>NC_064537.1:16704554-17304554 GCF_023856365.1 Brienomyrus brachyistius | reverse complement strand
CCCAGTGTGAGTTGTGGGGGGCTCTGTAGCCTACCATACACAACACAAGGCACAAGGCAAAAGATATACACTGCACAAGACGCCAGTCCATCACAGGGCATACATACATGCTTACATGCACACACAATCATACCCTATGGGTAAGTTAGCGACTATAGTCTGCCTAACTGCAAACCCACGGCGACACGGGGGGAAGCATGGAAAGTACACTTGGAAAGTTACACTTTTCAGAAACTCCAGCAATGCATATTTTTGCATTTAGAACAAAATAACCCTTTGATCTACATGCTGATGCTCCTCTGTGGACCATGATTCAGTCAGACCCTGCTTGAGCAGTCTGTTCAACCATTAGGTAGACGGAGTGTTCCAGGGGCATACAATTTGTTTATGGATCAGCAGTACTGCTAAAGGCTGGGTGTTTCCTGTGCTGGATGACTGACGCGCACCCAGCTGATGCACTGCTATCAGTTGAGCCGATGCCCCTGCGGCAGTCGATCGTTGGTCATCGATTCCTTTCCACCAAACCAAAATGCTATGTAAAATTGTTTAGAAACACAGCATTAGAAAAAGTTTTATTTTGGGTTCTCTCTTTTTGGGTGATGTAACCTTACATACCATTGGAAATCCCACTCAAATGACCGTCAGCTAGACTTGATGTCCGGTGGGTGAGGAGTGGAAGGTCACTGTAGGATACGGGAAGATTCGGTTGTGCAAAGGGAAACATAAGAAGGCTGTGTGGCCAACTAAGCATGCGCATGCCGCTTATTACGGAGCTTCTGCGAGCCCGATGAATGGAAATGCAGCCCTCCCCCACCAAGGGATTAATCTCCTGCAGATAAAGTACATGCAGATAGCCAGTCAGGATAGCTGACGGAAGTGCCTGTATGCGGGTCTGGAGCAGTGCCATTCTGAGCATGCTCATATTCAGCACAGGAAGCTGGACTTAAATAAATAATGACAAAAAGACAGACAGGATCACATTCTTATATTTGCTATAACAAAATCTTAATGTGACTCACTTTAAAAATCATTAGGGTTGTTCTTTGTTCTGCTAAGAGAGTTCACAGTGGTGTACTGCATGCAAGGGCAATTTCCCTGCTCAAACACACCTACTAAACCAGGCAGTTTGCTGGTGAGCTGAATAAGGTGCATTTCAGCAGGGAAATCTGCAAACCATGTTGCACTACTGGCCCTCCAGAACTGAAACCGGGCAATATTTAGATTTAACGCAAATTCGAGTCTAACTTGAGACAAAACAGATGTTGGTTAATTTAGAGAATGAGATGCATTCATTTCACTAATCTGAAGCGTTTTCCTATTCTACTTGCATCCACACAAGCATTCTTTCATGCAGCGTTTAAACACCTATTCGCAACTCGAATGCTCTTTATGCAATTCATCTTTCAGATGCACAGCACAAGACTAAAAAGTAAAGCATGTCACGACCCATTGAACATAAATATTCCAACCTAAATTAAAAGAAAATTATTTTAAATATGAGATTTATGGCTTTCAGTTTTCCTCCAAGTTCCTTTATTTCCAGTGTTGACAAAAATGTAACTACACCTCCGTCCTTAGAGGGACCAAGCCAATACCTCTCCACAGTGGGTCAGAACTGGCGTCACAGGCAGGATCCAAACAGCATCTGTGACTGGAAAACAGTCTGATGGCAAAGCACATATTCCCAAAGAAAGAGCCCTTCTCTGGTGTGGGACACGCTGACCTTTACTGGTATCAGGAGCTCACAAACGAGTGCATGCTCAGACATACCGATTTGCCTCCCACGGCTACCTAAAATCAAGCAGTCACAAGCTTCCCCCCAGACAGCTGTCACTGGTCCCACCACCACCATAATGGTCACTCATTTGGTTGTGACCTACACACATTTTACACAGCCAACGTGACGCAAATAAAAAAAAAATAAAATTAGATCAGCATCAGAAAACTGAGGTTACAAATGGTGGAAAAAAAAAAGTCCGAAAACCCATTTCCCACCAAAGATGGGATATTTCTTAAAAAATATCAACTACCCATGATCCACAAGTATGATGTTTTCCATGAGACCAAAGATCATTGCTAACTCACTGCTCTGTCACTCTGCCATTCTGAAAAGCAGAATAGGAAGAAACTGCACTCCGATTCAATTATGCTAGTGCAGCTCCATAAACGGCCCGTTACAGCCATGTTCTTCAAACTACTGACTTGTGAATGTGTTTCTTCAACCATTTATTTTGCTGGCATTCATTTGCACTCCAAAAACATTGAGCGGGATAAGGGTGCTTTTAAGAAAAATACATGTACATGCCTTGATAACAAAAATAAGCTAAAGCTGGGCAACAAACTAGTTACAATTATTAGAGTGCTTGCGCACAGTATAGCAGAAATACTTTAAGGGTGTGAGGGAACAATACATAAAACTGGGATGATCAGCCGCATAGCCCAGGACACAGGACCTTCTTCCTGTATTTACATTTATTAGACACATCTGACCAATAAGCAGAATGAACGTTCTCATGTGGTTTGTAGTGGTGCATAGTTGCCTCGCTTGGATTTTTCTCTGTGTAGCAAACTGAAACAAGGGGAAGACCCTACAAATTTACAAACTCATCAACTGATTTGGACCAGAGAAAATGAACTACAGGGGTGAAAACGCTCCAAGTTTGTCGTGTTTATTAAAGGTAAACTGAGGACCATGCATTAAGTAAAAACACTGGTTCAATGGTGTATATTACGCATCTGGAGCTGGATGGGACCACCTGCTATTCACAAGAGCCAGATTATAAAGAAGGTATTTAAGCAGCAATGGACACTGCAAATGGAGAAGGGCTGGGATAAAAGGAGTGAGGAAGGGGAGACGCAAGGGACACAACAGTCTTTAAACTTATCCCTCACTAGTCCCTCCTTACAAATGAAAAATGCACATGCCCAAAAAAGGGGAAGAGATGGGGTGGGGGGCAGTTAGAACCAGAGTTGCATTACAAAGCCTAGCTCAGTTCTCACCCGATACAGAGATTCCCAGCTTGACACCATCACAATGCCCAATCTGTTAGGACTGATTCTTCATTCAGAACTCCCCTCAAGCTACACTGGGTTCCAAGTTTATTCCAGTGCCTCCTGTAGACATACAAGAGCACCACTCAGAGCGAGAGGCACGGACCACGCAGTCGCTGAGCCCCTCATTAGTGCATTTTGCTGCAATCCAGTTATTCTCATTTCCAACATGATGCTGCTGTCCCAAGGGCACTCTTGGAGCCTCCATTAACAATCTCAGAAAGCATACACCGAATTCAAATCCCAGGTGGTGACCTTGAGATTTGAACATACTTTAGAGCTGGCTACAATCAGACAGAAGTGATATAGCAGCGATACATATCCTAAGGTACCCACCTCCCCCTCCACACACACACAGATATTCAGACTTGCCTACTAACCTTCAGTCAGGCAGTGAATTACATAACACGAAGCATTTTCCCATGGGAGTCTGCTCTGAAATGTGCCCCCCCCCCTCTTCATCCTCTATCCTCACAGCCATCCTCACAAAACATCAAGGTAAACAATTGGCTCCGCCTAGTTACAGGTTCTAGTTTCAGTTCCTGCTCATCTGAGTCACATCTTCTTGAAAGTGGCACAAGGTTAGAGGAAACGGTGCGACACCAGGCAGCTTACCGCCCGTGTTCGGCACACGGCTATGTAAGGAGAGCCTTGGAGTCCTCTCTCCACAGCATAAAAACAGCTGCCAGTTCTGGCGATCGACAGTTTTCGATTCCGCCAGGGTCACTGAGGCATGAGCACCTATGCAATCATGACAAGACGACCGAACAAGTGCAATAACACACATAGGAACAAAGAAGATCGTCCCCAAGATTGCCCTTTGGATCATTTCCATAGATTCTAAACCCTTTTAAGTAAGATTAAGGATCAGAAAAATGCTTGTCAGTTAAAAAATACTTAGCAACAACACATACAAATATTTTAGCAATGCCAAGCAGAGGGGCTGTGGGTTTCTCAGAGCAGAAAGACGGGACTAGCCAGTTAGACCTGGGAATGCTATCAGGCTTCGTATCTTACGTTATTCAGCATCAGGAAGCTATACTGAAGATCCACCACTAACATGTCCTCTTTCCAAAAGCGTCTTAGAGCTACGATGACTAGAAGTCTATCCAAAGCAAGCTGAGCTAAAGCTCCTTGTGTGCCGTGTGCATTTGGGATGGTCACCCCAGTCTATTTTTTTTTAATACTGGGTTGCGGAAGACGATATACCGTCAAGGAAAAACAAACCCGTTGACCAAACAGAAACGTGTCAGACCAAAGATATGCCTGGAGTGTTTGAGTCTGACAGACCCAGAGCTCCTGCTTACGGTGGCATTTCACATTCAGCAGAGCAGTCAGCATCAACCACAAGAATTTGTGCTTATCGAACTGAACTGCTAAACTTTCCATCCTTTATTTGAATTTTATGCTCATTGCATCACACGTTTGAGTTTCTGATATTTCTCTGAGTATTGTGCTTGAGTTGCACGAAGACTAACTCCTGGTGTCATAAGACCACATATCAAATGAATTGCACTAAAATCATCTTTAAAATTAAATTAAAAGTAAAATAAATACATAAAAAAACACTACCATAGAGAGTTAGAGACAAATTTTAGTTCTCTTTATTTACGTTTTTTTTTTTTTTAAGTTTTTTTTCCCCTGACACTTTGGCATACATTGGTTAACTGCATGTACAAGTATTAAAAGGAACTGATAAGTTGGTTTTTGGGGGGGGGGGGGGTATAACCAGTTCACATTTGACAAAATGTTTTGATAACAACTGAGATAGAAATAAGCAAACTGAAAAATGAGCAAAAACATTAACGTCCCAAAATCATGAGTTTAAAAGAGGGGAAAAAACAAAATAAATAAAATAAGAGCTAATATCATCGAAACAAATAATGCAATGCTGTGTTACAGTCTGACCTAATTCAAGATTAAAACAAAATTGTATAACTTGTTTTTTTATATGACATAGACCTTGCCCAGGGCTAACAAATAAAGGGGGAAAAAAATACATTTAAAATAACATGTTTACACTGCACATTTAACAGACCAGAAGTGTAAACATGGTATTTTCATGCTTTAATATATCTATGCCCAGATGAATAGTTTTAGATATGGAAACATTGTTGCATTTTAACATAAGATGGTGGAACCTGGGGCAGCACCAAGCGAGCAAACTACACCTAAAGTCTGTATCGAAACTGTGTCACTGCTCTTTTTATCCATCAGAAACTGCAGTCGAGGTAGGGGATGTTGTTGCTCCAGCGTACTGAATACATAGTGCCAACAACAGAAGCCTGTGTTTTCTGCCCGGACTGCAACAGTTGCTGCCAATTAGTACAGGACAAGGCAGGACAGCATGTGAAGCACAAATGCGGTACTGTGCCCATTTAGGCTTAGATCACAATAATGATGAGTAGTATAACCCAAGCATCGACAAACAAAATGTACTGCTGGATGAGAACACAAAAGCAACTGTTTTTCAGGTCTTATGCTCAACACAAACATCAGAATCTGATCAAATTCGAAGCTGGAACATTTAATTTAAAGTACATTGGCTTGAAGTTTTAGGAATGAGGTCACCTAAATGCCCCAAAGCACACAATATTTCTTCAGAACGTACACCGAAGTAAAAATTCACCCCAAGCTTTTTGAGAGGCAAATATCTAGACATATTTCAGCTCATCTCAAATTTACATCTTAATCTGACAGATTAAATCTCTCTCCTACCAGTCATTTCAAATTTAGATAAAAAATTATATGACAAAAAGTGCACACTTCCCAAAAAGTAAATAATAAAAATGTAAGCAACAGATGAACATCATTAAAATAAAACAGTGGGCAGTGGTGGCTTAATGGTTAGGGAAGCGCACTTGTAATTGAAAGATTGCTGGTTGGAATCCCTGCCCTGCAAGGCACCACTGAGGTACCCTGAGCAAGGTACCACCCCCAGGCACTGCTCCCCGGGCGCTGAATTAGTTGCCCCTTGCTATGACACGATGTCACATACGGGTTAAATACAGAGGACACATTCCGTTGAGTGCTGTAGTGCGTCAACAATGACCACTGATCATTAAATTACTTTCATTAAAAACAGATGTACATCAGTTATTCCAAAAATGATCACTTTCAAGAGGACCACACACCTTTCTTCACAGGTAAAGACAGGCCTCTTAATGCCATCATTGGCAGAAGGAAAGTCCACAGAAATTGATTCTAAGTCATTTGTCAGTACCCTTCTCTATGCATTGGTGCAATCGGCAGCTATGACACAGAATGGCACATATGTTTCTGATGTTCTCCATCAGTGAGGTTAAGCTCCAGGACCAGGGACACAACACAACACATAACTCAAACTCAAAATAAAGGTATACATTTTTTATTCCTTTTCAAGTTGTCTCCTTTGGAAATACTGAATCTAATGTTTGACAGAAGGCTGCATTACATACATTTTTTTTCTCTGATAAAAACATTCACCCCCATTGCCAAGAGTGGCAAGAAAAAAATGGCCAGTCCGTAAAGCATAAATAAATTCCCAGCATACAAGCTATGGCTGCTTGACATTAACGGGACAATAATGACAAGTCTAAATTCCCTTTCAAATTGTGAGACATTAACAAATTAGGGAGCAGGCAGCTGTAAAAACAAGACTACAAATAAGCAAGGAGGCAATGCCAGTACCCACAGAGCATTCTGCGGGCAGTTCAAATCACATGACGATGTGAACATTATGCAGAGAACGCTGCTTTCCAACACAGTGACAGAGAGCTACCTACTTTGGACATTTCACAGCTAACAGAGAGGAAAACGCCACCCAAACTGATCCACCTGCACCCCTAGAAACAGTTTAGTTCATTCTTACAGGGTAAATCTTGGACTGAGGAGAACTCGAAATCCCATCTAATTGTTAACCACACTTTATTTCGACCTTAAGACACTAAAGATTTTAAACACATAACGCTCGATGCACGGAATTTACTCAGTAATATTTACTAATCATAAGAAGTGTTGCTTTTTACTATTCAAATGTTTAGTGGAAACTGACCATTTGTAATGCATCAAGCCAAATAACCTTGTCTGCCTTTTACAGAACGACGCTACGCTAAAGAAATAATCTACAAGAAAATAACTTGCTCAGTTTTCAGACAATTGACACAAACGTGCGATTGTATCATACGTGTGACAGAGGGTACGAAAGTGAGACGTTTTATAAGAAGCGATATCAAACAAGTCAGCAAGGACGACCTACAACCGGAAGACCTAGAGGTTCATCCAAGCTAACCAGACAACTGAGAAGTTAAAGTACTATTAACAGCACTTATATTACTACGTCAATAAAAGAGTCACCTACATAGAAGCAATAGACCAGAACGGGCTACAGAACAGTGTGATCGCGCAGTTAATGGCTAGAAACAGGAAGATAACCGAGAATACGACAAAAAGATCGACCAGTTTTGAGCGGACAATCAGCCAGCGAGGTATAGCTCAGAAAACGGCCTGGCGGTGAGGGCGAAAGGGGGACGGCCGCTGCAGCTCCCCGCTTAGCCAGCCCGCTAAACCGCGAACCCAGTGAGCAAACAAGGCTAGTATTAGACATATGTGTGCAAACATTATTATTATTATCGTTATTATTATTTAATAATAAATAAATATTTAACAATAATAATATTTGTGACATACGCATAAAAAAATAAACACCCAGCTTTACATAATATTAGACAGCCAGAAAGCTAACTAGCTAACTATCTCCCTGACTAGTAAGTTGCAATTGCTTTTTAACATACATACACAGTAGAAAGATGGGACAAGAATGTGTGTTAAACATCGCGACTAAATGACAAACAGGTTTTCGCTGGATATCGTAGTCAAACCCCTGCACAGTGTGAAATATGATTTTCAAAGACCCACACTAATTCCTCCAAATTGCCCGTTTACCTGGAAATCACGATCTTCGTTGAAACGGGAGAACCTGTCGGCCATTTTCCCGCAGCAGCTTTCGTCCGCGTTAAAGTCAAGCTGCGTCCGAGCTAGCGCTGCCACTGTCGGAAACGCCCTGCTGCAGCTCGCGGCACACAGTGAAGCCCAATCGAGACCTCGGGATCGTTTAATTGACGTGATCCTTCAGCCAATCGCTATGTCAACGACAAAAACATACGCACAATTTTTCAGATTGCAATAATTCTTGTCTAATCCCCACATCATTTGAAGCCTTCATCTCTCATTTTACCATTACAGCTTTTTAAAATAGCATGTAAACGCGACACTTAATATGTTAAGTTTTATTAAACGATACACCTGCAGGATGGTTTAAGGTACTTAAATATTTAACACGTTATGAATTCAGATAATTGCATCAACAGTGCAAATGTCATCTCATAATTCTTCACTAGTATTTAAACAATCCCTCAAAAAAAATTAAATTGTAACGTTGTGGACAATAATATTACAACCCATAAATCCAATAAACTTACACGCATTTTAACCCAAACGTAAAGCATTATTTTCTATTTTCAATTATGTTCTTATAATTTTGAGAGAATGCGTGAGTTGATACAAAAAAAATTGTTCCTGATATTAACCGTCTAAAAGAAGCAGGGTTTGATCTGACCGGGAGGTGGCGACAGGGATGGAAGAGAATTCGCGACTTCTTAACAGATGATGCTCTTGGCAAGCATAAGAGGACACATTACATTAAAGGGGCCTCTGTTAACATGCTGCACCTGGTCTTTACAAGACAGTGCATCTTTTAGTTGTCCTTGCAGCACTATATAGCAATTTCCTATCCTCAGAAAGATAGTGTAAGGTTGCAGTGTGGACCATCTAAGGTGTGATGAGTGTCCTCATGCAGGAGCCATTCAAGAAGATACATTCACCAACAGGTTTTCTGTCACCCTATTTTTTTTTGCAATAAGAATAGCTTAACGATTAACGCTGATTTGCTGCTCTCCGGGCATTTGAGGAGGCCAGTGGAAATATCAATACTACAGCTTTGTAGGCCTCTATACAACTCATCGTTTGACAGAGACCTTCCTAACAAACAGAATGAAAACACGAACTGTCATCACTTTCGTCTTCATCCGTCTACGTCAAATTTTTGCTTATGGTTTACTGTAAATACTTGCACAAATTTTTCAGATGATATGTCAACTATTAACGCAATGCTCAAAACAGTTGGGATGATCTGAAAGAGCTCATAGTTCTTGTGTGCAAAGAATTGGTGTGAAAAGTGTGACAGCAGCCCTGACAATATGAAAAATAATGTGTCAGTACAAGATGCATGTTGTCATATCAGTGGTTCATATTGAACCTATAATACATACATACACACACTGCTGGCATAAAAGAAATACATTGTTACTAAGATTCACACATTTCTTTGAATACTCAAAGCCAACAAAATGAAATTAACAACAATAAAAATGCAGATTTGTGAAAATATATTTTAGAATTTATTCAAACAAGGAAATCGGGCCAAAAACAAATAGCAACTCTACGCAACACCAACAAGCGGAAGGACTTCAAACTATAAACGCCCAGCACCAATTATAAGAAAACAAGCTTGATGTGATCTGCTAAGGTCATGCACAAAAGTATTCAGGAAATGACTTAGATCTTTGTCTGGCCACTTGTGTTCATCAGCGTAACATACTGTCTTCTCCCTGCACAATAGTAAACATCAGCTACTGCCTTATACGCAACACTGGAGATCCATCACTCACTGGTGAGGCAAGGTTGTGGTCATGAACATCTTAAAGCCCCAATTTGGAGGAAAAATCTTGATTCGAATGTCAATGGAATGTAAAATAGGGGGAAAGACAATAACTGACAGCTGTTGGTAATTGTTAAATGGTTTGTGTGATTGCAGGAAAAGCCTTGCTATGTCAAACAATATCATAAATTGCCTGTCTCCTTATATATATACGAATTTGATCTGACCATGAATATATAGGAGGTACATTTATGGGCCATTTGTAATATGTTGCTTCACACTTTTCTCCTATGACGATATGGGGAATGTCCACTGTCTCTCTATAGACATTAGCATGTCTGATCCAGTGCCTTCCCTTAGTTTGAAACTACCCTTGAAGATGAATGTGTACTTCTATAGAGTAACATTTGCATCAGGGTCATGTATTGTCATGTATTCTTTTTTTTTGTCAAAAGTACTATCTCTCCTTATAAATAAACAATCATCACAATGTACAGATAGTGAATCTCCTTCACAATGTAGAGGTACAAAATTTCCTTCACTATGTACAGAACCCTCTCAAAATCCATATAAATAATACTACAGCTCCTTCAAAAACTCTGCTTTCCTCTCAGAAGAGCAGTTTCGTTTCACATTTATTATGAGCCTCCGCATGTCGTGATTGATGGTCTGCGTCAGTTTTATAATAATAATAGATACTTTATTGATCCCTATGGGGGAATTCTCTTTACGCCTCCCCCAGCCTGCTCTCTGTAGGTGAGAATAAGCTGGCTGCGAAGGGCAGCCACATATAGCAGCATCCAGGAAGCTCCAGGTTAAGGACTTTGCTCAAGGACCCGCCCACATGGCGATGCTGCGTTCGAACAGGTGACCTACTGATTACGTGCACAAAAGCTGAGCCCACTATTTATCATTTGATGCATGTATAGACATTGTGTAATCCAGTGTTTCTCAGCCCGAAAGGAGCAAAAATGTGGACTCTCTGGCGGTCCCTGAGGACCCGGGTTGAGAAACACTGGTGTGATCTAACTGCCTTGTAGGTGATCACAATGCTCAACGCTGTAACTGCTCACCTTTCGGGAGGAGGGGCCCTCTGTCATCAGAGAAAAGTATTCTGTTGTCATATACATATATAAGTAGACTTTTGCTATAAGGTGCACAGCATATAGCATTTTCTAGTTGTTGTATTATTACCAATCTGTAATATTATTTATTTGTACCAATCTGTGGTTGATTGCACCATCCATAAAATTAGCTGCAAGTTAACTTGCATAGCTAACACTTTCGTTCACACTCTGCTACTCACACAGCCATAATCACATTAATGATAGGAGACAATGATATCATTGTACACAATTGTGTCACAGCCCATAAATCCGATACTCTGAGATATATTGCTTAAAAGTAAGCTTTTCAGGGAGTATTTGATGTGAAAACTGTCCATGTGCATTTGTGTTGACAAAGTAGGGTGTGATTGGACCAGGTGATGGAGATACAGTAGGGAATGCTTTTGACGGTCTCTGGCCAGCATGGTGGACTTGCTCTTAATGATGTGACACATCATTTGCTTATATCTGATGCAGTTTATGACTATTTCCCCATCTTCAGAAAGAGTTTTGGCTTCACTGCCCAGTACATGTGCTTCGGTGGCCTATCTTATGGATTGACACTGTACATAAATTAATCTCACCATATCAATTGCATTTTATCAAAGGTTTCAAGGAATTTTACTAACAAAAGAGAACACAGTAGAAAAAGCACAAAATAAAAAGACCACAAAGGGTCAAAAGCGAACAGGGAAAACAAGAACTGACTATGAGAATCTAATGAACAGACGACTAGGGAAACTCCAACAAACACTGAAACTAAGAAACATTAATCGCACACTAGGAATTCAACACTCAGAAGATATGGGAACACGTGGAACATAATAAAACAAGGCACAAGCTTCACAAAGAGAAGACAGAACCAATAAACACTAGGAAGAATAGTGAACAATAATTAAACAAAACAGGTAAAGCTACAGTAATTTCTGGTCAGTCCTGAACCCGTGACCAAAGGGTTTTAACTTTTGGGCCACATGCTTAACCCACTGTGCCATGTAGCAGTCTGCAGCACAAGAATAACACACTAGGGCCAAAGACAACGAGACCACAAAGGGGGGGTCCAGCGATGGCTGCTGGCCACACAGGGCAGAGACACAAGGACAGGGTCGGACGCACGCTGACCCTGACAAGCTACATTTCTTACACATTCTGTTACCCCGAGCTAAACCCTTTCCCTTAAAACACTGCAATTTTTGTAAAGCATCTTTACAGAAATAAATCACTCCAGCACAATAAATGTGCAAAGAAAGGGATTTATTTTTTCCCAGCAAACCAACAGAGTTAGGATATTTCTATTAGCTGTTCCAAAACCAGTGGTGAATTATAAGCCTTAAAAATGTGACTTTTTCTCTTTTTTTTCACTGCGGTGTGAATGGCAGACTGCAGTTCCTACGATAGGAGGGACTTACTGTTTTGATGCACAGTTGGTTTGATGCACAAAATGATTACTTGATTATAGATGCATTGTTTGATTTGCTGAGGATGGCATGGTGGTGTAGTGGTTAGTGCTGTCACCTTACACCTCTAAAAGCCGAGTTCAAGTCTCCACCAGAATTCCATATGTATGGAGTTAGCATGTTCTCTCTGTGTTGGCCTGAGGTTTTCTCCAGATACTCCAGTTTCCCCCCTGCAGTCTAAAAACATGCTGAGGCTAATTGGAGTTACCACATTGCCTATGAAAGTGTGAGAGAATGGAGTATGAAGGTGCCCCATCCTGGGTTGTTCCTCGCCTTGTACCCATACACTCCAGATGACTCTGAGTAGGATAATCAGTTTCAGAAAATGGATGATGTTTAATTTGCTGGTGGAGTTTCTAAAGATGCATTTAGTGGTTTGAGGAGTAAGTTTGCCAATTAGGGGCATAGTTCTTTATTGTTATTTGTTAAGTAGCCATCACCCTAATGCAGGGGTTGGCAATCTGAACTGCAAAGGGCCTGTGTATATGCAGGATTTTGGGTAACCTTTAGGCCAGCTGTTCAAACCCAGGTGTGAAGACTCTTCAGTCAATCAGTCCTCTGATCAGTAATCTAATTAGGGAAAATCCAGACGCGCAACAACCCTTTCTGGATAAGATTGCCTACCCCTGCTCTAATGTATTGCATTTACAGTAAATTGCCACTAGATGGAGGCCAAAGCAACATAAAAAGCAGATCACGCGCCATGCATTCCTTGTGGGACGTGAAACAAAATTTTAATTTACAGCTATTTCATTTAATTTCTATTTTAAAGACAGCCGTAAAGAAATTCTGTTTTGCCTTGCAAAACAGCCTAGCTTAATGCAACCTTTTCAAAGTCAGACAGGTGAATAAATTATATTGAATTGTGCAGCCCAGTGTATACATTTGGTTGATCGCATGTCTGAGCTAGAGACAGAACTTCTTCCTCTCCTTAAGCATTGTGTTTGGCAAAGACACCATATTTATGTGACAAACAAAAATATATTTGTTTATACATTACAAGAGGAACCTAAACATATCAGTCATACTACAGAATTTCCACAAGTTAGCATTACAGGTTACTGGCATGTTACGAGGAGGAGGGGATGATCCACGTTGCGCCTCAATTAAGACAGCACCATAGGCAAAACATAACATAATGACACAAGCAGGAATAGACAAAGGTATAAAAGCAGGAGCCATACAAAATACACCAATACATAACAGGAATTAACAAAAAATGAAAGACAAATAACAAACATGGTGAAGTTGAGCAGCCTCAAACCCACAACAAAGGTGAGCCTAGATAACAGCCACCCACTTAGGTCATTAAGCCGTGTGACAGCCAGAGGAATACCGAAGACACACTAGGAGCTAAGGATGGCATGATGGCCAGCAACACCTGCTGGTCAAACAGGGAACAGACATACCAAAGGGGGCAAGACAGGGACCGATCCTGACAGTTATTTCACCACCAGAAAATGTGAAAGGATGCTATAATAATGTACAAAAAGTTTTATCGCAAAATATTGCAGAATAAAGTTTTCAGCTAGAAATATTGGAAGAAGTCAAAAAAATGGCAAGAGTAAAAAAAAAAAAACTGCACACATTTTCATCAAAATGTGAAACATGCTGAGACTAATTGGAGTTACCAAATTATCCATAGGTGTGCTTGTGTGAGTGAATGATGTGTGCCCTGTAATGGGTTGGTGCCCCATCCTGGGTTGTTCCCTCCCTTGCACACATACCATTCCAGGGTAGACTCCAGACCCCAAAACAACCCTGAGTAGGATAAGTGGTTGCAGAAAATGGGTGGATAATTATGGCCCTGCATATAGGACAAAATGCATAGGCCTGTATGATGAATTATTATACTTATTAACAAGCTGAAAATATATTAAGATTGCTGTGAAAATTCAGTAAATTTCCAAGCAAAAAAAAGACAAAGAAATACAGGAAACCATAACTGTGAATTAATTCAAAATTCAGGAGAGGCCTACGTACATTACTTTAAAGGAATCATAATTTTTCAACGCCAAAAATAGACACAATAAGGTGTCCTTTACCTACAGAACAGAACAAACAGATGTCCTCAGTTGCCCTAACCCCGTCTACCATCCGGTCTAAACACACTCAACGTCAGGGCTATAAGGCAAATTCGTAAAGTAGGCAGAGTTCGGAATGTAGTTATCTGTATGAGCTATGAAAATATTATACAGTGCGTTGTAGCGAACAACATGCAACATGTTTAAGATTCATTGCCGGCTGTTAATATTACATGTTACTTTCGATTTTTCTTGAATCAGTTGGCAAACGAGATATTTCAACACTGCGGGGCTTCATAAATTGTTAGTGAGAGATTTCCCAGTTCCACGGGAGTCACGTCTTATGCAGAATATCATCACAGTAAGTAAACTTTTTGCTTTACGTCCAGAGTCCTGTAATGGCTGCAATGGGAATAACAACTGATTACGGCGAAATTGTGAAAATTAAGAATTAGTGATTACGTAAAATGGCGGAGGAAAAAAAAACAACGTGCCGCTTCAGTTTAAGACGTCTTATAAAATTAATCAAAATTGATGCTATTTACGAAAGTTTGATTAAGATATGGATTCATATTTTATCTTAGAAATTTCATTATTTTCTTGCACATTCTTTAAATTGTGTTACTAAATCGTCAGACATCGACGTTATATATGATTGCGACCAGTACGTTAAAGTTTTCTCCCAGTATGTACTACACTCTTCAGAGGCGGATGTGATGCACCCACGGACATTTACGTATATACAAGAAAACACTTAAAATTCACAGCACCAGTAATACATCGGCAATTTACGTTTGTAAACTGAATGTAAAGTATACGACGGGTGACAAAGTGTGTTTGTGTGTGTGTGTACGTGTGTGTTGCGTGGGGGGGCGATATGTGTTATAGGTGTCTCAGTGTTACAGGTAGTGGCCAACCCAATACAAATCCACCACGCGATCATTCATTTGGCCCGGCGATCATTCTTTTACCTTTTGCCTTCAATTCCCTGTCACCAGTCATTTTGGCCATGTGTTGTGCTTGACTTCCCTTGATGAGGGAAGGCAGACATGCTCCCTTAACATAGATTTAAAGTATGCTTGACATTCGAGTGGGTGGAAAACGTACAGTATTAGATGTGCACCACAGCGCGGTAGCCAGCCTTGTTTGTGATTCTCTCCGGTAAATAATAGGCTATAAAAAATTTATGTTTATCTTTTATATGTCTGTAAATTCATATATCTGTACACACATAATACACACACACACAGGAGGATTTAATAAAGTTCATAGATGAAAATATGGATGCATTACGTATAAACAGTCAGCCATGTTCAGAAACGTTAAGATTATATTAAAATCAGCTTACCAAAACAAAAAGTTTCCTTTATTTTGCAGAAAGAGAATTCTTTCCAGGCACCTCTGGCTTTGGACACTTTTTACAAAATAATTAATATGAGATACAGATCCATGACTCAATCTTATTGATAATAATAACCATAATAATAACTAATAACCATTAAGAATGGTTGCATTAGACATTGATTTGAAAGATCTGTCCCAAGCAACATTTCTTCGATATTTATGTGAAGTATCCTTTTAGGTAGTAGTACAGTAGACAGAATTATTAATTATTATGCAAGAAATGACTTAAGACATCCACACATTTTGTATCATTCTTAGACTTTGCTTACAATGGTTAGAATCTACAAGTGTTCTGTTCCATTTAGCATAGTTCACAATTGTAAAAAAAATGTATCATTCTTTTTTACACTTAATTTTGATATTTTATCCTTAGTGGGGTTTGTTTCTTTGGGAAAAGTTACTTGTAGTTTTGAAACTGTTTTAATACAAAACAGATGTAATACTTGCTCTAGTGAAATCGTGTAATCTTGGTACCATCCTTTTCACATGACATTTTTATTATTATTATTATTATTATTAATAATGCAAAAATGTATCTACATATCTGCTTAACCTGAATGAAACTGCTGTAAGGCCGGCCGTGCATACAATAGGAAAACTTTGGCGTTCAATGTTCTTTTTTTTTCTTTGTTTCATTAATGTCCCACAGAGGAGAACAAAAAATCTGAATATGTACACGTTGGCAATAGTAGAAGTGCTCTTAAGAACGCTTCTTTATGCGGGTTTTTCTGGACTATCTTGTCATCACTGGGTTTAGTTTTGAAGAAATTGTGCCTAATACCTAGTCTTTCTAGTAAAATGTTTTTATTCTGCATTTAGTTATCAAAAGGTGTATTCAATTAAGTGTTTTGGAATAGCATATTTATACTGTATGTACACTTGCAAAAATAATATTCTGTCACTGCAATTATTTTGCAATATACAACAATTAAAAAAAAAAGATTGATTCTTGGATCTAGTGAGGTATTAATACATTAATGAACTTAAAACCCTGGCTAAGGTTTGTAATGCAAGTGCTCTTAGATCCAAATATGGAGCTAGTGGCTTTAATGAATGGTTATGTGGGCTAGCAGGCATGAATCAAAATCCAAGAATCGTCGGTTAAAATACAAGCAGAGAGACGAGGTGCTTACTGAATCCATGCCGTCCTAGATGTTAGTGCAGGTAAATGATGGCTTTAAAAGTAACCATTGCTGTATGACTTCCCTCACACAGAGCCACAGAGGAATAGTGATCCTTTGGGGGGGGGGGGGGGTGTAGGGGGGGCATGCAAATAGTAAAACAACAGCATCTTCAACCATGCAGGAAGTATGCAGATTCTTCATTTTTCTCCATGCCTCACTGATGAGACATGTGTAAGTGGTACATGCATTTATGCTTCTGATGTAGAATTTACTGACTAAACTCTCGTAGTACCATATGAATCAAGTAGGGTACACATTCACCACTGCATGAAGCATAGTTCTGGGCAATATGACCAGAAATTTGTATTACGGTATTTTATAGGATTGTGGCATATCACGATATTTTTTTCAAGTTCACTCTCACCACAATCACATCAATAAAGAAATACAAATGTTTAAAAAAAAGGGTGGTTTTATTAACAATTTTATATTCAGCTCAATTAATAGTGACATATTCTATTGACTATAACCTATATTTTGTTCCACAGAGACACGTTTTATTGATATTACCGTATATATATTTTGATATATATGTTTAACAATGTTTGCTTAACCTGCATGATTTTAGTAATTATTACCGTGATAAATCGATTGTGTTAGAGATTCTGCCTTACTGATATACATTTAACTGCACAACTAATTATATTACATGTAATCCAAATTTTCAGGCACAGATTAAAGCAAGAACTGTAAATACTATATAGCTCAACACGTATATATGGAGAATTGTTGTGTTATGTTAGTATAACAGTTATAGTTAGTATAACACACAGTTAACAGGGGTCTCCTCTTAGTACACTCAGCACAGCGATGCATGATGCTTTTAGCATTTAATAATATTATATAATTTGCTGAATTTGAAGCATAACAGCCGTGTCAGCTATGCTATGGTATGGAAGTATATGAAAACTTCATAAAATACAGGAAATTATAACCAGTATACCGGACAAACTGGTGTAACGCTCACCACGAATGGAGCATAATATCATGGAAAGAGGAAGCGCACAGGCTAAGTTTTACTTCTTCAACTCATTGGAAGGTCCATGTCAGTCTCCTTGTATCTTTTGCGTAGGTTTCGACCTTTTCTGTCTTGTGGTCCTTTGTAAGGATTTGTAACACAGAACTCTCCCAGAAAGCAGCCAGCAACAACGATCCGTATCATAAAGATACTTTCATAATAATTAAATTGGAAATCATTTGTTCCTACTGACATCGCATTCAGGCTGTATCCTCTTCACCTATGTTCCCCGGAATGGGCTCAGTATGCTCCAGTAACCCTGGCCAGGATAAGCAGCTGGAAAATGGATGGATCATTTGTTCCTCAGGCTGGCATGGTGTGTAGTACTGTAGTCTCACATTCCCAGGGTCCCTGTTCAGTCTGTGGACAGTTTGCATGTTTTATTTTGGGTGCTCCAGTTTCATCCTGCAGCCCAGAAACATGCAGTTCGGCTGAATTAGTGTAAACAGTCCATAAGGTGCAAAGGATTGCCAGCCAGTCTGAGCTTTAAGGTGATCAGCTACTGGATAGGTGCTATGGAATACAGATGCATATGAAAGGCCTGCAGTGCCCTTATAAAACAAATAAATAAAACGGATTTATACAGGTAACTCGACAAAGAGGAAAGGACAAAGATCTTATGTTCATTTTAGAACCTTTTTTGGAATATTTAAAGGGCTGTTCCGACAGGAAATGTTAAACCGATACAGAGCTTTCGCCTCATTGGCCTTGATTTCCTTTCAACGCCGCTTGAAGTCGGACAGGTGGTTACCTCTCTGTCATGCACGTGCACGTCAGAGAGACAGCCGAGCGAGCGAGAGTGAGAGAGGGAAGGAGGGTTAGGGTTAGTAAAGCCTATCGCACTGCTTTGCAGCGAGGTGGGGGGAGGCCAGGGAACCCAAGCAGCCCTTCCCGTAACTCATACAGTACACTGGACCAATCAGAAGGCGACAGGAACCAAGCGCTCACTTGACTGTGAGCCAACAGGAGCCTCTGCAGCAGAGCGTAGCAGGGCAGGCGTGGAGAACGACAGCATGAGGGAAGACAGCTGTGGTCTGTAGCTGCACTTTCAACTGGGGAAAAAGAGACACGAGAAGAGTATTCAGAGAAGAAGAAGCTGCTGAAGTTTGCTGTGGTATGTCCTGCTGAGTGTTGCACGGCACAGCCTGCTTGTTAGCATGACAGACCTGTTCTCTGAGTTTATTAAAGTTGCAGATTGGATCGTTTTTGTGAAGGGTTGTTAGCACTATGTAGCAGGAAGTAACAAAAAAAAAAAATAAATGTCACATCAGGCAAAGCCTTGTATGGGTGAACTGTTGGTACTGGAGGAATTTTGTAGGAAAGCAGGGTCCTGTGTTAGAGGGAAAATGGGTTTGGCGAATGTAACCCTAGTGACCATTTAGTTGGTGCTGATTTCTTTTTTGTTCAGATGGGGTAAGGACACTTCAGAACTACTTAAATACTAATGACATACAGAGTTAGAATGTTGTTGGGGAAAAATGACATGGACCATAGTAAAAAAAAAAGACCACTTAAAAGTTTAACATAGCTATGTATTTTAATACCACTCTATTCTGATGCCATTTTCAGCCATTTTATGTTCTTCACAGATGCAAGTAGCTGTTTTGCCAGTTTCAGCAGCGCATCGGCGCTTGATGAAAGGGCCTGGTTTTATTTCGGGCATTATAGCGCTGGGGGTCGCACGGTCGCCGGCGCTCAGCTGACGGCCCGCAGAATGGCGGTCGCGGACTTGCGGTTTAGCGAGCTGCTTGCAGAAGACAGCTTTTTTATGAAGGACGTTTGTAAACAACAATGTGTTTTTTGTTGTTTATTAGTTAGAATGCGTGTGGATGAAGATCATTCAGAGCCAAAGTGCCTAGATGGCGCGGCAGACCCGCAAAGCGCTAATTTCTGAAGTTGCTTCGCACGCACAGCCGATCGGTCCCCGCTCATCTAAGGAAACGTAACCCATGCAGGATCTAGTCATCGCCTCTCCTTTATAAGTGAGACTGTGCTTTAAAGGATCTCCGTCTGGAGTCGGTGCCAAGGCCACGTCGTATTGGATCGAAATCGAACCTGTTTTTTTAGTTTAATAATTGAAAGAATCGCGAATTAAATTACTTGTCAACCTTCCTGCAGGCAGATTGCGATTTACTGATCAAACTTTTGACAGCCGATCTCCGGAAAACCGTTTTCACCAATGCTTTTTTCGTCTCCTTATTTCTAAACAGTGTTTAACTTAGAGATCAAACTTAATCTCTTGAAAACAAATTGTTACCGAAGTTTAAAAAACATTACAAAGTCATTTCATACACCTCATGACTCACATTTAAACTGAATACTTTTCTACAGTGTTGCATAGTGTTCCAAAACATCATGGGAAAATATTGAAAAGATATGAATTAAAAAGTGAAGAAAATCACTTTGTCAGTCACCCTCTCACATCTCTGTAATATATTAGATGTTGATGGTGGGCGTCCAGAGAAAGCTCATAACAGCTGAGCCCAGCTGAGGATTTTGCTTTCTGGTTGCCAGAACCCCAGCCAGCTATTTATACACTTCAGCGTCAGTGATAGATTTACTCAGACTATTAGCATTAAATGCCAGTACTGCTGAACATTCTTAGTTAAGGGTGCGAATTTCTGGTAATGTCTAACTCAAATGTATGTCTCATATGTTTCATTTAATGTTTGGTTTGCCTTAACAAACTTGGATTATTACCATTGAAGAAAGAATGTTTGTGTTGTGTTGTGGTACCAATGCTAGACCGTGGAAAAGGAACCTGATAATTTTTAATTAAAAATGGTGGGAACAGTTGTTAGGCACGAGTGACACACAACAGTAAGGGGCCAGCTGTTAGTGAAGCACATTTCACGGTGTGGTCAAAAGCTATCCAAGTGGTATTTAGTGAAAGTGAGCAGCAGATGCACTGATGCAACCCATAGCAATGCTGCAACAGGACCAGAGCTCAGGGAGGATGAGAGGTCAGGCAGTTGGCTCAGCCTTGTCCATCATTTAGTTAAACAGGCCAGGACTTGCCATAGTCTGTCCAGGCTATAAGAAACATTGTGCTGGAAGAGGATGTAAAGCTTTAAGCATGCAAAGGAAAAAAGTGACTGATACAAGGAAAGAGGCAGCTTTACACAGTCTGTAAAATAGTTAACACACATATACTGGAAATGACAATACAAAAGTCATGTCTGATTTTTATAGCTAGATAAATATCATCCAAGGGCTTTGTGCATAATCATAAAAAATCCCAAGTGATACTGAATTGATACTGAAAGTGATACTGAATTGATTTTAGATACATGTGAACTGATGGTGATGGGGATCCTGACAGACCTGTAAGAATAAAGCACAAGCAAGTTGTCTTATGCCAAAATGTTGAATGCAGTGAGGAGAATCCCCAGCTACTTAGCCCACAAAAAATACAAAAAAGTGGGGGGGGCTGGGGGTGCATCGAAACAAGAGAAATTGAAGGGTTGATGTCATTTGAGCGGCTCAGTTCTATCTTGGGTCAGGTCAAGTAACTAATTGGCAGGAAATAAAACTCTTTTAACACATCCACATCAACCGCCCACGGGGCTTCAGGGTCTGTTAAATTTATTTAGAGTAGCTTTTCTCGACATTAAACTTTGATACACTTTGGTATGTCCCCATAGTTGCCTCATTATCAGATACTTTCTTGACAAAGGAGTAATTGTTATCATGTCATCCTGGCTCTTTGAAGATAAAATCTTGAATGTCCTCCCACACTTTATGAATTATTGCCCCTGCTCAAGATTAGGTATCAAGAAGGTGGGGAAACAAGCTTATTGTTTTGCCAGACAGTGTTTGCCATTGACATAGTTTACTGGCAGGTGCTTTTATTCTTGCTACCATGTCTGATTAGGCTCTGATAACAAGTAAAAATAGATAATGTCCAGTGTTCAACGGGCATCAACTATGTATGTTATGTCTCATGTCTCTTGGCAAGCTCAACAGCATGGAGGCTGTTCCAAGAGTGATATTTCCTTGATTGATCACATACCTCTTTTTCAGCAGTGTGGGGCAGTTGAAAGAGAAAGTATGGCTGGGCCCAGGATGTTCAATTCCACCACTCCCTTCAAGGAGCTGAAAGGGGGTCCAGCTGTGGAGTTTCCTTTCCAGGGGAAGAAGATGTGCTCTGAGATAAAGGAGTTCGGAGAGGATTTACTGTTCGCTGAGATCCACCACTCGCTGAAGGTGCTGCTGACACGGGGTACTGCCAAGCAAGTGGGGGAGGAGGAGCTGGGGGCGAAGGAGCTCTCCTGCATCTCCATCATCGCCCAGCCTGAGAGTAAGATGGACAGCATGAACTGCTCCAGGGGAAGGCTATGGGAAGATTCAAAAGTAGGGTAAAGTGTACAGAACTGAGGTTCATGCATGTTATAACTTTGTTAACCAGTTCAAAGACGCAGCTCAAAGTGAAAATGGTGTCGGTAATCCAGTGAGTAGGACAAGATACCTGAATGATGTGCAAGCCCTACTGGTGTGATGTATCAGTCATACTCATACATTGTTCAATTGCATTCCAGGTGAAGGGCCTCTGGAGTTCAGCCCCACAAGCACGGAACACACTTACATTAGATCACACTTGATTAACAAGGACAGGTGAGGACCTTCAACTTTTCTCTTATCTTGCAAGGAAAGCTTCTGTCCTTTCTGGACGGTCCATGGTCATGCATGCGGCTCTCTGCAGGCCCTTTAAAGAACATGGCCTGGAAGGTGACCACTTGGCTCACTTTGCCACCCAAATGGAGAACCATGTGGGACCCCTGGCTGCCCAGCCCCAACGCTCCCCGAGCAAACGGAGGAAGAGGCAGCGTCGGAAAAGGCGGAGGGAACATGTGGAGGAGTGTGAACAGGGGACATTGTCAGGAGTGCCCGAGCAGGAGAGCAGCGGCTCTATTAGCCAGGTACAGAGTCCCGCAAGTCCAGCCTCTTCACACAGGATGTCCGTCTTGTGTGCACGTCTTATATAACCTTGCATGTAAAAATGGATATTCTCATATCTTCTTGGCCCGTACATGACAGAAACTCATATGATACAAATAAATCAGCACTAAGTAAATGGCAAGCACTCTCCAATACAAATGATTTTTGCGAAGCACTTGTGGTTCATGTATCTTCAACGTGGAAGATCAGCAGATGCATGTTTTCGTGCCTTTGAAATTCACTTGAAAATTGTGGTTCGGCTTTATTTGTCACGAAAGCTTGTGTTCCGTTTTTTGTCATGAGTAATGAACATGGTAGTCATTCTTGAGTACAACAGTGGAATGCAGTTAGCATGCTGCCTGTACAGTGAAATGAATAAGTCATTGTTCTTTGGTGAAAGGATAAGTAATGATGTCGAAACACTGGAGTCCTAACCCAAAACATTAGCTCCTCCATTAAGGAAGTGAAACCACTGACTTAGAAAATCGTTTGACCACCATACACAGCCTCCCCTTTTTGTTGAAACAGCGTAAAAGTTCTGATATGTATACTTATATTGTATTCTTAAAGGGCATTTCTGGTGAATTAAGTGAAACGAAAAATGTTTCCCATTCACACTGTGTCATCCAGATTGGTGATGTGTTAAACACAGATTGTATTTTAAAATGAAAACTGTTGAGTGTCTGACTTAAGTCTCCATTAACAGCATCCCCCATATACACCAGAATGCTCCACAAGTCCAGACCAGGTGGGTATCCCCAAATGATGGTGATAATGTATATTTAACGTATGCTGCACTTTTTACATCTGCCATAATTATGTGAAGATAAGCTGTTACCCTGCTTATAAAAAGAAAGACTCCAATCTCAGTTATAAATCAGACATCTAAAGCCTGATAGGAATGGATCTTGTGATTAAAAAGGTCTAATTGCCTCCTTCAAAGCGCAACCTTAATAGTATCCAGACTTTGGTCTCAAATTAAGTCATATTTGCTCTAGTGTCTCCATGCTGACGCTACCTTTTCTCCATGCCCATCCAGGAAGATTTCCTCATCAGCTGCTATGACCATGGAAGATTCCAGAGGTCAGCTGTGCAAGAGACGGAGGGACCTGGACTGGAGTTAATCCAGCGTGCCTGTCCTGCGTTACCTGCTGGTTTTCTGCCACATGACATCCACCCGTGGGATGCTATGAGCATACAGGACAGCTGGGCAAACTCTTTGGTCAGCAGCCTGGGTGAGTATGATATAGCACTGAAGGCCCTGCAGAACACTGTGAGCCAGGAGGACCGCTGCTTCTTGGGTCCATTCTTCAAGGCTTTGGAGAGAGAAACTGCAGAGGAATCCCTCGATGCATGCAACGCAGATATAAACGAGGGCTTCTTATTCCACCCTGAGGAGGTGAGGGTGGTAAAAATTAAGGATATTTTATTTCCCCCCCCTGCCTGCAGTTTAGTAAATCACCCATCCATTTTTTTTCTGCCAGCAACTCAAGCCGAAGAATTATGAGTTCAGGGAAGGACGAGACTTCTCCCTGATTAACCACATCCAGAGTGGCTCGTATGGGGATGTTTATAGTGTACAGGACAACAGTACCGGATTCAAGTGTGCCGCCAAGAAGGTGATGCCTGTTTGAAGCACGTACCTCAAATCTTTTCAGACGCTTTTGTTTCAGACACTGGGCATTGACCCACCTTTCGCTTTTCTCATATTCCAGATACCATTGAGCAACTTCAAAAGTGAGGAGGTGGGCTCGTGGAGTGTCCTGAAATCTCCCCGTGTAGTGGAGCTATTTGGGGCAGTGAGGGAGGGCCCAAACGTTATCCTCTTCATGGATCTCAAGCCAAGTGAGTCACCAGAGTTTATTCCCAGAGTACTCCGAGAACCAGTCTTCTGTCAAGAAGGTTGATCTCACTTATTTGATATTGTAACTGTGCCTCGTTGTTCAAAGTCAACAATATCTCATGGTTCTTAAGACAATGTATTTGATGCTCACTCACTGAATTTATTGAATGAAGTGACTGTTCATCCATCAAATGCAATGAACACTCTTTCTGGTTCAATATTAAGTTATTGAATCTGCTTCTGAGCTCAGGTCTGAAAGGCCACCATCTAGAGAAGTAATGATGTCTGTCCCCTAACTATCTGCCTCCTCTTCAGGTTCTCTAGGGCAGCTGCTAAGGGAGAGAGGCCGACTACCTGAGGATCTTGCCCTTCATTACCACTCTCAGGTCCTGGAGGCCCTCCAGCACATTCACAAGCAGCAGGTCCTGCACCTGGATGTTAAAGGTGAGTCAAATGAGAAAGAAGATATCCTGATAGGACATAGTTGTAGCCTTATGTGAGCAGTAATTCCCACACATATTCACAAAAGAAAACCCATCTTCTAGCTGTACAACTGAGGAAATTCACAGACCCTCATATAAATCACTATAATGTTCACACATGGGCGACATGCACTATTTTCTGATTGGTTTCACTTCTTTGTTTATATTCCAGCCTTACGATGTTTGTTGTTGTATTTTGGTGATGTTACCATTTTTTTTTTCAAATTCACAAGAGCAGCCCTGGTTTGTTTTCCATCGCTGCTCGGTGCAGAGAGCAGAAATGCAGAAGTGGGGGGAGGGGGAATTTCCCATCACATGACCAGTGACTCATAGTTAAAAAAAATATATAAATAAAAAGATAACACATTTCCTTCTCAAGACTTGGCCTCTGTTCCATCTGTACAACTGCACCTCCCAACCAACAGCCATCTGAAAAAGTAATTAAAAGCAAGTTTATTTATCATTTAACTCTTTAGTTGCATACTTGACTGGATACTTCCTAGTCAGTTCCAAGTTTTAACGTTTCACTTTTATCTATTGAGCACAATGCTTCTAATGGAGTTCCTTGAACAAATATAACAGAAACATGGCTCCTGCTGGGAGCCGAGTTGGGTCTCAGTTTAAAAGTGAAGGTCCTTCACTATAGCCTATATGTTGATATCACTAATTTCACCTGAAGTGTTAGGGCTGTGGTTACATTGTTGCCTCACACTTCCAGGTTCAAGTCATACTTTTGCTTTAGGCATATGGCGTGTGCTTCGTATGAGTGTGTGCTTGTATGTGATGGACTGGCTTCCAGGTTGCTCCACTGTCTGGAGCCCTGTTTTTTGGTGTGTTCATCCTCAGTGCCTTGTGCCCATACCTCCTGTATGTCTGTCTGCAGCTGACAATGTGCTTCTCTCGGAGGATGGGAAGGACATCTTTCTTTGTGATTTTGGGCACTCGGAAAGGCTGGGGCCCAACGGAGAGAGCAATAAAGCTAACCACGGTAAGATCAAGTGCTCAAGGGAACTGTAATTCGCAAGAATCCATTGTAATACAGGCCAATAGCCACATTGTGCTCAGGCAGATTTGTCCCTAGTCACAGTGGGTCATTATATATGCGTCCATCGGGCGGTGGGATTGGATGACGTTCATGATGTGCCGGGGTTACAGGACAGAGCTTCCGGGGCACAGAGACACACATGGCGCCTGAGGTGGTGAAAGGAGAACCTCGCTGTGCCAAGGCGGATGTGTGGAGCAGCTGCTGCATGCTGCTCCACATGGTCAATGGCTGCCATCCCTGGACCCGCTTCTACTCCCACCCACTGTGCCTGAAGGTGAGAACCCCGCGATCTACACACTGCCTCAGTTAAACTGTGTAGCCTTTGCCAGCATTCTGATCATCAGTTAAGTATTTTTTTATTGACGTAGGATTTTTTTTTTTTTTACTTTAGTAATATTTGTATTTTTTGTAGTATTATATATACTATAATATTTGTAATGGCTTCGTTCTAGTATTAGTTTTTAAAAGTTTCATTGATTAATATCATTTGGGAGATTCCTTCTACATGTGTAAATGTCTTGCGTGCTTGAACCTTGGTAGCTGATTTCGGATGCATGGAAAAGTTGAATTTCGTTTTCTACTCAAGATTTTAATAATGATAGGAGAAAATAGCTCCAGTGAAGTGTGTTTCCTGAATGTAGCCCAGACGGTCATCGATTGACAAGGCAAAAGTTTGTGGGAAAAATTGTGAAATGGATGGTGCAAATCCATTATTGTTTTGCTGGTTGAACACAAGATGTCTCAAGAATTTAGATAGGAAATATCTGTTATAGTTGGAGCCTTTTTTCTTATTTATGTATTATTTTTTTGCGTGTACAGTAACTCCTTCACATTTATGAGGAATCTGGGCAGAAGATTCCCATGAAAATTCATAATTCATAATTTCGTAATACTTCAGCACCCCTCACCTTAACCTATAACGGTCTGCTAGCCTGAACAATAAAATGAAACAGTTTATTTATTGCCAGTTTCTAAATAAACAGTACTGTACAGTACAATTGCATGTCAGATTGATTTGCCATTTCCTTTATAGATGTTTTATATAAATTTTCCATCCATCCATTTTCCAAACCGCTTATCCTACTGGGTTGCGGGGGGTCCAGAGCCTATCCCGGGAGCAATGGGCACGAGGCAGGGAACAACCCAGGATGGGGGGCCAGCCCATCGCAGGGCACACTCACACACCATTCACACACACATGCACACCTATGGACAATTTAGCAACTCTAATTAGCCTCAGCATGTTTTTGGACTGTGGGGGGAAACCGGAGTACCCAGAGGAAACCCCACGACGACATGGGGAGAACATGCAAACTCTACACACATGTGACCCAGGCGGAGACTCGAACCCAGGTCCCAGAGGTGTGAGGCAACAGTGCTAAACACTGCACCACCATGCCACCCCTATATAAATTCTAAACCCTGTAAATGATGCCCCTGTATATACAAAATAACTACAGTACTGTACACACTGGGAGCACCACGTTTTGGACCCATTATTAAAAATTCAAAACTAAATGCATTGAAAAGTTTGAAGCTTACTGTGAGAAACACGAAAATCCACCAGAACGACAGCTAACATGAGGGTGAGGCTGGTTGCTGAGACATGATGTTTTATGCATCATCTGCCAGTTTCAGCAAACTCCATAAATATTCCTGTGTAACTATAATAACCAAATCTGAAAAAGTTTGCAAATGTGAAAGGGTTACTGTACTTCACACCTTGAGTCATTTCACTTAGGGGTCTGTGGAGACTTCGTTTAAATCAATTCAAATCAGTTCAACAATTGCTCAGTTGTGACTTTAGTCAACCATCAGTTCATTCTAATTCGCAGTTCATCAGGAGCAGGAGAACGTTGACTGTAATTTTTATGCTCCATGTCAGACCTACAGGTTAAATGTCAACATGAGAATAAGACTTTTCCTCAGAGATTTACTCATGAAAATGCTGTGCATAAAATGTTTACTGCTAGTGGTCAGTCCTAAACATTTTTTGCTGCTCTGCCTTTTATTACAATTAGATTATGAGATACTGTTTTGTTAGTAATATCTTTGTGAATGTGAATGATCTGCTCTCAAGCTGATTATATATTTCCATTAGATACAATTGGATGAATACAATTGTGTTGGGTGCCATTGGGTTGGGTGCCATTAGATACATTGGTTTTCTGTGTCTATATCAGTGACAATTAAGATTCCTTTTTATTAAAATTCATTAGACATTAAGATCATGTAATAACAATATCATGCCATGTACAATGTGTTTCATTTAGGTCTTTTGTGTTTTATAGATAGCAAATGAGCCCCCCCCTCTAAGGGAGATTCCAGCCAACTGTAAGCCATACACCATCGATGTATTCAAAGCTGGATTACAGAAAGAGCCAATGAAAAGGGCATCAGCTGTGGAGCTTTTGGAGAAAGTCACCAAAGCCTTGAGAAAATGTGAGACCTCGTTTGATAAATGAAAAGATCGACTAATAAAACTCATAGTGTGCATGTCTTTGATAAAATGATGGTTCTCTCTTCCAGCAGTTAAGTAATTAAATTGCATTTGGCTCTGCTTGTGTGATTGTGTCTTTGAAGTGGGTGGACTCAAAAGCCCCATCACAGGAGCCTACCAAGAGCCAGCAAGTGTAGAGCATGGGTCATCCAGAAGCTCCAGGTCAATGTCTCCTCTCAGACCGGCGTTCTCCCTGGAGACAAGTTCAGAGCAAATCAAAGAGTGGGTGAGTCCCTGGAGGGAGACTGCCCAGAAGGAGGAAGAAGAGTCTGAGGAGGAAGACGAAGAGGAGTTGGAATCTGAGGAAGATGATAACAGAGAGTGGGAGTCCTCAGATTGCATTTCTCTGGAGGGCAGCCTCCGCCTCCCAGCATGTGACTCTGGACCCTGGCGATGGGAGCAGGTGGACAGCACCCATACAGTGTCAGAGCAGGAACTGCAGAAGCTAAGCCGAGGTGAGACTGTGCAGTCCTGGGCCTCCAGTAGACTGTTTAAAACAGCCATAAATTAAGTGCTATGACTTCTTAAAGAACGGACCTTTTCATAGCATCAAGGATTCATGGGAACCTGAGAGCCGAGCAACAGAAGATGAGATGACTGCTTCTCTCTTCAATGATATTTTAAAGTTACTTCTAAAATAGCCCAAACATTAAACTTCCAATGTAAACTGGAATAAATGTCATATTGCATCATAGCTTGATAAGTTTGTTTAGAAAACAATCAGTGTGATTTATTGTAGGTGTGTAGGAAATCGTGTGGTCATTTTTTGAGTGAAATTCTGATTTGAAGTGAACTAGTCTGGATTAACAGTGTAACACTAGTCACTGTCTTAGTGCCTGAAACAAGCAGTCCTCACTGCTAAAAAAGGGATGACTCCCAACAACATATTCCTGGAAACGTCAAGATAGTTATATAGTTAAGTGCTTTCTGTCCCTGACTGTTTACCACGCTCTCCTTCCAGACTTGGTCCTGGGAAGCCTGTCTCAGCCACACCCCCCAGAACTACAGGAGCAGTTGCTGTCTTGCTTGGGCAGCGACTGTATCTCTAACAGGGACCCTGGAGAGAAGGTGCTGAAGCAGAAGCCACTGAATGCATCTAACGTTCCCAAGACGACCATATTATGCTGTTACAATATATTGTATTTTAGTTACTTCCTACAACACAAAGAACATCCCATAATATGCAGCGAAAGCAGACTGAATTGGTCGGTATAGAGGATTTCTCTGGTCTTCATTAAGAGACCTGCCCGCAGGGCAATACTTGTCAGCCAGTATAATAATAAGCATGATGGGTTGATGATTTGTCAATGATTTGGTTTGGTCTGGTGAGGCAGGTTGCTTTGATATATATAGTTTCCCTGCTGGTGACATCGTGGGCTGAGCAGACATTTATGTGGTTCCCTCCAGTCCATGTCTTTTTGACTGCCTGTTGCATCTGGCACTTTTTTCAGTAACTCGTCTGACAGGCGTGGGAAATAAATTCATACCTTTTCTACTAATAGATCCTTCAAAATAGCTAACAAGAAAGAAAAAAGGTCGAAGTTTTCCCTCTGTCCTCTGTGTGCAGGATTCAGGCTGGTGGTCGGTCAGCATGGGAGATGATCTCAGTTCTGGTGTCTACTCATCCTACAGTAGTCAAACTGAAGGACAGAGCTTCAATGTTGGCTGGCTGGGCTCCTCACCTCAGCCATCCGCACGTTGCTTTGAAGGTGAGCTGGCTTCATCATAAGAACAGAAGGTCATAAAATGGCTTGTTGACCCATAGCTAATTCTCCCAAGAATTTTTAGTCTGTCAACTAAAAACAATATGCGCTTGACTCAATTTTGCACCAAAATGAATAGGCAGGAACCTACATAAATTACAATTAATGGTATATCATCCTTATGACTAATCTTCATGAATTCTTTGTCCAGGAGTGGATGTATGTATAGAGAACTTCAATGGGCAGTTTCTTTGGATCCGGGAGAGCCCGAAGGTGACCGTGGGACACGTCGCCACAGGAATAAGTGAACAAGTACGACAACCAATCTGTTTGTGTATGACCTACATCTACTGCAAAAAGGATGAAAGTAGAATTTTTACTTAAAAATCTGTCCCCAACCTGTCCTGAATTTATCTCTTGCAGATCTCAGAGAGGTCTTTCAGCTTGGTGACACTGGATGGCCGGTTAGTGCCCCATGACCAGGTTCTGCCTAAAACGGGCTTACAGATGCGCTGTGTCCATGCGCCCAGAAGCAGCACTGCCTGGACCTGGAGGGTCTGTGAGGGAATGCTGGATACACGAGAGTAAACCCACCATCCAGTCACACTCTCCCATTTACGTCTACAGTACACCTCTGCCTTCATCATGAGCCACTGTTTAACCTTTAACCATGGATTCTTATCACCGCTTTCTGCTTTCAGTGAAATAAAATGTAGCACCCTAATTTGTCAACTACAAAGAGCATTTTGAAAATTGCTTTTTATAAGAAAATAGGAAAAACTGAGCACTGTCATCTTGAAGAAGCAGACTTTGGAAAACAAAGATGAGCTCTGAATTTAATTGTTTTGACCTTTGCACTTTTGCCACTATGGACACAAAAACCAGCCACTGTGTTATAACTCTGTGTCCCGTTCCAGTACTTTCGGAATTTTTCACACAGCTTGGAAGATTCATGTAAATGTTCTGCTTTTTGGAATGACTGTGGCCCTTTTTTACAATGGTATTTGCGCCATTAATATCTTCTAGTTTTCCAGGCACGCAGGCATTATGTGTGACTCAGTTTATCGTATTAGATCTGAAGGTATTAAACCACTTGGGGTCATAAGACCTTTCTGTTACCCAAATAACCAATTAACTTAGAGAATTCTGAACATGTGCTTTATACCTCAAGCAAGATCATAATATATAAATGAGTGCACACCACGTCCAAATAAGTCAAACTTAGTTTGACAAATCTATTTTTAAAAGTTTATTTAAACGTTTCGCATTCTTAGGTTTATGCACTGTCTGTGAGTTGCCAAGTAGAATGTTTTAATTAATTTCACATTGTTAATGGTATATGAAAGTAGCATATTTCCTACCATTAAACTGAACGATTCATTTTAGTTTTTTTAATGTCAGGGAAATACTTATAATTTGTGCAATATATCCATTTTCTCTTGAATGGCTGATCAATGATGTCATATTGAGATGCTGGAAACAGTGTTACCAATGTTAAATATGACAAATAAACAGTTTGTTCCTTAAGACCTTGTTACTTAATCTTTAATCCTTCAAAAAGTATATTTACCCTCAAACTAGGTTGTTGGGAAATGTTTACAGCAGCTGTATAGTGTAAATTGTAACACGTTTTCACAGACAGCCTGAGAGACTGGTGCTCTCTGCTGCCACCAGGCTGTCATAGCTGGGTATTGCCCTCAAGCCCAAGGAGTGATGAAATACGGGCCATGCAAGTGGATTCTAGTGGGAACTAACAGCGTGATCAGTCAAAGACATATTACAACAATCTCTCAGTGTAGTTGTACTTGTTGTACTGTGATCAGTCTTTGCAAAATATCAGTTCAAACATTCCACATGTGATCATGTAACATTTCTGATCATGGTACCAAACATGCTATTCTAAAACATAAACATATATTTTCATATGTCTTTCAGTTACATACATTTTAGTGCATAATATTCATAAGCATAAGTATTTAGATTAGACTTAGTGATGACTTAATGAAATGTAACATCATCTTCAAAATCAAAACTTATTCCCCAGCTAACTACTAAAGATTTTCCTTTGTAGAATTGACACATGGACATACATACAGCTTTTTAGTGATATATGAGAATTTATAAAACTTAATAATAGTATCATTATATTATAGACTGGCCTGTAGTACTTCAGACTCAAGGGTCTGCAGAATTGTCATTGTCAAAGACAGCAAGCTTGTTGTGACCGACAGGGTTGAAGGCAATGGCTTCAATTTCGCCTCCACCATTAGAGGACTTTTGGAAATGGACCTCCAGGCTGTCCTGCATGGTGTCCTCATCCATGATACTGGGAATCCCAGTGAGTGACACGGTACGCCCGGACACAGACAGCTGGGTCTGAGGATGATCAGGAGTAAGAGAAGAACCTTAAAATCTTTATTTTTATTTTCCAAGGCTGCTTTTAGTCACCAAAATAAAGTAAGTATTTTTTATTTTGTTATATTAAGCTGACAAATATAATGTATTAAATTTGCAGGCACTTCCCATTTTAAATAGTAGCATACAAATCTGTAAATGACTTGTAGTAGAAATTTAGGATATATTGAACTTTTTCAAAGGACAATGGGATGTTTGGTACATGTCCACCAGGGTGGTGGTAGTCACAATAAAAGCTGTCGACTGAAGAGGTAGGGTGAGGGTGGGGGTTAAAGTTTACGTTTAAGTTTTAAACAAGGTTTGTCAAGGCCTCTTTTTAGAGGACATCCCTGGGTAAGCAGCCCAGCATTTGAGATATAAATAGTTTCAAGATGTACTATAAGTTCTATTTAAGGAAAATGCTTAAAAACACATCTTACATTGAGCATTGAATACACTTAAACCTATTGACTGAACACTGTGAAATACAAAATGGCTGAATAAAGAACTGTATAAGTAATTGCTGTTTCAATGGATTGTCATCATTCTCATTAATATTTACCTGCAGGGTGGTTATTTCCCCATTCACAAAGGGAGTCACTCTAACTCTCTCCTTCTTGTCTATTTGCACATCCTGGTACTCCTTACGCACCAAACCTTCAGTAACTGAAAAATAGCCTCTATTAGGTCAGTCTTCACTTCTTTTATAGGGATTTTACTGAATAAAAACCTCATTCCGTACATTGCAAAAGTCTTAGGCAGTCAAAGAAAATTATATTTAAATGATCTTCATGTTCGTGTAAAACTATGACTTCCATCAGTGTGTCAGCTTAGCCATTTTAAGCCTCTGAAAGTTCCCTCAGTATTTGCAGCAACCATCCAATGCACCCATGTATTTTTGACTCAACCACTAGTATACCATGTCTGGCTCATAAATACCTTATTGAGCTATTTAACTAATTGATTAAGTTAATGAATTATGTAAGATGGCGGTGAAATGTAACAAATACATGAAATGAGGTGCCCTTGAGGAGAGGTTTGGGAACTACAATAGTGTCCTTCTAGACATCCAACAACATATCAGTAACTTTTTGGAGAACTGAAAACATTCTTATGGCGTTGTTAATTTGCATATATTTAAAGGATAAATTGTGTGTTTATCTCACCAAATATACACCTACTACATAGATAAATAGCTTTATCCATTTTCTTTCACTAGGATTTTTGCACCGTACTCTATATCGATGAAACTTGAACCAATTCAAAAATTTTATAAAATTCAATCTATTATCTCCCTATTAAAGTTAGTCTTGTACCCAGACTACTAAGATGAATTTTAGCATACATACGTTGTTATGCTATGCCCATACCTACCATCACCATTCAAGAACTTTATGACCACATTGGAATCTTCCAGCATATCAATGGACTCCACTTCACCTCCTCCATTGCGCGTCTTGCTAAAGTGCAGCTCCAGCTTATCCAAGAGTCGGCTTTTTTCAACGTTCTTTGGCAGGTTGGAGATTAGAATGCACCTGGGACACTCATGGATGTCCATCTGACCGTTCAACGCATAAAAGAACCATGTCAGTCATCTGTACTGCAGATGACTGCTTTGATAAAGATAATACAGGCAGTCCCTACGTTACAAACAAGATGCATTCCCTAAGTCAGTCTTAAGTTGAATTTGTAGGTAATTCGGAACAATATAATACACTGAATAATAATAACAAGAAAAGTAACTACATGTGTTACTGTGCATTACCTCAGGCTGACGAATCTCTGAAGCTGCACAATGTTTTCATGAGCATCACAAAATAGTACATGTTCATTATTATAAATCATTGTATTTAAGTCATAGGCAGTTTGTTCTCTGTAAGTTGATTATATATATATATAAATTTTAGCATGCATGCTTATGTATGCTATGTATGTAAATAGTATATATATAAACTCTATTAAACAAAGAGCTAGTCATTCCTTGGTTTAATTAATTTTGTCATAGTAAATTAATCAAGACCATTTATATAAATAAGGTGGTGCTGTACCTCTATGAGCTTTGGGATGAGGAACTGTACAGGATTGGCCTCTAGGGTTATGGAACATTCGTTCAACTGGATCACGTGCTTCTGAAGAGCCAGAACTTGCTGTGCCACTACAGGAAAAGTTTACAAAGAGATTCAAAAGTACATAAAGCATTTTTCCTCATGATTGTAGATTAAAATACAAAAAAGACTACGTTCTCCAGGTGGGTAAACCAAATGGCTCACCTTTCTCATCTTCAAATGTGAGCAGCACAGTCCCACCTTCCATGGGATAGACGATTTGAGAATTCACATCCAAACCTCCTGCCTTACTGCTTGCATCTCCGGCGAAAACCAACCGCTTTTCAGGCACAATTGCAGACAACTACAACAGCATTTGCAGCATTATGAGATGTTCACCAAACAAAGGAGTGTAAAGCAAGCAAATCCAGTTCAAATGATTCTCATTTCAGTTAAAGTCTTTACATTCAATTGACTGCCCATTTTGATCCTTCCCCATTGTCCAGAGTGCTACAGAAGAGGCCAGGGCACAGTTTGTGTTACTGATGGTTCACCTGTGTCTGCTGTGTTTGCTTCTCATTCAGCCTGTCAGCACGCTCAAGGTCATCCTTCATCTGCATCTCCACTGTCTTCAGACGATCCTCCTCCTCCTGCAGCTTGGCAAGCTTCATCTGGCAGAGAAGCAACATTCACATCTGGACTAGCATGCTGTGCCCATCGAAGTCACATGCATATTCACAAAAAAAATGATGTCTTGTTGATCAGCTCACTTCAGGCAAGGTAATGGCATTCTTTATCAGACTGTTTTTGGTTCTTGCACTATAGTAAAATTATTGTCTTAATCTCTTGCACTGTCCTGTATATTCGTCTTCTGTAAATATTTGTATTCTTATTTGTATTCCTATTTTTACACATAGAGTTCTGTGAAGTGCTTTTCCTGTATGTCGAGTAATATTATTATGTACTTCATGTTTGGCATTGGAACAGTTCCAGTATGCTCATACATACTGAGAGTAAAGTGAGAGTAAAGTGAGTTCTGGTTCTGACCTACCCCGCCCCCACCCCTGTTGCATATTCAACATTACTTAAACAGCAAGGTAAAGCAATGAATCAAAGTCCTTAACTAATACCTAGTAATAACCTTTCTGCAAGACAATAAGGAATTACATTTCCAAAGATACATATCTCCCTGCCCAGCTCTTTTATAGCCTTAGATACAGTACCTGTAAATCATGCATACTTCGGCTGTGCTCTTTCTCCTCCTCTTCAGTTTCATGCTTGATTTTTTCGCTGTGTTTCTGAAATCCCTCAGCCAGTTTACAAAGCTCATCTTTGGAGTCACTAAAGTCTTGCTGGTCTTTCAACAACTGCGCATGAGCTGTCTACATACGGTTTCCGTATGGAAGGAAACAGAATGTATTTTTTGGTATTATATATCGGATTAATTTTTGCCAGTTTCTAATGTCTATCTTCTGAGCATCTACATAAAACAGGCTCACCGTATAATACAAGAGTACACACCGTATTATACACACCTCGCACATCTTAATCTCCTGCTTGATCTTTTTTAGATCATGTAAATCATTTTTAAGTATCGTCTGAGCATTCGTCACGGCTGAATCGTCCTGTAGAAAACAATTGCATCCTGTCATGAAGCAAATAAGTTGTCTATATAAAGGATCGTTAAGACTTTTGGAAAGAAAGAGGTGTATGTTTACCGTATTAGACATTTTTACGTGAAATCTCTCGGTCGACAGCTGGAAACATGAGAATGGATTAGTAAATTGCATTACATTTAGCATGGTTATTTACTCTCGTAAATGTTTACTTCTTTTTCTGAAGTTTTTGTGCTATTTAGGAAAGAAAATTGGGCACACAAAGCAAAACATCGTCACTCGGTAAATGTAACGAAAGTAAATGTTAACGATGTCACGAAAATCAAAATCTTTCACATGAATTTCGCACTTTGCAACCAAATTTTTGTTTCATCCTAGATTATCGCTCTTTCTCTCCCCGCAATCGGTTAACGTAATGTGAATTATTCAGCTAAACATATAAATACTGACTTCCATTTTTCCCTGCATTAGCAATTAAAATGACCATACATTCTCGAGAAAGCAGGTCTGAACATTACTCAAAACCATTAGAAGAAAGCTGTCACATAGATACTTACCGCCTTAGATTTAATCCAGTGACAAATAAAACTTACATATTAAGTTAGAGTAGTTGTAAATATGTGCTACGTGATAACACTCCTTTCATTTTCGGTTCTAGGTTTGTGACTTATGCTTCAAAGGTGTTGCTGGGTAGACGCGCAAAACTTGATCCACCGGAGTGGTGAGTCCATACTTATACCTAACAAACCATTATTTAATTAATTGAAATGATGGACATTAAACAGTGTCAAAATACATCTAAAATGAATATCAGGTAACCTTTATAGTTAAAAATCATCATAATTATGAGCAGGGTTACGCACTCTCCCGCTTGCGTCTAGTGTGACTCTCACGCTCAAGCAAATCAATATTATTCCATTATAAACCTAAAATTAGCTACATCAAAAGCGTTGGGGCAGTTTGCAAACCCTGCAGACTATTTACACTGTCTGGCCAAAAAAGTCACCGTTTTAATTTAAATCAGCAAGTACTTAAGAGCCAATGACTGGGTCATTATTACAGCTCAGTAGCGTTATGCGTCAATAAAGTTAAGTCAGTTGAGTACCTGAATGACCAGGTTATCCCATCAATGGATTTTTTCTTTCCTAATGTCATAGGCAAATTCCGGGACGATAGTGAAAAGATTCATCGGGCTCGGATAGTCAAAAAGTAGTTCAGGGAGCAGGAGGAATTATTTTCACACTTGAACTGGCCACCACAGTCCTGACCTTAACCCCAAGATTCAAGAGGTTTATTCGTCATGTACGTCGTTGTACACATACAACTTACTGAAATGTAACCATGGTCACTCTGAGCAGCTGTGCATGATAAGAGAGTAATGAAATATATAAAAAGAATATAAAATGTATAAAATATGTTCAGCTGTACATAATCTATACATAAGTGATAAGGTAAAAGTAATTGAGCTGTGCAATATAAGTGCAATGTGCAAGAGACCTGAGAAATGTACCGACAATTTGGACAGTATGAACTGAATGTAAACAGTGATCATGGGATTATGGGCAAATGTCAGTGTCACAGTGACTGAAGAGTCACTGTAAAGTCTGGCAGAAGAACTAAGGGCACTGAGACTTGTCCTGGTCCTTGACTTGGCCTTATGACCTGGGGAAAAAAAGCTTTTTTTGACCTTTCAGTTCTGGTCATAAGGCTGCGGAACCGATTGCCTGAGTTCAGCAGGCAGAACAGAGAGTTATTGGGGTGGGAGGGGTCTTTGAAGATTTTTGTTGCTCTGGTCCTACAGTGGCTGGTGTAAATGTCTTGTAGGGAGGGCAAGGCAGATCTGATGCAGTGTTCATCTGCTCTTTCCGGTCCTTGGCAGAGCAGTTCCTGAACCATGATGTGATGTGGAATGGCTCCAGTCTCCATAGGTCCGCCCAGGTGATTTTCCTCTTGGGAAGGTCCCATTTGGTCCTGGCTCCTTGGGAAGTTAGTTCCACTGCCCTTGACCTTCGTCCCTCCTCTTCCAGGTTCCGTAGCACCTCTTGAATCATGGCTCTTCTGTCACTGGTTCTTGCCTTCCCCCGCTGTTGGAATTGGGAGGCTCCAAGTTGTTTTATGTGCAACTTGGTCCTGGAGGAACAGTGTTTCGTTTCACTGTATACAGTGTATATGACTGAAATGGCAAATAAACCTGAACGGGTGAGTTCGGAGCGGCCACACTCTTTACACTGTACCTTTAATTTAATGTAAAATAAAGTTGTCCTCCGAAGAGGGGAGGTGGTTGTGGGCAATAAAGAAAGAAAAAAAAGAATGATGGTGTCATTCATTGTCTTGATCTCTTGCACTGTGTCTTCTGTACTGTATACAAGTCTGCCCAGAATGAAGACAACATGGACTGGAGTTGGGCATAAAACTCCAGGGCTGAAAACCGCTCCCACTCTGTGCTGGCCAGTGTCCCTATGGAATGCAAAATATTTCCATACAGAAGAATACGAATGTCTTTTCGTGAAGTTCTTGTTTGCTTTTCTCCTTTTCACTCATTTTTTTTTAATTTTTCAGAAACGTGTCGCACAGCTTATGAATGAGTCCAACAGTAAGTACAAAAATAATTATGGTTGTCTCAAGGATCGCATGCAATGCTCATGAGCGGAGGCAGAAAACTTTAGACTGATTTTTTTAAAAAACCTATAGACCTACTAGATAATGTTGCGAAGGGACCATCATTGAAATTGTAAGGCTTGCTAAGTTTGGTTTCCATTGAAGTAAAAATACTTTAGTGCAACTTATTTATGGTTGGAACCCAAGAGGTACAACTGCATGTGCATGTGTATGAAATGCCATGTTGATATTAACATCACACATCGTGCATGCCTAGTGGCACACTGCATAGCGGGTAGCGCTGTCACCACACACCGCCATTTCATGTGTGTGAAGTGTGTATGTTCACCTGTGTGTGCAAGCCTTTGTACGGTGCAAAAACGTTAATTAAGTGAACTGCAGTGCCTAAAATGACCATATATATGTGCACCCTGCAATTTGTGGTTGGTTCCTGCCTCGCACCAATTACTATGTATACATTATATTATATTATATTATAATATATATTATTATTCGATGAATTGTAAGATTAATTGGTTGATTATGCGATTATTGATATAATCAATAATGACAGTCCTATTAACCACTGTAGATCAGTGGTATCCAACCTTTATTTATAATAAGAACAACTTTTACAGAGAAAACAATCTGGGAAGCTACTGAGGTTTTGTTACTGTGGGGAGTGGAGCGAGTATGCCTCGGTAGGCTATGCTAACTACAGTATTCCGGGACAAAACTGCTGCAGATTCTGCCACTATTCAAAATCCAAATCTTGGCCCTAGGAACTTACTGTATATGATGACCTTTGTTCTAGCTTGGCTTCCATTGAAAGAAACTGTCCTTAAAAAACTGTTAAAGGAGCTGATCATTTATGCTCCTATTTTCATTTTGCATAGTAAATTAAAATGATCAGTTAGTTTGCTAATTAGGCTAGTTAACTTGTTTTTATAATATAGCCTGTAATAACCAAATTTATTAGCAGAAACAATTGATTTCTAAAGTCCGACAATGACATGATCAGCAATGAAAAACATCAGTTGTCTGTTTTCTCCTATTAACAGCAGCTCTACGCTAATACTGGCTGACCAGTACTGTACACAGTGAGTCATCAATCGTACGAGGTTTGTTATACCAACCCAAGTTAAGAACCCAGTTGTTATGAAAGGCAGGACACACACCAGCCACCAAGGGAAAGCTGGATCCATCAAGCTGAAATGGACACACATTGATCTTCTTGTTCATAACCAAGTGTTGCTTCTGCTACCAACACTGCAGTTCATTCAAATTTAACTGCATAGCTTTACCCACAACCCTGACTGGGATGATAATCTGCAATGACATCAGTAAAACTGGACCTGAGGTTTCAGTTTCATCACCGACTATCAGATTGACACCGACCTGGTGGGCACGAGGTGATTGTAGTTATACACCTTGAAAAAGGCCTTGATTTTGTATATCTGCAGTTTTATTCTTGCCCATTTTTGTGGTCACTTACCATTTTAGCGGTCAGTACCAGACACTAATGCGTCTGTAAGGATGGTCGGTAATGCCGACGTCAATATTCTTGAAAGAGGGGGAAAACAATTACTGTATTAATTTCAACCTCTCTGAGTTGATGATGCCTTCCGTATTATTTTAACATGTCTGCAATAAGAGATGCCCAATTTTCAGAGCACCTTGCTGATACTTCTTGTAAAATGTTACCAGTTTACACAGCAATTCGCAAGTTGTACTGGGACTTGGAACAGAAACAAGCAAAGCTAATTATTGTTGTTAGGTCCATGTATGGTTTTAGTTAAATCGATTAATATAAGACTCTACAAAGTTAGTTTGTATATTTTGGCGTTGTGAAAATCAGAAAATACGCGACACTTTTACAATGACAGCTTTGCGGCTCCATAGCGTCCCGCCAGGACCATCTCCACCTTCCCCGGCTTCTTGAACTTGCCCATATATGAATCACACAAAAACAACAACCGTCACACATGCGCCATCCAAGTGCTGTCGCAGCCTACGCTGCTCTTTCAGGTGCTGATGTTCGTACATTTACCAAGTAGCCAGAAAACACTATCAGCAACCAATAAAAAAAGTATAGACTTATAATGTATTATTATAACTTCCATTATTATACACAGACAAGTATTAGTTAATGGCCAGCCAGCTAACTTATAACAAAGTAAAAGGCGAGTAGTTTAACGTTTTCAACGAAATGAAGCAAGTCTATAGAACGATAAAGCTGCCAGTCTGGGACACAAAAATACGTTTAATGTTAGTAGGTATCTTAAAAGGTCCCTGAACACAGTTACTGTATACAACATATCCAGCAGTTACCGCAGATTAGCCAATTTAGGTCAGCTGTCTGAAGTTAGATTTTCAATTCGAGACAAGTGTATTTATGTATTACATACAAGTGTATGTATTTACATGTATGTAAGAGTTTATTATATTATAAATAGTCAACATGGTTTGCAAACTGCCCCAACGCGTTTGAGCTGGCTAATTTCAGGATTGTAATTTTTTGCTCTGACTTCTAACACATAACCGCTGCTCGGTAAACAGGAAGCAGCGTATTACTTCGGTAAACGCTCGACGGAAACTGTTGTGCCGAATTCTGCACCCCTGCCGTGAAATGCACCCCCTGTCGGGAGCGCGCACCGCTCTTTTCTTCTATTCGAAGTGGGAAAATACGTAGTTCCGTCAATCTAAATATGCAACAGAAATATTAAATTGCGTTTGCACATTTAGAAGACCACTGTCCCACTTCACGAAGGCTGCATTTAACCCATATAAAACTGATAAACTGTGACATGTAAACGATGAGCTCCGAACGAGAACGTAGGTGATTTATTTGTCTCGTCATCAGTTTACTAGTTTGAGAACAAGGAAGTCCTTCGCTTTAAGAATCAAAGCAAATTACAAAGTATTATTCCCTATACATATCTAGTAATGATCTTTTTCCACAATGAAGAGAGTGTTCTGGTACAGTGATCCGAAATACCTAAACAAAAAAGATATTTATCTTTATGACGGCTAATCTGGCAGGAACTTCATTTCCATTCTCCCCTTTTATTCCATCACGAAATGCTGCTATCAAGCGACATATTTAAAGAAATAGATAATAATTAATTAATTTCATGAATGCCATATCACGTGCAGCGCGGGGGTGAGGGGGGGGGGGGTGCATTTTACGGCAGCTTACTTGTTTCGTATTTAAGAAACTGGCTCAGTACCTGTGCTATTAGTACCTTACAAAGTTCGCTCTGTTTATTGATCTTGATCTATTGTGCAGGTTTATAAAAAGCATATTAGGAGGAGGTGAACTGACAGGAACATGCAGGGGTGGAAGGGGGTGTGTCCTTTAGCATAAGGGTATGCACCCTTTTTAAATCTATCTGCTAAGATAACAACATTAGGGGACCTGCCATGAATTGCACCCCCTTTGAATTCTTGAAGCATTTTGGTATCTAATCACCGGAGACGGAGATACAGGGGGGTACCATTCACGGCAGGGTACCTGCCGGGAATTGCACCCCCTTTGAATTCTGGGTCTGAATGTCCTACATAAATGAAATTTGCTCAGGTAGTACACTTTGCCATACAGAATGTACTGTCCAAAGCATTTTGGGATCTAATCACCAGAAACAGAGATACAGGGGGGTGCCATTCACGGCAGGGTACCTGCCGGGAATTGCACCCCCTTTGAATTCTGGGTCTGAATGTCCTACATAAATGAAATTTGCTCAGGTAGTACACTTTGCCATACAGTGTGTACTGTCCAAAGCATTTTGGGATCTAATCACCAGAGACAGAGATACAGGGGGGTGCCATTCACGGCAGGGTACCTGCCGGGAATTGCACCCCCTTTGAATTCTGGGTATGAATGTCCTACATAAATGAAATTTGCTCAGGTAGTACACTTTGCCATACAGTGTGTACTGTCCAAAGCATTTTGGGATCTAATCACCAGAAACAGAGATACAGGGGGGTGCCATTCACGGCAGGGTACCTGCCGGGAATTGCACCCCCTTTGAATTCTGGGTATGAATGTCCTACATAAATGAAATTTGCTCAGGTAGTACACTTTGCCATACAATGTGTACTGTCCAAAGCATTTTGGGATCTAATCACCAGAGACAGAGATACAGGGGGGTGCCATTCACGGCAGGGTACCTGCCGGGAATTGCACCCCCTTTGAATTCTGGGTCTGAATGTCCTACATAAATGAAATTTGCTCAGGTAGTACACTTTGCCATACAGAGTGTACTGTCCAAAGCATTTTGGGATCTAATAACCAGAAACAGAGATACAGGGGGGTGCCATTCACGGCAGGGTACCTGCCGGGAATTGCACCCCCTTTGAATTCTGGGTATGAATGTCCTACATAAATGAAATTTGCTCAGGTAGTACACTTTGCCATACAATGTGTACTGTCCAAAGCATTTTGGGATCTAATCACCAGAGACAGAGATACAGGGGGGTGCCATTCACGGCAGGGTACCTGCCGGGAATTGCACCCCCTTTGAATTCTGGGTCTGAATGTCCTACATAAATGAAATTTGCTCAGGTAGTACACTTTGCCATACAGAGTGTACTGTCCAAAGCATTTTGGGATCTAATAACCAGAAACAGAGATACAGGGGGGTGCCATTCACGGCAGGGCACCTGCCGGGAATTGCACCCCCTTTGAATTTTGCAGGAAAATGGACATCCAATTTTAAATTATTTAGGTTCCCCTGAATCACAATGTTTTATGGAGTGATCTACAGTTAGACAGATACAGAGCGCTCCGTTATGTCAGGATTCCTTTTTCAAGAAATGTAAATAGCAATCGCTAAACTTATCATGTATGTTTTGGTACCAAGTTTGCATCATGATTCACAGTTAAAATTACAGTTTGAACGCCAATGATCTTGGATGCCAAAAAAATGAATATGCTGCCTCATGACAACACATGTAATGCACTGTACCTACACAGATTATGAAACAGACCTTGCTGATGTCAAGTGGGCATGAAATGGGATATAATGTAGAAACTTAACTTAATGTTCTAGTTATAATTATTCATTTCAACATTAAAGTTTTCCTATAGATATCATCTGAGATTCAATAGGCAAATTATTTTGTGAAGGCATAGAAACTTTAATAATAAATACAATTAACAATCCCAACAATGACTACAAACTAAACGCTTAATAAAATCAAAAGTTCACTTATTATTATGGATAATAATAATAATGTTAGAAAACAATTAGTTGCATTGTCAAATAAATAAGTAATTAATCCTACATGAAACACAAAACTAATAAAATGACAATTCCTTATGTGCATGCTGGACAAATATAGTCCTGATCAATAGGAGGATTCTGCATGCAGTCATGGTGGTACCATCTGCTGCAAACATCACAGCAGACCTAAAGGGAAGGGAGAGTGTTTCCATTAAAGTATGGTTAACACTTATCACATTAAGTATTCAAAGCAATTAATGTAATCAGAATAGGTAATTCAGGGAAGATTATTGCCTACATATAACAAGTACTGTCCTAAAACACAAGTAAATATGTACAGCGCCCTCCACAATTATTGGCACCCCTTGTAAAAACTTGTAAAAAAGGCTTAGAAAAAATCTTCCTCTCAGTGAAGTAGCTTCATCTCACACTGAAATAAATTTGAAAAATCCAACCTGTCTTTGAAATAAATTTATTCAAAGAAAAAACAAATCTTTCATTAAGAAATAATAATTTTTCATAAAAACACATGTGCCACAATTATTGGCAGCCTTAATACTTAATACTTTGTACAACCTTCCTTTGCCAATATAACAGCACTAAGTCTTCTCCTGTAACATTTTATAAGATTGGAGAATACAGAGCAGGGTATCTGAGACCATTTCTCTTTACAGGTCACCCATTGTCCTAGGCCCTCTCTTGTGCACTCTCCTCTTCAGTTCAGCCCACAGGTTTTCAGTGGGGTTCAGGTCAGGGGACTGGGATGGCCATGGCAGAAGCTTGATTCTGTGATCAGCTAGCTAATTTTGTGTTGATTTGGACATGTGCTTAGGATCATTGTCCTGCTTGAAGACCCAGTATTGACCCAGGATGGCCCAGTTTTAGTTTCCTAGCACAGGCAGCAAAATTTTGATTAAAAATATTTCATGGAGTCCAAAATTCCATGTATCATAACAAGGTTTCCAGGGCCATTGTAGGAAAAACAGTCTCACATCTCAGAACCTCCACCATATCTTAGATGGGATAAGGTTTTTTTTTTTACTACAGCCATCCTTCTTTTTACACCAAACCTACTTTGAATGTTTATTACCAAAAAGCTCCACTTTTGTTTCATCAGACTATTAAATTTTGGTTCCAGTCAAAGTTGTAATAGTCTTTCGCAAACTCCAGCTGTTTACGTTTGTGGTTAGCTGACAAAAAAAGTTTTTTTTCTGGCATACCATCCAAATAATACATTAGAATGATTGTGGCATCTGGTGTTTTTTTACGGAGACCCCAGTTAATCAGGAAGTCATGGATTACAGCTTGAAGGTTCCTTTTCACTCCAATCAACTCAAAGTTGTACAATTTACATGGGAAACATGCTTCAGTTACATTGTGTTCACTGTAATTTCCAAGGCTGCCAATAATTGTGGCACATGTGTTTTTATGAAAAATTATTATTTCTTAATGAAAGATTTGTTTTTTCTTTGAATAAATTTATTTCAAAGACAGGTTGGATTTTTCAAATTTATTTCAGTGTGAGATGAAGCTACTTCACTGAGAGGAAGATTTTTTCTAAGCCTTTTTTACAAGTTTTTACAAGGGGTGCCAATAATTGTGGAGGGCGCTGTACATATTTACTTGTGTTTTAGGACAGTACTTGTTATATGTAGGCAATAATCTTCCCTGAATTACCTATTCTGATTACATTAATTGCTTTGAATACTTAATGTGATAAGTGTTAACCATACTTTAATGGAAACACTCTCCCTTCCCTTTAGGTCTGCTGTGATGTTTGCAGCAGATGGTACCACCATGACTGCATGCAGAATCCTCCTATTGATCAGGACTATATTTGTCCAGCATGCACATAAGGAATTGTCATTTTATTAGTTTTGTGTTTCATGTAGGATTAATTACTTATTTATTTGACAATGCAACTAATTGTTTTCTAACATTATTATTATTATCCATAATAATAAGTGAACTTTTGATTTTATTAAGCGTTTAGTTTGTAGTCATTGTTGGGATTGTTAATTGTATTTATTATTAAAGTTTCTATGCCTTCACAAAATAATTTGCCTATTGAATCTCAGATGATATCTATAGGAAAACTTTAATGTTGAAATGAATAATTATAACTAGAACATTAAGTTAAGTTTCTACATTATATCCCATTTCATGCCCACTTGACATCAGCAAGGTCTGTTTCATAATCTGTGTAGGTACAGTGCATTACATGTGTTGTCATGAGGCAGCATATTCATTTTTTTGGCATCCAAGATCATTGGCGTTCAAACTGTAATTTTAACTGTGAATCATGATGCAAACTTGGTACCAAAACATACATGATAAGTTTAGCGATTGCTATTTACATTTCTTGAAAAAGGAATCCTGACATAACGGAGCGCTCTGTATCTGTCTAACTGTAGATCACTCCATAAAACATTGTGATTCAGGGGAACCTAAATAATTTAAAATTGGATGTCCATTTTCCTGCAAAATTCAAAGGGGGTGCAATTCCCGGCAGGTGCCCTGCCGTGAATGGCACCCCCCTGTATCTCTGTTTCTGGTTATTAGATCCCAAAATGCTTTGGACAGTACACTCTGTATGGCAAAGTGTACTACCTGAGCAAATTTCATTTATGTAGGACATTCAGACCCAGAATTCAAAGGGGGTGCAATTCCCGGCAGGTACCCTGCCGTGAATGGCACCCCCCTGTATCTCTGTCTCTGGTGATTAGATCCCAAAATGCTTTGGACAGTACACATTGTATGGCAAAGTGTACTACCTGAGCAAATTTCATTTATGTAGGACATTCATACCCAGAATTCAAAGGGGGTGCAATTCCCGGCAGGTACCCTGCCGTGAATGGCACCCCCCTGTATCTCTGTTTCTGGTGATTAGATCCCAAAATGCTTTGGACAGTACACACTGTATGGCAAAGTGTACTACCTGAGCAAATTTCATTTATGTAGGACATTCATACCCAGAATTCAAAGGGGGTGCAATTCCCGGCAGGTACCCTGCCGTGAATGGCACCCCCCTGTATCTCTGTCTCTGGTGATTAGATCCCAAAATGCTTTGGACAGTACACACTGTATGGCAAAGTGTACTACCTGAGCAAATTTCATTTATGTAGGACATTCAGACCCAGAATTCAAAGGGGGTGCAATTCCCGGCAGGTACCCTGCCGTGAATGGCACCCCCCTGTATCTCTGTTTCTGGTGATTAGATCCCAAAATGCTTTGGACAGTACATTCTGTATGGCAAAGTGTACTACCTGAGCAAATTTCATTTATGTAGGACATTCAGACCCAGAATTCAAAGGGGGTGCAATTCCCGGCAGGTACCCTGCCGTGAATGGTACCCCCCTGTATCTCCGTCTCCGGTGATTAGATACCAAAATGCTTCAAGAATTCAAAGGGGGTGCAATTCATGGCAGGTCCCCTAATGTTGTTATCTTAGCAGATAGATTTAAAAAGGGTGCATACCCTTATGCTAAAGGACACACCCCCTTCCACCCCTGCATGTTCCTGTCAGTTCACCTCCTCCTAATATGCTTTTTATAAACCTGCACAATAGATCAAGATCAATAAACAGAGCGAACTTTGTAAGGTACTAATAGCACAGGTACTGAGCCAGTTTCTTAAATACGAAACAAGTAAGCTGCCGTAAAATGCACCCCCCCCCCTCACCCCCGCGCTGCACGTGATATGGCATTCATGAAATTAATTAATTATTATCTATTTCTTTAAATATGTCGCTTGATAGCAGCATTTCGTGATGGAATAAAAGGGGAGAATGGAAATGAAGTTCCTGCCAGATTAGCCGTCATAAAGATAAATATCTTTTTTGTTTAGGTATTTCGGATCACTGTACCAGAACACTCTCTTCATTGTGGAAAAAGATCATTACTAGATATGTATAGGGAATAATACTGTGTAATTTGCTTTGATTCTTAAAGCGAAGGACTTCCTTGTTCTCAAACTAGTAAACTGATGACGAGACAAATAAATCACCTACGTTCTCGTTCGGAGCTCATCGTTTACATGTCACAGTTTATCAGTTTTATATGGGTTAAATGCAGCCTTCGTGAAGTGGGACAGTGGTCTTCTAAATGTGCAAACGCAATTTAATATTTCTGTTGCATATTTAGATTGACGGAACTACGTATTTTCCCACTTCGAATAGAAGAAAAGAGCGGTGCGCGCTCCCGACAGGGGGTGCATTTCACGGCAGGGGTGCAGAATTCGGCACAACAAAACCATATGCGGACGAGCACTGTGTGGCGTCTTCTTCTAGGAGCTATTGGCGTATGAAAACCAGTTTACAGATGCATTACTGCCCCCTACTGTACTGGAGTGTGGGTCAGTAGACAAAAATGAAAACTACATGTTATATTCTACTCCCGATTCCTTTACGTATTACACCACAGAGGCAGCAAGTTAATATTTTTGCACTTACTTTCGACTTTATCACTATGGTATCTCTAGGTAAGATTTTCATCAGATGTGACTCCAAACAAATCTTACCTGTCACCTGCGCACATAACTTCAGGGATACTGGCTTATGATGACCTGAGATTTAGCCTAGCTCCTCTTGGTCAAAGATGGCATTAACCGTTATGTTGGACAATACTAGATTGCACATTCTCCCTTACAGAATTCCATTCCCTATCATATACATATCAGAGCGCTCTGTACCTGCTCTCACCTGCATTTTTCTTCCAAATGAAAAATCCAGTACTGAACTGTACTTTCCTTTCCCCCACCCCTCTAGTTCATCTAGTTTGATTAGGAGCTCTTCCTTCATCTCATTTGTATGCGAGAAACAGATTTTTTATTATTATTATTATTATTATTATTATTATTATTATTATGGGAGTTTTTCCTGAGAGCAGAAGGAACAATGATTGGTTATCTCCATGAACCAATCACATTATGGGTGGGACCAAGACATCTGATTAGTTGGTCCCACCTCATCTACAATGTGATTGGTTCCAGGAGATAACCAACAATTGTCCCTCCTCTCTTCAGAATATTTTTGTGTAAGTAAAACTCCCACGAGCTCCTAAACTAGGAAAGGAGGAAGCTGGAGGCAGTAACTATCTTTTTATTTAACTCCAAACAGTCTGATTACGCCATATCAGAGATGCAATAAAATGCTCAACCTGCAAAGTCCTGCACTTTGAACTCCTTTGGTAATTGTACGAGTCCCTCAAAATCCATATTTCAAAACGAGTTTCAGAAAAAAAAAAAAAGATTGTAAGAACTAAATATAAAAACAACGAAAAATTGTCTAGCAACATTCACGTCAATCCTACCAGCATAGATACACTGAATCCATTCTAGGACAATACAAGAAATCTGTTACCTTCTGCAAACCTAATGTCCCGGCCTTCTGCAAGCAAACGTGCAAATATCAAAATATGCAAAGAAAGTTTCATCAGATTATGGGAAAGCATGGGCACCATGGTGACAAACGTAGAAGAAAAAGAATGTAATTATCAGTGGTTCCCCTCGCATGTTACCACACCAGTGATACGCATCGATATGTCAGAAGTACTTGCATGGTCAAGTTTGAATCTGCAGTGGCAGTTGACAGAGGAACAAAATGCTTTTATAAATAGCAAAACAAACAAATAAATTCCAAAAGCAGTGTTTCACATTGAACTAGGATATTAATTTAAAAACAGATATCAAACGAAACATCCAAACAAGGTTAGCAATACCAGTGACATAAAATGATTCGGTTTGAGCTAGAGGTTTGGAAAAATAGTAGGAAATGTCCAAGTTGAAACCAGATCACCTTCATCGATGAATGTCTGCATATAACAAAAGTTCTATTTACACATCTCACCAAATAAAGGAGGAGAAAAACATAAAATCATAATCAAGTCTAAAATATATTGTCTGCTGTCCTCAGGTTTTGACGAAGAGCTCTAGACTTCAGGCAGGTAAGGCTCTCTGTCACACCGGAGTGACGGCTCTGCTGTCGCGTGTCAGGAGGAAATCCCAGCTGAGCTGCATCGGTCTGCTACAGGAGCCAGCCTCCAGGTCACAGGTGTACCCCACAGGGCAGCAGTGCATCATGTCACTGCAGCACACGGCCTGCAGGGAGGATGGGGCAGGAAAGAGAAGATAGAGAGCTGCTCACTTTCCCACAGCAACCTATTAAACCAAAGTGACAGCAAATCAAACTCAGGCCTTTGTTTTTGATAATATTCTTATTGCCCCTCAAACACCAACTGAGGTGAGGGCTGTTAAAATGAACATGAACAGAAGACATGAACAAAAGGAGGAAAGAATGTCAATTACATTACCACACACACACACACACACACACAGTGAACTAAGTTAATACGAACTGGGAACTTCATCCATGCAATTTTTTCAGAAAAATATCTGAAAAGGGACATTTTAGCTGCATCAGTACATCTTGAAAAAATCAGTTAAAATTTTCTTTATAATAAATGAAAAATTAACTCCTGGAATGATGGCATAATTAATAAACTCTCCGATTCACTGTCTATCTCCCTGAAACCCAGTCATTAGGAACTGCAACTGCACCCATTTCCAAATATCCTGTAACAGTCCTGCGCACTGGTCTGTGAACCCTGAGGGTTGGTTTCATTCCAAGTCACACCTTCATTAAAAATCGGTGAGAATCATAACAGCGAGGGTCACCTAGTGCACAGGCTGACCGGTTGTACATCAGCCACCTGTAAAGGTGTCGTGGCCCTATGTGGAAGAAGGTTCCCCAGCCCGGCTTCAACAGGAAGGAGCAGCACATACTACCTCAGACCATGGGCAGCAGGCCGCAGATGTATGTGAGCTCCAGCAGCAGGACTCTCCCTCCGAGCAGTGACTGCACTGGCTGGCGGCCTTTTGAGCTCCCATCTGGTCCGACCCAGAAACTGGCCTCACGGGGACTTTCTGGATGACGTGTCCCTCTTCCTTGTCACATGTGCCAGACTTCATGTTACAGGTGTAGCCCTGGGGACAGCAGTGCTCGTGGTCGGTGCAGCAGACAGCCTGCGGAGGGGGTGACCCACCATAACGGGGAAGTAAGAACATGCCAAGGCAGTAACTAGAAATGGTAGCTGAAGGCCACAGAAGTGAAACCAAGGTAGTCTGAAGAGTTAAAGACTCCTCCTAATCCTTCAATTACCTAATAAAATAGTGATACTTTATTAATCTCCATGGGAAAATTCTCTTTTTGCCTACCCCATTTTACTTTCCATATACAGCTCCGGAAATAATTAAGAGACCACAGCAAAATTTTTTAGTTCCACTTAGTTCTCAATTTATGGGTATGCACCTGTGTAAATTATAGATTTATTTGCAAACTCTAGTCTAGTTGTTCTTCGTTTTTTGTGTTTCTCATTAACGAAGGGCTTCTTCCTTACTTTATCGGTCTTAAGTCTTGCTTCTAGGAGCCTGATACAAACTGTCCTAGCAGTGCACTTCACTCCTGCACTTAATGTTTTCCATTCTTTTTGAAGATCAATTGATATCATCCTCCGATTCACGAGGCACTGCCAGATAAGTTAACAGTCATCTCTGGCATTTGTTGCTTCTGCCCTCTACATGGCTGGTTTCTGGTCATTCCCAGTGTCTCCTGCTTCACTTCATTCTTGTGTACTGCTGTCTTAGAGACTTTGAGCCTGGAAGCAGCCTGCCTTGCAGTGTAGCCTTGTGCTAGCAGAACCCGGATTAAACAAGGATTTAGAAATGCAGATTTGTTAAATTGTAACAGAGTGGTCTCAATTTTTTACAGAACTGTATACTGGGGAGAACAAGCAGTCCATCATCAGCCAGCATGCAGCACCCCTGGAGCTGGGGGTTAGGGGCTTCAAGGGCCCACGGACATGTGACTGTTCTGCTAAGGCTGAAACAGATGACCTACTGATCACAGGTATAGAGACTCAGCCCACTGAGCCACACACTGTTCTTATAAAAAACCCATCTGAAACCTAACTGGCAAAACTTCAAATTCTCAGTCTTTGCTGAGGGGTTGCAATGACCTGGACCAGCGGGCAGCAGCCCCACTGTCCTGTAGACAGGGGGCAGCAGGTGGTTCCAGTGGGGCAGCTGCTCTGAGTGTCACACTTCACGTCGGAGGCCGTAACGGGACGCGACCAAGCCTCCACCTTCCGGTACCAGCCAATCACCAGGCCTCCTCTGATGCAGGACTCCTGTCTCTGGTCGCACCGGTAGCCATTCGGACAACAGTGGTCTCCATCTTTACAGCACACTGCCTGGTGGACGCAGGGAGACATGGGGGGGATTTCCCAGATGGCACTGTGACACCAAGTGCGGAAGAAAAAGTACTACGAGCTTTCAGCCTCTGAAAAACCGCTCAACTATTGTGCAAGAAATTGTTGTTTTTAATAAAAACACTGAACTGCTAGTTCTTACTAAATGACAAATTTTTGGTAACCGTCAGACAGAAATGCAGGGCAGTGGCAGAGGTGTTTACCTTTGGCAGAGGACAGCAGCCCCATCTGCCAACTTTATTCATGTAACAGCAGGTGTTATCTTTGGGACAGCTGGTATAGGGGTCACACTTATCCTCTCCCCAAAAGGGGGCGCTCAAATTGGCTTCAGCACCATGCTTCATCTGGGCAGGCAGCTTTTGGGCCCATGAAAGGCTGGGGGCCCCTGGTTTGCTGCACGTCTTCTCGGAGACGTCACACTTGTACCCTTTGGGGCAGCAGTGTTCATGGTCGTCGCAGCATACTGCCTGCAGGGCATCGACGAGTCGAATTAGAGGGAGATTTGTGTGTGGGCGTTAGAGTTAGGGTTAGGGTTAGGGTTGGGGGGTCCATCTCCCCTGACTCACATGGGGAAGGGGGCAGCAAGCCCACTCTCCGGAGTTCTGCCTGCAGCACGTGGTCCCACTGGGGCAGACTGTCTGCTCGTCACACTTCTCATCAGCTTCTGAGATTTGTGCGGGTACCTTCTCCCGCCAGGGAACCGGCCCTGAGGGGCTGTCGCAGGTGCCGGCCGCCACATTGCAGGTGTGTCCTTGGGGACAGCAGTGAATATGGTCGTCGCAGCACACTGCCTGTATAAAGGGAGTCGGCATTCAGTGCCGAAACCACATCACAGGCCTGACACCAACATGGATAACAACAGTGAAGACCTTACCTGAGGTAGTGGGCAGCAAGCCCAGTCTCCGCTGCCTGTCCTGCAGCAGGTGGCCTGGCCTGGACAGGAGGCGGTGCTATTACACTGGTCGTCCGACTGACGCTTGTCTAGCCGAGGCACGGGGCTGGTGGGAGTGTCGCAGGTGCTGGAGACCAGGTTACAGATGGTGCCGTGGGGGCAGCAGTGCATGTGATCGTCACAGCACACTGCCTGCACGGGAAACAAACAAATTGATTCCGTCAGCGCAGTCAGCGACAAGCCAGAAGATTCTTTTGGTCCTGTGAAGTTCATTTATAATTATATATAACATAATTAAAACCGATTTCCATAATCCTTCACACAAATGAGGTTTTGGGAGTTTTGGATAATGGAGTTTCAATATTTACTATGATGGATAAAGGCTATTTTGGGGGTGGCGAGTGGCTCAGGGGGCATCTGTGCCTGCGATCAGAGTTGGCTGTGGGTTCGAACCCAGGCCTCAACGTCGTTCTTGTCGTAGCAGCACAAATGTGTATTTATTTTATTTGCATTCTTGCTGTTATGACAAGAAATCAACATGCATTTCAAATCTTTATGTGGCTGATACTGCGAGCAGTATAAAAGGCTAAAATGCACACTGAACAGCAAGAATACACATAAAATAAATACACATTTGCATGTACGGTGAATGCGTACTTGTGTGCCAGATGTATGTTGCTCATATTCAATAACCGCCCATCCATCAATGTTTGCAAGGACCTTCTTCCAGGTTAACCTTGCATGGGACGCCAGTACATCACAAACAATTTGCACATGTACCTATTCATTCAAGTCTCGTATTCAAGTCTCCTGGATATATATACACATATGATGGAAACAAAACACAAAATATGCCAGAATTCATATTTCAGTTTATAGTGACCCAAAGGTATAAATGTACACAATATGGCTTGCAGCAAGAATGAAAGGATGAACGGATTAGGAGGTGCAGATTTGCGAAGTAAAGTCAGGTAGGTGGTCTGGATCAGGTAGTGACAACACTAACTTTCTCAAGGCGTTTAACTTCTTATTTATGTCATATCTTCCCTGTACAATTTTTGTTTCCAAAGCTCAAAAGGTAAACAGAAATGCAATTTATATGCTCCAATATTCAATTCTTCATAAGATGTATATGTATCATTAAACTATTATTATGTTAACGCTGGGCTGATAATTTTATAACACTAACAGAAAAGGACAATTAAACCGTTAATCACAATTATTTGTATGATAATTCATCGTCAACTAAAATTTCATGATCGCGACAACCCTGCCCATGGGTTTTAGTGAAGTATCACTATTATATTTTTGCAGCATACTTTTCACCAGTTTCTTAGATTAAAATCAGCACTTCTTATAATGCAAATATCAATTTCCACAGCAGTGGGAAGGAGCCGTCTTGGACAGGCCGTGCTGTGCTGTCCTTCCCAGAAACACTGGTCGGACCCAGAAGTCCTCTGAAATGTGACCGTGCTAACTGAACCTGTAGAAAATGTGAAGGGAAGACAGCACCTGCGGGAGAGGGCAGCATGCCCACTGCTCTGCTTCCGTTTTACAGCAGGTCATGTTGTCAGGGCAGGCGACAGTGTCGTTACATGGGACGACGTTGCCTGGGAGACAGATAGGCAATAATGAGTCAACACTGCAAAAAAGTTTGCACTGAATGCTTTTCATCGTTAACAAGCCTAACTGCAACAACCGCTGCCATAAGCAAAACTGTGGAGAGCTGCGTGTTTTGTCCTGCGCTCTCCTTCTCGTATAGTATTACGCTCCTTTCACCCAATACCCTACCTACCTTGCAAGTGTAAAACTTGAAAACTCCTCATTGTCTAATTACCAGGAGAGGCTTGAGAAATAACATGCACTGAGCTGGCCATCTAGAAACAGGCTAACAGCACTGGTATATAGCGAGGTGGAGGTAACCTCTCTCCGTCTGAGGAGCTGGCTTTGCAGGAAGCTTGGCAGCCCAGGATACACTCCTCCCCTCTGAAGACACGCACGTTCTGTGGGCCAGATCACACTTGGTGCCATCAGGACAGCAGTGGAGGAAGTCAGAACAGCAAACAGCCTGCAGGAGAGATAGGAGTCAGAGCACCTCACACAAATTACAAGAGACCATCCTAACTGATATTAATTGCTTCTTTCACAGAGCAATGAAACCATAACCGTGGTTCTGATTAGACGAGTGCTTAAAAGATTAAGAGACCTGGTTTAACTGACCGTGCCTAGAATCCCTGCTAGATTAATCAGCGTATCTGAGCTGACGAGCGTAACATAAAGGCAAGAAAACAACTTTAGCCGAGACCACAAGATAATTCAAACGTTAGCTTAAAATCTGAGCCCTGGGAGTAGGTTTCATACCAGCTCACACAGCTGGGCACAATGCAACTGATGCAACAGGAAAAAAAAATTTAAACAAACCAACAAAAAACAATTCACAGTAGCCAAATGACACGTCTAATTTAAATCTAAGGGCTTGTCCCAGTTCTACACACACGACTTTGCCATACTCAGCACTAAGACACTTTCAGTCATCAGAGTCACATCTAAAGACGTCTGAGCACATTCTTCTTGGGTAATTATTAGAACAAGTCTGTGTTGTTAAGAAAACATGCAACTGTCAAGGACGGGAAGCCTGAGTCACGAAACAAAATTTTATAGTATATTCAGAAGACCACAAGTGTCCCCCCCCCACCCCCCCACCCCGCCCCCAGCAAGAAACACTCACTCTAGGCATGGGGCAGCACCCGTAGCTCCCATTGCTCAGCTGACAGCAAGTCATCTCATTCGGGCACCTGGACACCACGTCTGGGCATATCACTGAAAGGGAAATTGGAGGAGAGTGATGGCACAGCCCAGCAGCCCAGCAGCCCAGCAGCCCAGCAGCCCAGCAGCCCAGCAGCCCAGCAGCCCAGCAGCCCAGCAGCCCAGCAGGCTTCCTTACTGTCACTGGGAGCTGCAGTCAGCTTCCTGCTCAGAGGAGCCTGTCCATCAGAGTACTGGCTCTTTCCACCGGAAGTGTTCACAGCTGCAGGGAAGAGAGGGTTACATGAGAATGAACATGCTGCAGGACCCCCACCCATCCCTGGGCTAAACCAAACGCTGAGCTGCCCAAGACATTGTGACAGCATACCTCTCCTCCCATGGTCCTCTGGAGATGCTCTCCTTCTGGCAGGGAGCTTCTGCACAAGCATGGTTTCACCTTGGGTGGGGTACAAACACTTCGAGTGTTCGAGGTCACACTTGGTTCCCTCAGGGCAGCAATGCCTTCTGTCCTCACAGCACACAGCCTGCACAGAGCAGGAACCAAAACTCAGACCGCAATCACTAAACATCCTAATGCATTCCAACATTGAGATTTTTTTTTTCTTCAGTTTATGTTGCTTTGATGTTTCACATTATGTCACAGTATGACCGCGATATATCCTTACAGCTTCTTAATGCATATCAGTCAGTTTATAAGGTAATTAAAGTTTAAATATCCTGATTAGCTGCTAAAATTTCTTTTCCCCCCGTTCCTCTTCAAACTTGACAGTTTATGTAATACAACACATATACACACACACACACACTCCTCCACTGAAGCAGATTAAGTAGGATCCTTCCAGGGACTTAAACCCACAACCTTAACGACTGCTGTGCTATCCCCCCCAGCCCCTTCACCTTGGCCAAAGGGCAGCAACCCCAGCTGCTGTCAGGGAGTTGACAACACGTGGTCCCATCGGGGCACTCCGACTCCCCGTCGGGGCAGATGACGGCTTCCACGTAACTTGCTTTAAAAGAAAAAGAAAGAAGGATCGTCACAGGAACGGCAGCAGAACTGCTGTACCAGTGCCTGCTGAACCTGGTGCTCCAGTTGGTGTCAGAATGGCCCAGATGTCTCAAACTGCAGACCACAGCCTACAGATTTTTCCAAAAACAGGACTGCCTGCGAAAGTCTTTATGAAAGGAAATGCAAACAGTTTGTTTTTGAGGTGATGGGGGTGCCACTTATTCGGGATCATAATTATACAGCAGTAATGTAGTACTGTGAGCTTCAGGTATGGATGCTGGGCGTTTCCATTGTACACATTACAGATGGAGAAAAATTATGAATTTTGGTTATTCTGCAAGATCATAATGTTTAATCAAAACTGGGAGCACTAAGGATATGCGACAAGATCTGTCCCTAAACAAAAACAATCATAACAAAATTAAATAAATAAATGGGGAGGGGTGAGGGTATATGCATACAATTTTTTTTTTTTAAACGGAAAACTGTACATGCATGCTCAAAAACCTGCACCTGCATTCCATGCAAGTACTCAGCTGTTTGAACCAAGACTGTAAAGCCCCGAGCAGAGCCTTTAAATAATAGTATGGTTACACATTAATCTTTTATCTCAGGTAAAAAGTTAGAAAGGACAATAGTTCAGACTTATGCTTGGTAATTAGACTGTGCAAACAATGTCTCAGCAGAGTAATAATGTAATGCTACCCACAACAGAGACTGGGGACAGACAGGGAGTAGCCTCTCCTTGATTGCTAAAGTTAACCTTAAGGCTAGCTGTTCTACCTTGTGAAATGGCTTTTCCCAACTTGACATCATTCTTTTTCATTCACTTGCAATGCCTAAACCAATGAGACACAATATCCTATAATGCAGACTTGCAGTAAACGCTTTACTACATAATGCTTCTGGGTAAAAAAGCACAGGATTTCTTTCACTTTATGATGATGTATGTCGCTCATATTCAATAACCGCCCATGCACCAATGTTTGCAAGGAAATCCTTCCAGGTTAACTTTGCATGGAACGCCAGTACATCACAAACCATTTGCACATGTAACTATTCATTCAAATCTCCTATTCAAGTTAATATAATGAATATGTGGGTAATGCAAGTGGACTTTTGAATCAAAATGAAACACTGCCAAGTATCACAGGCTGTTAATATTAAATGAAAAAGCAGAAATTGTTTATTCAAGTTCTAATGCATTAATGATAAAACATCTTCAATTACCTCTGCCATTTTAAAATTTTATCCCAAGCCAAAGAAAAAAAATAATGCAATAAGACGAATTTATTTTTGCATTAAGACCCGAGATAAATTATAAGCACAGTTTATGTAATAAATTCAAAGGAATAAACCACCAATAGGCAGGTAAATGTTGTTTCTAATTGTATGAAAGATAAATCTTGTCAGAGCAAAATTAAACACTTTTGCGCCCGATTATGAAAAGTGATTCACATATACTGTGAATGGGAAAATGTAGATTTGCATCTCCCTTCAAATAACCCTTTCTGGCTTATTTGAAATATGACACCAGTGTTAAACAGAGTAGCCTCATTGTACAAAAACAGTGTCATCTAATCAGCAAAAAAAAAAAAAAAAAAAAAAAACATTAAAACAACATGTCCTCAGACTGACAGTTCCCTTCCCTCTTTTGGGTGGCTTGCTTACCTCAGCATTTTGTGAGGTTCCTGCATTTAAGTTATACTGTTTCTGCAAATGAACCAACCTTTATTCTTAGTGCAGGAAGCTCCATCATCACCGAGATGGTAGCCATCAGGACAACACGGCCCACCATCTAAGCAGGACCGGGCCTAGAAGAAAAACGGTGACCAGGCAGGAAAACAGCAGCAACAGAAGCACATGATGATGCAGGAAGTATGCAACATTATTTACATGCACATTTTATACAGAAGGAAACGGCATCTATTTTTTTATTATGTTACAACTTGGTAGGACAGATTTTTGTGGTTGCAGTTCTTGCTGGATCAAATAAAATCATACAGATCCTCTGGTGTAGAGTGTCACACTGCATTCAAACTTATTTCAAAGACATGTCTAAATGTGTCTGCAAACTAATCCGGAGTTTCTACACTGTTAGTATACAGTTTCAGTCGGAACAGAAGCAAGTAGTATTATACCGATGGAACTTTGGAATGGTTTATTTACAATTAGAGGATACATACTATTCATATGGCAAGGCAAAGCATTTTTGCTGTAATTTATGGGATGAACAGTACAACCAAGAATGCGGACAATAAAGAGAAAGGAAATAAATAGCAGTGGTTGACGGCTGGTTGTCACCTGTGAGGATAGGGGTACTTTTGCTGGAAGCCTGCGCAGCCAGGGCAGGGTGTGGGTCGCATTGGAACAGTGTGAATGTTCCAGGTCACACAGCATGCCAGCATAGCAGCAATGCAAATGATCCCCACAGCATTCAGCCTGGAAACCAGTTGAAATACATTTGTGTGAGGCACCACAAGCAGAGGGCTGTCATTCACATTACAGGAGGTCCTGGCTTGACTTATTTTAAAATTTGCCCTTATTAAAAACAGAGACGCACACAAACAAATCCAATATCTGAACACCGAATATTCTTAGACCACATCACATTTATAAGGATTCTGGACAAATGCATTACACAAAAGTCTCTGTGGACTGAAAGTGTTGGTTCAGCCTTGTTCATGACTTATCAGTGCAAACTTAAACAGTACCACACCCCTGAAACATTGGGAAACGCCAGAAGCGTCTTTCCCCCTTTCCAGTTTCTCTGATCTTTTAAACATCTCACCCCTGGCACAAAGGATGGTCACCTTTCTGGCTTCACCCCTGAAATCACACTTGAGAGGACTTCCTGCTTGGGCAAGAATATGTGGAAGTTGCCAAATGCCTGGTCTATTAACCTCCCGAATTAATTAACAGTCATTTGCTGATACACACAGCTGATAAGGTGTTTGTGAAGTTTAAAAGTTTTAAAAAAAAAAAAAAAATCGCTAGCATTCAGGACAGCGGGGTGAGGATTCCAGGTGAAACAGGATGTTAGCCTGCAAAAGAATAGTCATGATAAAAACTAATAGCATCTCCCCTGTAGACTTACATTTGGTAATGGACAGCATCCATACACTCCAGAAGCAGTCTGGCAACATGTGTTACTGCTGTCACAGAGGCCACTGTCAGGGCAGGTCAGTGCTGATGCCAGGGATAGCACAGAAAAGCATAACACACTTATCTTCAGCATCTAATGAAGGAAAGAGAGAGAGAGAGACATGCAAAGAAGATTATATAAATGGCCAAAGAGACACATCACAAAAACAAACAAACAATAAGGTCAATAGTATGTGGACACCCCTATTAGAGCCCTGCATTGGGACTGGGGTCCCATGGGACCCCCAGAAATCTCACGGGACCGGGCGGTTTTAAGGTTGCCGCGGGTGGGAGCAGGCGGCTAAAAATAGACAGCGGGTGCCAAGATTTTTGGCAGGATGGAGAATGTAACTGATGTGATTTATTTTGTGTTATATATTCGTGTTTGTTCTGAGCCATTGTATGCATAATTGTAATGTTCAACTAGTTTAAATGTATTTCTTTGAAAAATTCTCTTCTGTTTTTAAGCTGCTCTTGTTTGTTTATAATAATGTGATATTTAAAAATTTGTTGTATAGATTTGGTTATTTTTTTATTTTTTTATTTTTTTTTTTAATAACTGCAGATATTTGCACACCTGATTAGTTTTTGGGCTCAGTTTACGTTTATTTGCGTTTCAAAGTTGAGAGATTTTTGTTGAATTTGTATTTATTCTGTTCTTGTTCTACTGGAATACAACATTTAATGCATATAAACTTATTTCATGGTACAGTATATCCGTTAATGGGTCTGCGGGTGCGGGCAGGAGCGTGATTTTAAAAAACCTGCGCGGGGCTCTAACCCCTATGATTCAGAGTAGGGGCCCCTAACGCTTTTTGCCCGAAAGTCACGCAATGTTCTGCAACAAACATTATCAGCAGGAGGGGTGGTTGTACAGGCAAGGTAGTGACTTTCAACTTGGCGCCATCATAGGATGCCATCCGACGAGTCAGTTCACCACTTTTCTGCCCTGCGAAAGCTGTCCTCGTCAACTACAAATTGACGAGGTCTTATTACTCACACCAGTAATAAGATAAACCACTGATTAAAAAGTGGTAGACCAGAAGCTCACAGAAAGGGACCAGATAACATTAATATCAAACCTGAACGGCAACCAACCTGAAACCCTCCAGCAATGTTCCAGCATCTACTAGAAATTCCCCCTAGAAGAGCAGAGGCTATTATAACAACGAGCCAACCAACTTCATATTAAATCCCTTGGTTTCAGAATGAGATGTTGGGGTTCACATACTTTTGACCATACAGCGCACACATTCACTATTATACAAAAGTACTGAGCCATCCCTCATTTCTTGTATTTTGCTTCCAAAGGCAGAGTTTCTTGTATTTTTATTGTTTTTTAAACTGTAGTCTTGAACAGTTCTCCAGGCTTCTTCAAGGACTTCCAAAGTTTTTGGCTCATTTTCGGTTCCATCCCAGTACCTGACCAGTTTCAGAGGAATGTTTTTTTGCTTGCCAAGCCACACAGTGACCTACTTATGAATCATTCGAGCATAACAAAGCCATCTTACTTAAAGCATGAACCAGTGAAGAAACAGGTGCAGATGATTACAGGTGAACCGGCTGGTGGTTAGTAATCTGGTGATGCTGAATGCTGAGCGGTTGGAACACCTTTATCTAGACACCTTGTAGCTTTAGGCATTTTGCAGCCTGTCACAGTGAAACATTTGTTCCTATTTTTTTTTTTTATTTAATATATTCAATATGCCAAAGGTAAGACAGTTTGACCAGCCTCAAATGGTATTTTTGCACTAACAAGGTGATTCAAAAAGAGCTATTAGCTGAAAACTTAGCATACCTCGGCAGTGTGTCCTTGAAAATTGAGAAAAACTGAAGTGGCAGACCAAGAAAAAAAAACTACCTGCAGCTGAAGAACAGCATCTCAAAGTCACGCCCTAAAGGAACAGGGAAAAAAATCCAAAGACCAGACACAGGACCTGAGAGATGCATCTGCCTCTTCAATACATCTATGTATTGTTCAACGAAGCCTCATCAGAAATGATCTCAATGGAAGTGTGGCTGTCAAATAGCCAATCTTAAGGAAGGGAAAGAGGGAGAAGAGGCTGATGTTTGCCAAATTACACAAGAACCGGACTGAAAATCAGCGGCAACATGTTTTAAGGACAAGTTTGAAATTTTCAGTTCTAATTGTTGTCATTTTGTAAAGAGGTCGTCCGGAGAGAGCTATAACACTGAGCGTCTACAGCCATCAATAACACATGGTGGAGGTTCTGGAATGGTTTGGGGCCGCATGTCACCCGGAGGTGTTCAGGATCTCATCAAAATTGACTGTTATGAACAGTGAGAAGTACCGTCAGATTCTGATCCACCACACAATTCCATCCGGAAAGCATCTGACTGGCAACGGCATCATTTTTCAGCATGACAAAGATCCCAAACACACTACCAATGCAGTCAAAGCATACCGTGACAGAAAAAAAAAAATCACGATGGAACACTATCAAACATGGACAGGCCTGGATCTCAACATTACTGAAGCGGTGTAAGGATCTTCTTCACAGAAGACAGAACAAAATGCAGCCAACGTCTAAAGCAGAGTTTTGGAATGTCATTCAAGAAACCTGGAGGACTATTACTGAAGACTACCTAAAGTAATTATAAGAAAACTTGCCTAAGAGAGTTCAGGCAAGGCTGGTTAGAATGATACAAACTCTCTTTGTGTTATATACCATAATTTACATGTGTTTGCACATTGTGCAATAAATAGCTGTACCTATTGGCCCATTTTCCCAGCAAAACAAAGAAATTGGGGTTGGCTCAAGACTACATATTTGACAGCAGAAAATATAAACAAACAAGTACAATTCTTGACATTCGTTAAGCTTGCTGATAAATTGTTGTATATTACAAAACAGCATACAAGAATTCATTCTGCAAAACTCAAAACACGGTTATAAATTCCTTTTATGCAACATTTCAATTAAAATGACATTAAGTTTGAAAATGAATAATGCTTTATACCATTACCACAGGTCTTCAACAGGGGATCCACAAAGAAACTGCTGGGGGTCTATGAATCATTGTATGACAACAAACTGCTTTTTGTGAAATTTTATAAAAATGTCTATGAATAAAACGTATTTTAAACTCACACCAGTAATAAGACAAACTACTGATAAATTAACATGTTGTCACTTGACTTAATTGCCTTTATAATCCCCACCCACATTAGCCAGCTGTTGTGCAGATGATGAGCACATGTCAGCACATATTCTCAGCATGCACATGACCTCACCTCCCATTCTGATGAATGGAGACTGAAAACTGGTTGTTGCCGTTTTGATTTTGTTGTACATTTACTAATGAAGTTTTATACAATGTAATGGTTTTGCATGTAGTAATATTTTAATTTGTCCAATTTGTTTATATTTGTACGTTCATATATAACCTCCACCGGAATATAGACTGTCAGTTCCACTTAATTTGTGCCTTGTACTTTAATTGCCTGTATTAAAACAAGAAAAGAAACACTATCCACAGCATTGAAATTACTTAAACCACACACACACACACCTTAAAAATCTATTAAGTGAAACAGAAATGTAGTGTAAAAAGTAACAATTACAAACCTCAAATCAATAATCTTTATAATTGTTCTTTGACAGCAACAAGATGACGTAAAAAAGTTAATAGGGTCATTAATCAATAAATAAACTTGTTTATATTAGTAAATACGCATGTTGATATAATCTGTAGTACAATTTTAAATTGTATGAAGATCTGTCTCTCTATCCACCAAGGAGTCCCTGGCCTGAAAGAATGTTAAGACAGTGCTTTACACTATAATGCGTGCGAGAGGTACATTGTTAGCTGAGGGCATGAACTCATAACCCGGAGGACCAGTGGTCCTAAAGCTGAGCTGAACTATCCTTACCCTTCGGTGTTCCTGTAAAAACACCCAGATATACGACCTGAAATAAAACTATAGTGCAAGTCACTAAGAACTTCCCCATATTTACCATATGAGGGTTTTATGAATAACAAAAACGATTACCATTCGGAAATCCGGAATCAGAATGTAATGTCAATAACGCTAACCGTATCGCAAGGCTTGACTATCAGGCATTATACGACATTAAAAACACGTATATTTGTCAACATACTATAAATGTACTGGTGTAGTACTGGCAATTGACTGCACAGCCCCTGGAAGTTAGATTTGGATACGCATGTGCAGAAACCCAGTTGAAAAGAATTACGGTTACAGGCCGTTAGAAGAAAGGTACAACTAGCAAACAATTCAGCGTATCGCATATAAAACCATGCAATTTGTGTAAGAATGCTATGGTGGCTACTTGCGGTGTCAAACTGTCTAGCGAGAGATTAAAATCTTATGCCCACCATCCGCATATTGACATCTGTGTTTTTTCACTGAATCTTCCTTAATTAATCTGTTTATTTCTGTAGTGAGACAGCTATTTTGAAAATTACCGAAAAATAATATGGGTCACTTACCATTGAAAACACCTTGACAGCCCAAACAGACAACAACCTGCAAAAACACTACCAAAACCACAGAATAGTTTATTACAACACAATTGTACGTATAAACAGTGCCTAATGTTAAAGTCGCCACTCTTGATTGGTTAAAAATGGTTGCGCTGGAGATTATGATTGGTCGTCACGATTGTCAATAAGTATAGCATATGACCCTGAAAAGCAGTCACGTGTTCAGTCACGCTGTGCTGTTGGTGAGATGAAAGGGAATGGTTTTGTTACTTTATAATATTCTTTTCAGCTAGGTATAGAAAAAGGAAATACATACCAGTAATCTTGCGAGTAATACTTAAGATCTTTTTCACTGAATGCAAAAGGTCTTTTAAAAGCATGTACTAGTAACACATTTAAAATGCCGTACCATCTACATTTTGTTGATAATGGCTGGTGTTATGATTATGTTGTGATCAGCCTAACAGCTATATCACAAGAACTAATATCTAATATTTGATTGATCAGCCGCTGGGGGTAAACGGAGTATGAGGCAGACAGGACAGCGTGTAGGTGATGGTCTCACATAAGCCCCCCATCTTCTGTTATTGTAAAGATGGTGCTGCAGTAACTGAACCCAGAAGCCTGAATATACTGACCGAGGATGCAGGCAAGGGGGGTGATTCCGGGACTTGGTTTATAGATTATAAACAGTGAGAACCAATTATGTGAAACAAAATAATATTCACATATCAAGTATGCCTATATACCATATATACATAAAATACATGCCGTGTTGACTTGTTTTTCAGGCCTCGCATCATTCAGTCTTTACCCATACAGAGCAGGGTTTGAACCTACGCCAAGTGGCGCTACAAATGTTACCCCGTTCCGTGTTTTTCTGTTAGCCGTGTTTCTCTCTCCTTGTCGGACCTGCCTTTCTAAGCGCCGGACGCTAGGTGGCAGAAGAGCTCATCCAGTGTTACTGGGCCGCTTATTGACTCCCAGTTAGAAGAAGAATAGACCTTCGGGGTGAAAACAGGCGGTCGGACTGTTAGGTCCTCGCCTGCGATTAGGGGGCCGGGGCTGCGGAGGCATGGGAACGGAGGTGTTCGGGCTATGAAATTTATCCTGCCGTTACTCAAATGAGGTGCAAAAAAATTCAAAAACGGATTCATCTCCACACTGAACAAATCTGGGTAAGTAGCAATACAACCGCGAAAGCAGCCCACCGGTTTGCTAACCAGCTAGCCGCAGTTCGGACCAACTATTCGAGTATGCTTCAGATTAAACAATAAATCGCATGTATTTTGCAATATATTCTTGTATAAAAACGTGTGGAGGGTGATACGATCTAGTTCCTCACGGCCTGGGGAGTTTAGGTAGCTGCATTGCATTCAGCTTTGTAACATTGCCAGTGTGAGGCCATATAGGTGAGCCTAGAGTTATTGTCTCTTCGGTGTTTTAGATGATGTTTTAATTATATGATTAAAGAAATGCAGTATTAACATGAAAATGTAATACTTTCAGTTTTTCCGATGTCGCTTTTTATGTTTGGTTACAACATTTAATGTTTTCTGATGGTAAGTCGTCCGAAAAACAGCTTTTCACGCGAGGGCGAACTGCAGGGTGGAGGGTTATTTGTTACCATGTTTAATGTAGCGTTCGGTTTCTGAGACTTGCTACAAAGCAGCGGCACAAAAGGACACAGGCTGTGAACTGGACAGACACCGGAAGAAGTCCTGGAAGTTTTTGTTACAACTGAGCTGCTTAGTTTCATGCATCTGTACTTTAACAAGTCTAACACATTGTTTCATTTTACATGTTACATTTTCATAAATATGGTAACATTTCATGAACATGGTAACATCTTCTTACAGCTTCTCTTGGAACAGTGACTGTCCAGAGTTTTATTTTAGGGGTATAAGCTTATTCAGAAGCCCCCATGTGCTGATCGATACTTAAGGGTTTCACGGGAACCTTTAAAATATTATTTAAAATATAATCATTATAGTAGCATTCCCAAATTTCAGTCCTGGAGGGCCAGTTTGCAACAGTTTGCAGATTTCCCTGCTTAGATACACCTGCAAATCCTGGTAATTAGTGACTACGATGGAACTGGGGAACCCTGCCCTGTAGAATGAATTTCAACGTTATGTAAGGGCAGTGTTGAAAATGCTGCTTTAAATGCGTTTTGAAGGGTTACACATTTTCACTTGTCTTAAAAGTAAATTAGTATCTTCAGGTGATAAATATGTTTGTCTTCTGATGTGAAACAGCATAGGTCAGCATTCAAAAGAATGTAAAAAAGCTGAAATACTGGCATTCAGATATATAAAAAGAAGTAGGACGTAATGTTATTTTTCCAGGATTTTTCTGCATTCCAGGATGATGCAGTAACTGCAGTTTTTAAATTTGAATGTTCTCAATGTGTGCCATTTTGTTGCATAAGGGTACAGAGACTTTTGTTCAACAGCCGAGCTGCAAATTGCCGTGCACCTGATTGGTTTCTGAGAGCACTGGGCTGGGAGTTTAGTCGGCCCAGTTGATATACTCTGTAATCCTTCATGCATGACTGCAAGCAGAGATGAAAGGGGGGGCCCGTGCTAGGGAAAATAACTCTGGATGTTTGTAATAAAATAAAAGTGGACGAATGCTGCCATCTGCAAATTCGGCATGTCCTGTGCCAGGGCCAGCCTCGGCCTGGTAACCCGTATCAGCATGAGCACACTGAAACAGACAGCCGTTAAAATTCGTATTGTACTGTGCCCGCGCAGTTTGCTTGTGATCACGCAGATACGGGACAGAAATGCAAGCGGTTTTATTGCTTGTCTGACAGTATTCTTAACTAAGTAATAGGTAATAACAATGAGTAGGTTAAGCCTAAATAATTCATAGGTGAATATTTAATATTGTCTTCACATACTGCTGGGTTGTGCACACCTGGGATTTTTATTTTGCATGATGGAAAGTATGAGATATATTTATGCATGTATGCTCGTGTGGGTTCCTGTCCCACCCTTTGACAGGCACATGACAGATAAGCTTTGGAAACGAATGGACCTTCTGATTACAGTACGGGCTCTAAGCTGTACACCTATGCTTGTAACAGCTAATAAGTGAAGCACTGGCACCCACGCACATATAAACATGAATCCTGGGATGAACAGCATGCCTGATATCCTTGTACTCATTATTCTCCCTCTGGCAGCCCCCCCATATCACAGTGATGTATCTGCCCTTCTGTGAGCTCCTGGCCCTGCTTCGCTCCTCCTGCTGTATGTTGTTCTGGAACTCGCAGTACAGAAGTTGTACTGGGGAATAGATCCTGAGGGATGAGCACCTTGTTTACAGAATGACAAGCTTCGTCACTCTCTAGAACTTCATGCAGAATGGCAATTGACGATAGCATTTTGAAGGTCTACATGAACCTTAAATGATAACAACAACTCAGGAGCTCTGTATATAATTAGCATAATGCTGCTACTCCTGCTTTAAGTAACTGAAATACAGTCAGCATGAGTTATTTGTTTGTTTGTTTGGTACATGCATGTCGTAAAGGTCTGATTAAACCTCATCCTTAAAGCCGTTTAACATGCGGGGCAGAATTGACCCATGAATGCGCTTTGTGCTTTCAGGTGTCAGGATGGGGGAGCAGGCAGCTGTCTTTCCACCCTGTGGCATCACCCCCATGCAGCAAATCCTAGCCTCTGGGACGGGCGCCCTCCTCACATCGCTGTTTGGTGAGAGTCCCTCCATTGTATTTCCCGTCAAAATCTCCATTTTTTTTTTGTGCTCTGATGAAGACGACGACGATGCTTTGGGCCGTCATAAAGAACAGAACAGTCTGACGTGTTCGCATATTCCTCACCGTCCACCAATATTTTGGTACCGGCTATTCTAAAGAGCGAGGCCACGTAGTGCCGACAGCTTGAATACACACTTTCACGCAGACATCTTGTCTACAGTATGGTGCGTGGGCGAGGAGAATCGACGCCCTGCTCTCCAGCGCGGCAGTGTTTCATATTTGGTGTGTGCCTTCGGTGTGCAGCGTTTTTTGTGAATAAACCGGAGCCCCTTATCTCTCCCTAAGGAATGCCGGGAAGCCTCTCATAGAGCAGCTCGCTCACAGCCCTTCACCGGCTGACCTTTGCTCTGACTTTGAAGGGCATGTGGTCATATTATGCCAATAAACTTTATTTTAAATCCCTCAGTTCCCTGTGGAAATACAAGCGATTTGGTTGCAATTCCCCCCCAGTTCTGACCCCATAGGAAGTATATCTTAATTTAAACTACTTCTCCTCTCGCACACAGTCACACCCCTGGACGTTGTGAAGATAAGGCTGCAGTCCCAGACAACGCCGTTCTATCAAGGTACCACATCTGCCATGTTTCAGTTGTCGCTGCTGTTTTTTTATTCATTTATTTTAATTTCTGTCCAGTGTTACTGGTGATTAATCAAGAATGAGTCATCTTTCCCTCATCCACATTATCAGCGTACCTCAGCATAATGCGTCACCCTGCATGATCTGCATTGAGCATATAGGATTAACCTGATCTCACCATGGATCCCTTAGTGTTGATATACCATCTCTTTACTGTGGCAGAACAATGGTTTGCTGTCATACTAGACTGCAATGATCTCACCCTTTTCTCTCTTGGTTGGCTTCTGATTCATTGAGCTTCCCTGGCATTGCACATGAAGGCAGGCTGAGAGCTGTAACCTCTAACACAAAGCCTAATCAGAGTTGCTTAATCAGAGTTAACTTAAAGCCCATTTCAACTGGGGTATCTTCATTCATTTATTTTTTTTGCCGAAACTACCTTAAAAGTGACCAGTGTTGGGGAAGTTACTCAAATAATCTGTTACAGACAGGTGGAAAGTTCAGGTTCAGAAAGAACAAATCCAGAGCAAGGTTTTGTTTCAACCAGTCGGTTGAGTATAGAGGCAGTCAGAGTACTGACCTGACCTTTGTACCTCTGTCTGTAATGGGGTACCTTTGTAACTTCCATAACTCTGAATGAGACAGAATATCTGGCTGAGCAAGACATCCATCTACATGATGCAGGTTCCAGGCCTGCCTCTAGCTATCATCCCCAGAGCAGAGCTTGGCAGAGAGGTCACTTATGAGAGCTCTTGCTGACATTGCACTGCGGCAGTTTCCTTTCTCTGCTCACTGACAGGCTGCTTGTCGTTCGCTCCGCAGCTTTGGCCGTTGAGACCGTACCCTGGAGCAATGCTGCGCGGCCCACTAAGTGTGAGTATGTTTCACTGCATGTGCGCATCCTAGCCACCTGCTCTTTTGCTTTGCCTGCTTCCCAACCTGAAGCTGCAGTTCAGACAGCGTGGAAGGAGGATCCCTTCCCTGTAAACCCGAGAATCTAGACGGGACATTAAGCTTAAAAAAAGTTCTCGTCACACTGAATGCACTGCCACGGCACGATAGATGATTGTTCTGGTGTTTTGTTTATCATCGAAAAACACCTGCTATTTCACACTCCTCCTGTGCTGTCGTTTTGAGATCCGTATAGAGGGATATTAAGCCCAATCAGGTGACATTTCTAGAACAGGCTTCTTACTATAAAGCTCCGTTGACAGGATTTAAGAACCGAGCATTGTTCATGGGGGGAGGGGACTTGTTTGATTCCACCTTTGCACTCTGGTTCAAAAGCATGGAAAGGGAAGATAAAGTAGTGGGCAAAATTGTGGAAACGCCTATTGTTTTTGGCATTGCGGTTTAAAAATCACTACAAGAATACTTGCGGTAATGTTTATAAACAAAGAATGTTGTGTCATACATTGGACAATTTAATAAGTAACTGGAGCAAGAGCTGAGTAAAGTTCTGCAATCTCTAAAAATTGGAAAAGTCTCAATTCTGGCCACTAGTTTCTGTAGTTCCATGTGTGTTTTTTGTTCTGGAAATGTTTCCACAAAACACTTGGAGATTCGACACTGAACTTACTACTGTGGAACACCCCCCCCCCACCCCCCCCCCCCAAAAAAAAAAAACTAACATTTTAGTCAAAACCACAGATATTTACAGAAAATTTTACTTTTTCATGAAGCACGGATGCATTCCAGAGGATATTTCTAAAATTGTTTTATAATGTGCTGGTGAATGTTGCATGAAACTGGCCAGTGACTTTTGCCCATGCTAAGTGGTAAAACCCGTGGCAGCTGGTGTCGCACCACCTGCTGGCTGGTGTGTGGTTGGCAGCTCTAGGCCCGCATGGGCTGACCATGTCTGCCGCGTCTGCAGGGAAGTGCATCCTGTACTGTAACGGCTTGATGGACCACCTGTACGTCTGCCAGAACGACGTGCGCTGTGCCCCCTGGTACAGCCGCCCCACCCACTTCAGCGGCACCCTGGTAAGAAGCAGCTGTTCCCGCCTTTCGCTGCACCCGTTAAATGCTGCTCGCCGTCGAGGTTCGGCCATGTTTCTGTGTTTCCCGTCTTTTGTATTCAAAGTGGAAGTTGTATCTGTGCAATAATGTAAACGGCCTTAATACAAAAAAAGTACAATTGTACAATCCATTACAAAATACACCTAACGGAAGGTAATGATGCCCATAGCACCATAAATAGAAACCCATCTTTGCACAGCCATTATCTTGCTTCATATTGACAACTAACCATAATGTTAGTTCGCTAGCTATCAAAATTACATTGTTAAAATTAGCCATATAAAATAATCCATGCAAATGACTATCATGAACACAATAGAAATAGATTGTCAAACTGAGTATTGTGATTTTCGTCAGACAGGAACAATATGTGAATAGAGAAATTAATTTGATGCTCAGCTGTATTTTAACCCTGGGCCACATTCTGTTGGGTTGATTTGTTTGCTTTTATGTAAAACACCAAAAGAAATTTCAGTGAAACAAAACACATTTTACTCCTGTTTATTAGTTTTAACATTACATTACATTATGTGCTGCCATATATATGTATTTACATTGTCATTGGCGAATGCCTGACAGGTCTCCTTATTAACTGGCTCTTTGTTCAGGATGCGTTTGTTAAGATTACACGCCATGAAGGAGTGAGATCTCTGTGGAGTGGGCTGCCGCCAACACTGTGAGTAACCACATGGCATCCATCTTAGTCATTTATCCAGCAGCGTGGGGCAGCGAGATAAGGGAATACCGTGGATGGGGAGCCAGTCTCACGCAGTGAGATTTCAGTCCACCTGACTGAACTCCCACAATCTTGGGGTAAAAATGTGACACCCCCCCCACCCCACAAACGCATAAGTACAAAAAATGTGGAGTTTCCACTAGCAATACTTGTTGCCATTTCTAGTCAGTTTATGGACAGTTAGCAAAATGAGGTCTAACATTGACACATGACCAGAGAAAGTTGATGCTTGTTATGAGGAATGCATAGTCTGTAATTCACTTTTCATAACTGACCAAAGCAACTCTTTCAGAGTGAAACTTCACTATATGCCTTGTCAGCACCCAATGTGGGAGAGTGTGTTTTGCCTAAAGGGAATACTGTTTATTCCATAAGCTAAATTTCCCGTTAGATCATGAATGCATCTTGATGTTGTGAGATGTCCCAAGCTCATAAAGCTTGATGCTGTAGAAATGCCAGTGATATTTATTTCCTATCTTCTTTTTTCCCCCAAAGGGTGATGGCAGTACCAGCCACAGTAATCTACTTCACCTGTTATGATCAGCTGAGGCATTTTCTGCACTATCGCATGGGTTACCAGGGCACCTTCGTCCCCTTGGCGGCTGGGGCACTAGCCAGATGTGAGTTGGGCCTGCATTGGGGGTCTTCATTAACCCCTCCCCCCCTTAAATTTATTACATTGTTTTGTGTGTGTGTGCTTCTTCCCATGTCTTGTCAAGCTGGAGTTATATTAATGTCAGTATTATTAAGACCACTGGAGGCAGGCTGTTTCCATTATTTTGTTGCTTTGTTGCCCATTAAAGGTTATTGTCTAGGTTCAAATCCCAGGCAATTGAATTCCCAATGAAGTGTAACACTTAAATATTTTGTGGCCTAATGGTTAGGGAAGCGCACTTGAAATTGTACGATTGCTGGTTCGAATCCCCGACCAGCAAGGTACCGCCCCTAAGCGCTACTCCCTGGGCGCTGAATTAGCTGCCCCCTGCTATGTCATGACGTAATATATGGGTTAAATGCAGAGGACACATTTCATTGTTGTGCACTGTGGTGTGTCAACAATGGTCACTGATCACCTAATTCTAATATAGTGATCCAGGGTAAATCTCAAGTTTCTATTTAAGCAGCTACCCATGGCAGCAGTCAAACGTAAGGCTGATGCGTAGCTTTGCCTTGTGTACAGCGTAGCCTCAGACTTAGCTGGAGGTATTGAGCATGATTAATGGGCCGCTCTGATATCACGTGTGAGTGTTGCCCTGTCAGCCACATCGCCCGTTTGCTTTGCAGTGGGTGCGGTCACTGTGATCAGTCCCCTGGAGTTGGCGCGTACCAAGATGCAGTCACGACAGCTGTCCTACCAGGAGCTGAGGGTGTGCATTTCCTCAGCTGTGGCCCAGGATGGCTGGGTGTCCCTCTGGAGGGGTTGGGGGCCCACCATCCTAAGGGATGTCCCATTCTCAGGTGACCCTTCTCTACCCCAGCTTGGGTTGATTTTAGGGGGCGGGGCTTCTTGGTACACCATATTCAAGAACTTAAAAATGGCCTCCCATTCTGTTTATGGTGAAGTGTTTTCTTTCAAGATTCAGTGATATTCAAATTGTTTACAGTGCTTCTGATTGTTGCTAAGCAGCAGTAGAATGAAATTACCACTCTCCCCAGCGGTGTACTGGTTCATCTACGAGCTGGTGAAGGCGCAGTTTTGCAAGGGCCAGCAGGTCTCGGAGCCAACTTTTGCCATGAGCTTTACTGCTGGGGCCATTTCGGGGGCGGTGAGTACAGCTGTGGTCCAACGCCTGCCTCTTGGGGGGGGGGGGGGGGGGTCTCTTCCTCCCAGCAGGAAGCTCAATGATGGTTGGCTTATCTTTCCGCATGTCTGCTTATTCTTATCTATGTGAGATTGCTTGCTGACTGTAGTCATTAGCACAAATTCAGCAGTTAATTACTGCCATTAGATTGTTTATTATGTATGCCGACTTTGCATTAGTTGTGTTAGAGATAGCGGGGCTATTGTAATGTTTCTCTGTCCCACCGTCTGTCCAGTTGATGCCATTCTAAAGTGAAAAATAAGCTCTGACAATTGATTGGGGATCATCTTCCAATGCTGAATAGTCTTACCTCCGGCAGCAAATTTATTAATAGATATTCCAATATAAGCCTAGGTGACGTTTGAATTTAAAATGCATCTGTGACCTTGACTTTAGCAAACTGGAAGGAACTGGTTCTAAGATTCTAAGATCAAGACCCATTTACCCTTTTGTAAAACACCACATAGGTGCTGTGCCGCTGCCGTTTCTCTGTAGCCTTTGGCTTGCGGGCAGAGATTACATATCCAGGCTTAGCGGTGGCCTCGTGCTGTTTCTCACTTGGATAATCTTAATGTTAGTCTCAAGCAAAGCATTAGGCCTTGTGGGTTATCTGCTGTGCCTCTCCTGGAACACCCAGTGTCCATGGTGGTGTTGAGCAGGCTTTATGTCCCTGTTTCCTTCAGGTTTAATTCGGCTCTTGGCTGGTAGACACCTAATGTTTGACCAAACCTGCGGAATAATGGAGAGCTAAGGTGTGTGAGCTTCGTGTCCCTTCTTCCGCAGGTGGCGGCGGTGATGACCCTTCCCTTTGATGTGGTGAAGACTCGGAGGCAGATACAGCTTGGGGAGATGGAGATGTTGGCGGGTTAGTATGGGGGGGGGGTGGGCTGGTAGGCTGATGGAGGACTGCTCACCCTTGGTCTGACTAAAACGCCCCCTCCGGTCTCTCCCCTTCTCTCAGACAGGGCGCATCGGCCTGGAGGACCCAGTAGGTCTGAGGTTTGGAGAGTGTAGTCAAGCGTTTATTTCCAACCTGTCCCCCCCCACCCTCACAGGGACCGGTGGCTCACTGTCCCTCATACGGAGGATGCCTGCGTGGCTTAGCAAGGGGTGGGGGGCTGCTTGCCGCTTGACTCCTTGTGCACTGGTTCCGCCTGATCTCTGAAAGTCTGGACACGAAGCAGGATGGGATCTTTCAAGATGCAAACTTCTTGTGTTTTAGCTGCACTCCGTCTTTATTTTATTTTGTTCCTCCACAACAAGTCATTTTGGAGTGGGATTACCAGCAAAGTCACTGCTAATGATGTCCCTGGTGGTTTGTACCCTGACAGTTATGGACAAGGGATGCCTGAAGACACATGAAGACTCCCAAGTGGCTTCGCTTCTTGCTCCTAACATCTCCGGGGGGGGGTGGGGGTGTACAGGGACTGACCCCTGCCATCTCTCTTCTCTCTCAGGTTCGGCTAAGAAGCCCTCCTCCACCTTGCACATCATGCGGAAGATCTGTGCCGAGTCTGGTTGCAGGGGCCTTTTTGTAGGTGAGCGTCGGACCTTGCCTGCCGATATGAATTCACCTTGGAGCGTTTATCATGTTGAAATTGACATTTACACTGCACATTGCGAAACCGATCAGTCCAGAGCAGAGTTTCCCAACCTCCCAAACACCTTCCATAAGTCAGTGCGGGTTGAAGTTCCTTTAAGCCTTACCCTTTGGTTCAGAATGCTAGTTTCACCTGTGTGCGCCTGCCATATAAACCAGTGCAATGCGACGGAGCCTCTGTCTTCTTTGCTCTCAGGTTTCCTGCCCAGGCTAATCAAAGTAGCGCCGGCCTGTGCTATCATGATTAGCACCTATGAGTTTGGGAAGACCTTCTTTGAGAGGCTGAACCGGGAGCGGCTGTTGCAGAGGATGTGAGGGGCTCACCTGTCCCTCAGTCAGTCGAAATCTACACTTGGAATTCCAGTCAACAAACACTCACAGCACAGCTTAACACCTGAAACACATTATCATCCTATCCTGCTAAGTCACCATTGTAAAGATTTTATTTTATTATTTTTTTTAATTCCAGGTTGGTTCTTAAGCGTTTTGGCAAAAGGACTCATAAATAGGCGAAACAAAATAGCAGAATATGCATCCAGATCCACACAGACATGCATATTAGTTCTGCAGGTTTGTTCTTTCATAATAATGCGCAAAGGCTAGCTTGTGTCCATATGATGGAGTCCTTCCACCCTGTGGAAGTTTCCAGCAGAGCTGTGCCTTATATATATGTTGTGGCCAATTAAACACTTCCGCCTTGTTCTTCAGGGACCGGCCTAGAAAATGGGGATGTTTCTGCAGGAATCAGGAATTTCACAGGATTTTGAAGGTCTTGTACTTGCTGTGTAAAGAAGGGAGGTTTCCCAGGCTTGGTGGGGGTTTTCCCTCTTTAAGTGGATCGTATGAATTTGAATTCTGCATCCCTGCGGACGGCCACACTTCGGTCTGACTGCAGCACAGTGCTGAGATATTTGGCCTAAGCAATGTTTTTGAGAACTACTGATAGTGGATCGGTCTACAGCTTCTTCCCTTTGTATTGCTACTGAATTAGTGATATTTTAAGGCTGAGCATGGATGCATGAGTCCACCTCCTGATTTTAAGATTCTGAAACCCTCTGTCATACAAACTGATGCCCTCCATATTTAAAAATGTATACATTTTGCAGTTTTGGAGGTTTCTTTTAGATGTAAAATAAATCAGTGGTGATGAAGATGAACAGACAGCTAATGCAGTGAAATGAGACAGTGTGGCATGTAAGCAGTCACTGTCATGCATTCCCTGCTGCATATGCTTACAGTAGATCTGCAATGCAGTCCCCAGCCCACAGGGGGCACCCAAGGTCAGGGTGCTTAGCATTGTTTTGAATTTCATGAACATTCAGAAATAAAAGGGTTAGTCTGTCACTTCCCCTGTCATTCAGAAATTCGGATTCACCAGAATGTTACATCTGCTTCAGATAAGCTATAAATAATAGTGAGAGGGGTGCAAAGTTCCAAGTGTCAGCGCTTAATGATGGAATTTGAGGCATTCAGACAAATGTGTGTCTACATTGTAGTCTGATTACATCAGGGATGTCTGACTGGGTTGTGGAAAATACCAGTATACCTCTGAAATTCAACTAAGACCCCTTTGAAACTGAAAATTTCAGCAGGCTGTTTAAAAGGAAACAATGGATTGGTGTAGCAGGCCATGCTGTACTGTGAACGCTACTTTCAGTAGGATTTCAAATTTTTTTTATTGTCTTTAATTCTTAAATACTTGAATATAAAATGAAAAGGTAATAAAGACAGCAGTGCTCTTTTTATTTAATTGTTCTTCCTGTTATACATTTCAGAAACAACCCATTTGTTTTCCCCCTACAGGATCTGTACTGTAATTACATCTTACTGACTGAAGCCCTTAAAAAAAAGATAGAGGCATGGGTGATTGGTGTTTAAGAATCATAAATAAAATTTAACCATTTTAATTTCTTTACAGACAAGGCAAAACACTATACATGTTAAATCCATTAATATTTGCAACATTAACAATGAAAGCAAGTATAAAATGTCACCAGAAATTGGGTAAGGAGAGGGTGAGGAGACATCCGTCAAACACCATGTGTCTTACAAGCCAGGACAGCAGTAGGAGTTCATATTTCAAAGTTTGAACTATTCTGCACAGTGACACAACTCAGCATGCTGTAGGGTTGGATAAGGGGGGGGAAGCAATCTGAGGACATTTTATAATCATTGCTCAAAGATGTAAATTAACATTTAAATATGATTTGCACATTTAATCCCAGTGATTGTACAGTGATTCTTGGGAAAACAATTCAGTTGAACTGTTCCAATATAAACACCATAACTTTATTGAAAAATCAGGAAAGTGCAGGGGAGCCATTTTACAAAAGCGTTGCATTAAGCACCCATCACAATAACAAAAGACTCGTTCAACAGGAAGTCATCATGCATCCAACTATACAGGAAAGCTTAGTAAGACAAGGTCGTAAATCTTCAGGCATGACCCAAAATTACAGGCAGTTTATGGCTTCTGGAGAAACAGGTCTGTGGTTGCCTGGTTGCACTGTAAGAGGTAAGTGATGCCCACGTTTGATCTAACAGTCTCCATTTGTGGCTCCTCTTAAAATTTCTCTCTATACACAAATGCTTTCGCCCACTCACACATACCAGGGATATGAACCTGTGAGTACATCTTAGGACCGCATGGTGACCTGTCTCCTTTACAAAATAAACTAACATTTTATGGTATGATTCACCATTCATGACCACATTTTGAGGACCTCTGTCATGATCCGTTTACACAGAACATGGCCTAATCTGATGATGCATTGTGCTATAGACTGAATCTGAGTAATCCTGTTATTTGCTCTCTAAGCTGTGCTACAAGTCTTCACGTTCATAGCCTTACTGTGTGACAGGCCATGGATTAAGGACGTTCTTCATCTTTTCCCCCCTGATTTATTACAGCGTTCCTTGTAGAACAAGTTATGCCCTCGTAGGACCAGGTTCACGATTATTTTTGACTGAGTATTGTTCCCGACTGCCGTTGGCTGAAATGAACCATTAAGCAATTCACAAAGTGGTGTAAAGGAAAGTCTGGTGAAAATCTGCGAAAGCATAAAAACACTGCTACACAACTATTTTCAGTCCATTTCAGATTCTTCACATCCTGTTTTAATCAGCTTATCTAGTTTTTCAACCTGTTCATATAAACAGTCTGAGGGCGCAAGTTAATGTCTTCTAGTTTTCTCCTCCTGAAGCCTTGTGGGCTCATTCGGATGATCAGTTGAATTCTCTGGGTAGCCGTGCATGCATGTCTCTCCTCCCCTAAATGCATTAGTTTGGTCACGCACCTAACACCTATTTTATGACATGCTGAAAAGGCCTAATGTGATTGGCCACAATTTAAAATGCAAAAAAGAAGGCACTTGGGGCAGAAAACATGGTACAGTGTATGTATGCCTATGTGTGTCTGCTGAGAAAAAGCGAAGAAAAGCTACCAGCAGTTGGAAGGACACACCTTTCAATTATATACATTTGTTACATTTAATAGTTGTTGCACTTTCATATCAACTGTAGAAAATATGTTTCATTTCACTGTCCAAATTCCATTCTCTCTAACATAGGAATTATGGCTTGGAGACTTGGCAACATATTTTATCACCATTTTTTTTTCATATCAGTTGATATAATTATCATGATATAACACATAAATCATTTTCAATAATAATTCATTATCTCTTTACGCTCCATTTAAGCATAAGATTCCCTCAGGATTTGCCTTAGAACATGAGAGAGATGACAGAGCTGCAAACCAAAATCTAATTTTAATAGATAATACTTTTTTTTGGCATAGACAATAACACTAGTAATATGCCTACAGTACAGATCATTGCTGGTTTTTTTTCCCTCTGCCTCACTGCTCCTTACGGGTGGGGGGCAGGGGGGGGGGGGGGTGACATCGCTGGCAGAGTTGCCACCAGCCTTGAACTGATAAATAAGAAGAAGATGTGTCCTGTTTTTAGTCAATGCTGGACGCGACTGAAATTTGCAACACTAATTGCTCATTTCTGTGACTGTAAGCGTTGTGTTCTGTATATTCAACTGGATGACAATACTTAGAGTAGTGAAATAAATTTTTAGTAATTCCAGGTTTGGATTGGCACAAGAGATTACAATACACAGCACCAGTCTTACCTGCTCTCCTGGTGAGTTCCCCTGCTATTTTCTGTTCCCCGTCTTTTGTCTGTCTGCCTGCCATATTGTATTGTTTTATTTCTTAAATAAATCCCCCATTTCTGTTTTACGAACATATCTGCTGTTGTGCTCCATTGCCAATCCAGACAAGTGGGTTACAGAGGAAGTGATGCCATATTATTGTGATACAAAGCGTGTTGCCGGTGATGTGTTGGGTCTTACTATCAAACTTTCATGGAGCATTTTTTATACTGACACTGAAGGAAATTGTATCGCTTTATATTCACAGTTGACCGACATTTCATAGTGTTAAGCAATAATATTGGGATTGAACAGTACGATTGGTTAATTTTCGTGAAATTTATGTTCCAAGTCAAATGATCAGAATGAGACTAAAATATAGCATGTCACCCTTCTTGGAAATGTTTAGTATACAGCATTTATAATTATTTTTATAATTTTTAATTTAATTATTTTTTTTTTTGGGGGGGGGGGGGGGGGGGGGGCTCATTTGTCCTGTTTACTCCTCCAGTTTCAGATGAGTATCAGTACCGGCACAAATAAATTTAAAGCAAACCTAAATTGTTCAGACTTAATATTTGGTCCCAAACCCTTTACATGTAATTACTGCCTCATTTCTTATGGCACCTGACTTCTGACCATTTGAGATGCTCTGCCATGCCTTTGTTGAAGCTGCTTTCAGTTGGTGCTTGTTTTGGGGGTGTTTCTGACTACAGTTTTCTCTTAAGGTGAAAGGCATGCTCAGTTGGGTTTGATGCAGCAAACCGGCTTGGCTGACTTTCCATCTTTTCTTTCTGATGAACTTGGTTAAGTGTTCAGTTTTGGTCATTGTTTTGCCGCTTTGTCATCTTCCACCCAATGAGTTCTGAGGTATTTGCTTGGACGTGGGAAGATAAGATGTTTCTGTAAACCTCAGAATTCATTCTCCTGTTACCTCTCCAAATGCATCATTGCCTAAGGCAAGGGAGCCAATTCCAGAAGCAGCCATGCATGCCCAAACCAGGACACTGCCCTCCCCATGCTTCGCAGATGAAGTGCTATGCTCTCTCCACACTTTCCCCTTCCCCTCACTTTGATAAAGGTTAATCTTCACCTTGTCTGTCCATAACGTTTTGCTCCAAAACCCATCTGGCCCATCTTTGTGAATTCCAGCCTGACCTTTCTGTTCGTGGTGTTGATCAGAGGTTTGTATTTTGCAGTGTGGTTTCTGTATTTATTTTCTTGAATAATTCTGTGAATGGTGAACACTGACACATTCATCCCTGCACTCAGTAGACCAGCTTTCATTTCTTATTTTGGGGGTGTTCTTCACAGACACTGCTGACAGCCTTATGTTTGCAAATTGCCAACACTCCAAATAGCCTGTTCCTTTTTCAAACCACTCCAGACTGTTGATTTCGGAATGTGACGTCATTCTTGAATGCATTTTAATTAGATTTTAAATCGCATTTCCAAAACTGCTTGCTTTGCCATCTCGTTTGTAACCTTTACATCAAACACACATCAAATTCAAACTCCCAATGGCTACAATCAACTCCACACATTCATAGCTCTTTTGTGTTCACAATTATGGGAACATGGAATACCTGAACAATCAGAATGACCTGTCAATCCTTTGTTCTGATACTTATGCACAGTAGACACAGCAAATGACATATTTCACATTTGGTTATTACTGCATGGGAAACATTGCCTAGAAATAACCGTTGGCATTCTGTACTTTATCCTCATGTTGATTTTTTGACCTATTAACAAATTAGGAATAACAAAAATAACCAATTTTTACTTCCCAAAAGTTTTTTGCTTCTCACCGTATATGTTTAATGTTTGTGTCATGCTGTAAAGAAACGCAAAGTTGTCAGCATCCCATGTTTCCACATTCTGCTCTTTCCTACATATACTGGGCAATTTTGTCCAAAGTGACATAAAGGTGAGGAAAGCTTCGGGGTCAGAGAGCAGGGTCAGTTGGCATCCTTGGCACTGCGGGCGCTGTAAAGGGGGGGTAAACGATGACGATTCTCGAGGCCCATGACTGAGAGGGGGCCCAGAGAAGCCCCCAATAAACTGTGTTGGGGGCCCTGTCAAGATTCTTTTCATGGGGCCCAAAATCCTTAGCAGCGCCCCTGCTCAAGGGCCTGCAGCTGATACGATTCATCACTTAAACTCACAAGTTTCTAGATACCGGCACAGCTCCCTAACACACTCAACAACACACCACCCATATTTGTCTACCTGTTCATTCACTGAGGAAACCAACTTATGTTCACAATCTACTTAATGTTTTTCCACTAGGTATCCTTTCAAGACTTCAGCTCCACAGCATGTATCCATTAAAGTCTCAATGAAAAACCTGTGGGTTGGTGAAGGCGAGGGGACAAAACACTGTACGTTTCTGTGTACATTTTATGATTCTGTGCTTCAAATACATGGGATTCTGTATGACTTGAGTATTTTCAGCCAAAAACAAAAACTACCACTAGGTGGCACACTGTGGGTTTTCCTGTAACAGTGGGAGGACACTATGCGATGCGAGCTGCATTGACCAATCAGCTGCTAATCTGATCTCAATGACACAGGAAAGATTTCTCTTGGAAATAAACATACAAATTTACCAGAAAAACCTCTCTTAGCAAATTGCTACAAGTGATAAAAAAAAAAGATTTCATATTCATGATTCATAGCAATCTTTCACGTGATTGAGGAATCTGTCAGAGGCCGTACTTGGTAATGCTTCAGTGAACACAGTCAGTACTGTAAAGGAGTTCAACTGAAACACGTTGCTCCACATTCATTAAAAAAAAAAATTAAGCTGCGTTTTTACAAAGCCACTTCATTAGATTCACACAAAAATGACAATTTTAAGGAAGGCCTTGTGGATAGTTCATACAGCCACATACGACAGTTTTATGTTTGTTCTCAGCTTTCCAGCTGTTGTAAAAGAATATAATGAGTAGACAAATAAATGGAACAACAGCAAAGAAAATCCCAAATAAATCTGTGATACTTACATCAGAATTTTTCCTCAATTCTGCCCAGAGGAGAGGATAGTTAAAAGTAAAATACCTTGTTTAGGCTTGCAGGTTGTGTCCAAAGTCAGTATAAAATGGAACACCATAACTGTGTTCGGATATGTGATTTTCAAAAAAATTCCAAATGTTAAAAATGAAGTTTACAGCACATGGAAATAAAAAATGAAGAAATCACATTCTTGAAATAGTCTGCTTTTCCATAGTTTCTTGATTTTTCATTATGCCATTTTGATTCTTTCAGGAGAATCCCTGTGTGAGGAAAAATATCTAGCAAGATCTCAGCATTTAAAGTGACATGCTTGGGTAATCACTACAAAAATAATAATCCACTTTCTCTCCAAATATCTAGACTCTTCCAGGAAAAAAACCAATGAGAGTGATAATCTACGTAGGTTTCTTGTATCTTTTATCTTCATTGTGCTTTTCTCTGGCCAGCTTTTTTACTATGTTGCATCGTGTTTGGTTTTTCTGCATTTCATTGTTGAAGACCACAACCCTACAAACTGAACTAGGAGTACATAATAGAAGGTAAGTAGAGCAAAATAAGGTGGAAAAAAAACTTCACAAAGAGTTTGAGGTTGGACTGGGCTTATCTCTACTTCTTGACATTAAAGACCATCAGAGGCCTTTCTTCTCGCCTCTGCCAGGGACTCTTCTTATTCTCTCCCTCATCATCCTTGTCATCGGGGTCGTTGTCATCCTCGGCACTGGTCATAGAGTCTCGACGGGTTTCGCTGTTGCTGCTGCGTGAGCTGTTGACCCGGCTACGGCCTCGTCTGGGAATGCCAGTCCCACGGGGCTCCTGTCCTTCATCCAACAGCGGGGTGAGGGAATTGTCTTCAGGTGAACCCATGGCAGTACGGTTCTCACTGCTGCTGGGCTCTCTGTCATCCGCGTAGGCCAGTTTAGAATAGACTTTGCTACTATGCCCCTTACTACTACTGGCCTTCTCCCCTTTGCCTTTGCGGTGGGGCATCGGCTTATTTTCACGGAGGTCTACTCCAGAGCCCAGGTTAGCATCATGGCCAAGTCGGACGCTAGTTTCATTGCCCAGGTCTATGTAGGAGTGCCGCACGTGAGAGTTGGAACGGCCATCCAGAGAGATGAACCAGGCCCGAGGATGTTGCTTCACACCCAGCTCCCTCAGCTTCTTCTCAGTAAGGGCCTGGAGTTCCCCATTCATCTGTGCCATAGTGGAGTCGTTAAAAAGCACAGGGATGCGCACAGGACCCGAAGATGGATTTGGGCCCCAGTTGCGACCTTCGGGGTCCTCGCCTGGTGGACTGATCTGTTGCTGCTGCTGCTGGGGTGTGAGCTGGCGGCACCCTGGCATATCCTCTAGATCTTGCTTCTGCTGCTGTTGTGACTCTGCCCCCTGGTCCATCCCTGAGAATTCCGACGACAACCGCATGTAGTGGGCCGGTATGACCAGAGTGGGCACCATACTTCGGTACATGTTTTCCTTCATCTGGTCGATGGAGCCACAGAAGATGAACTGGCTAGGCTGTGTGTTCAAGGAGGTGGGCCGTGCAAGATGATCTGCTACCTGGGACGCTGAGTACTCTGGGGGCTTGCCTTCTGGCTTGTGACTAACAAAAGGAGGAGGGGATGGGGGATCAGAAGAGTAGCCCTTGTTGTCATTGGCGTTGTGGCGCCGTAGGCCATCAATCCCCTTGTCCTCCATCGAACTGCAGCTCCTGGTGTAGTCACTATGCAGCAGAGGGTGGTCCAGGTTGCTGGCTTCCGTAGAGCGGGTCACCATCTGGAAGCTTTCACCACGCCGGGGGCCTCCGTCGTTGTTGATCTTTGAGTGGTGCAATTTGTGGGCAGGGACATGTTGGAAGAACTCTTCACGTGAGCTCTGGAAGTCCTGAGAGGAGGTGAATTCGGATTTGAGGTCGTCCCTGTCACCTTTGGAAGAGGCCGTTTCAATGTGGCCGCCACAGATGAGGTTAAGGCGAGACATTGAGGTTCCCTGGTCTCGCTTGGAGCTGTCTAGTGTGGCGGAAACATGCTTCTTGCGACGTTGTTGTCGTGGTTTCAGACATCTCCTCCTAGATCATAGAAAAAAATAAATACACAAAATTGGAAAACATACTTTAAAACTATGTAGACAAACTACCAGCATCAACAGGTAAAATTTATATTTTTTGTTCATGGCACAGCTGTGAACACTTGGATGTGCTGGTTCATAATTATTACATTTAGCTGGTCTATACATGTGAAGCCAGAAATGTCTGAATGATTTGCGGTATACATAGATACTTCATAAAATAATGGACAAGGCAAAGTCATACCTGCAGTAGTAGAGAAGCAGACACAGTAGGACGAGCACTAGCAAGGCCATGGAGCCCAGGATAGCAAGCAGAAAGATGGTATGGTAGGTGGTCATGTCTCGCAGGCCTGTGGAGCTGAAACCCATGCCTGCAAGACATGGCAGTTCCCATGACTACCGGAATGCCACCACAGCTTGGTTTAATGCTTTAAAATGACAGTCTGCATCGGACAGTTCCCCTGAATAGCAGGGGGCACAGAATCCCCAGGATGTTCCACAAGGCACCGTAGATCCTCCATGGATGTCACTGAAGTGCATCAGGGACGGCCATGCATGGGCAGATGGTGTGATTACCTGTAGCTGAAGGGATTGCTGCCACCCAGAGCCCCAGATGTGAAGCAACGAAACTCCAGATGAGCTGCAGGCCCTCTCTTTTAATGTAGCCTGTTCCGTTCCTGACCCAGAGCCCTGAAAGAAGAAAAAAGACTGGAAGTCAGCCAAGAGACTAAATAATGAACCAGTAACTAAAGGTGTAGGACACTTCTGCTGGTTTATCGTCTATTGTTTTGTCATAGTGCAGCAAAACAAAAGTTCAGCTCAAAGACTGCTGACTTTCGAACCAAATTCATCTGAGGGTGTCAGAGGACAGATTGACAGAGTTGCTGCACCCCAGTACTGAACAAATGGTGAAAGTAGAACTCTCTGCAGGGGAAAGGAGATTTGTTTACAGAGCGGGAACTGGCTGTCGCAGTAGCCAAGAATGATCGCTCTTCTCCAAGTGTCCAAACAGAAATTTTCCAGGATGATGTCAATCATAATGAAACAATTTAAGTATTAGTATCTCATGCAAACACATACACTAGTTTACAATACATACTACTTCTCACAGCACTGTCCTCATATGGCCTGATATTTAATCTGCTCCGCTGTAGGGCAGCATGGAAATCATAAATCGAAATGCCTGCTTGAGACTGGTAAAGAGTATTCAAGGAGACTGTTTCAAGCTGAACAAGAAAGGAAGCTACCAAATGGCCAACTAATGTGTACTTAAAACCTTTGCCATTTCCTGGGTGCCGCTGACAAGCTAATTGGTTAGTGAGACAAAAAAAAAAAACCCATGCAACTGTAACACGTCTATGTAGAACGTATGTTGGCTAAAAACTCGTGTGTGATGTAAGCAATGCTGGAGCAGAAGACAACTGCACAGCACAGAATTTCAAATAAGTATCTTACTTGCAGCAGCGGTGTCCAGGCCTGTCTGCAAAATGCACTGGAGCCGGTTCATTATTCATGGGTGATGGTTTCACAAATGTCAAGTTATAGTTAGTCTAATTATAGTTAGTCTATAATTGGTGTTATAATATATCAGCGGGGCAGCACTATTGTGGGTTCCATTCTTGGCCCCAAGCTCAGTGTGTGTGTGTCCATCCTGTCCATGCTGATCCCTACCCTATGCTTCCTGGCTCACTGCAACTCTGTACTGGATAAGAAGACGGGTGGATGTTATCTGTGATAAATGTACTGCAGTTTTGTGCATGTGGACATATGGCTGACTTTGCACCTTGTTTTGAGACTCCGAAGCTATTCTTGTCCAGTCCACCTGTCCAGTTCACCAGTATGGAAACAGGGTGAGACACAGTGTCTGTTCTCACTCCAGCTGCCACATGAGGGTGCTTTCGTCACAGTGGTCTACACAGTGGTCACCCGACTCGCCACCACACCATCACCCACAGAAAATACCGAACCCCACACCCCTTAACAAGAGAGACTTAATACACAGACACAGTTGTAGCTGACAGCATAGATGCCTGACAACCATAACCTACTTTTCTGCAGTGGCATGCTGTGGCGGGATGAACACTGGTGCCCCCTGTAACTGAGATGGGCAGGTACTACACCTGCTTGTTTTAACTACATACATATGAAGTGCCGAAAGCCACACAGATTATTATGATGAATGGGCTACAAATGCAGTGTCACCAACTTTGATAGCTGGTTGTCGTGAGGTTTTCAAACCGAGACAAGTCTGCACACACATTCACGTGCACACAACAGTTTGATTACCCTGCAAATAGTCTGTCGGGTTTGCAAACTGCCCCGGCGCTTTTAATGTAGCTAATTTTAGGTTTATAATGGAATAAAATCGATTTTCCGTAAGATTTCTTGCGTGAGTGTCATGCCAGATGCGTGAGAGTTGGCAGCCATGCAAATAACAGGACTCTGTTCAGTAGCTACGTCTTCGGCCTGTTCACACTGGCCACATATCAGGCAGGAAGGCGAACATTTTTTCTGCTGTGCTCAGCTGATAAAAGGCTATGCCCAAAAGAGGAAATTGATTTTTTTTAGGAATGGCCTCTGTTGCTTTGCTTGTAATCCATAATGTATAAAATTGCTGACATCCAAAGAGTGTTTGGTCTTCATCTTACCATCCTATACGAGCCATGGAGCCTTGACGTCCCAGAACAATTTGAGTTGGACCAATCCATCTACCTGCTCATCCTAAGATCATGGAGGCGCTTGGAACTTATTGGAGGTACAGACCACAAGGCAGGGGTTCACCTGATGCAGAACGTCGATCCATCACAGGACACACACAAACACACAACGGAAGATTCAGGAATGCTAGTTATCCTAATCACTTGTCTCCAGATTTCCAGAGGAAATGCAGACAACTTTGGACAAACGTAAGCATCACACACACAGAGGAGGAAGTGCAATGTGAACCACCAACCCCAAAGGTAGGAGCTAACGGCGCTGAGCACTGGGCCACCATATTAAAATGCATCATGATGCAAAGTTTGCTGGTGAAGTTTTCCCCCTACTGGCTAATTCAAGGCTGTACGTTTGTAATGTGCTACTTGCCTTAAATGCACATTGCTTTGGACAAAAACGACTGCCATATAAAGTAAATATCAATGAATATGTAATTAAGAACAGGTTTTTTTTTTAATATAGGGCTGGGCCAGTAAAATCACAGAGGGGAGTCTCAATGCTTTGCTCTATCCATACATTTTCTGAAACCACTTGTCCTATAAAGGGTCGTGGGGAGTCGGGAGCCTGTCCCAGAAGCTATGGGCGCAAGGCGGGAAACAACCCAAGATGTGGTGCCAATCCATCGCAGGGCACACACACACACACACACACACACACACACACACCTATGGGCAATTTGGTGATTAGCCTCAGCATATCCACACACACAGAACCCTGGTCCCAAAGGTGTGAGTGCTAACCGCTGCACCACCATGCCATTCTGCTTTGCTGTAATGCAAACCATTGTCAACATATCTAAAAAATAAACCTGCGGCTAAAGAGTGCCTGGCAGAAAATGGCAACCCTCCCATCACCAGCTCTACCAATCCCCCTTCTTCTCTCTCCTTTTCATAGCTTTTCCCATTCCATTGCTTTCTATTCCTGCCTGTTACCTTGGCAACAGTGGCCTGAATGAAGCATTCTGGAAGTGGAAATAGTCCCAGTATGTATTCTAAAGGCTTGCTCGACGGCATCACAAATGCATCGGCAGAAATGGCTGTGAGCTTTTACAGATGCCGTTTCTGCACAGTAATTACAACACATGCAGACTCCACACTAGATGCAACAGTAGTAAAGAGCCTGAAGGGCGATTTTCTATATATACGTAATTGGAATCAGATTCATGGAGTCAAGCAGTCTAAGAGGTTTATTACATCCTTTTTCCATTTACTGCATTTTCTCACGACAAGCTAAGCCACTGCATAGCTGTGTATTTACCGCTATATATCTGCACATCGCTGGTTCTCTAAACACCTAGCTAGGACTACTCTGAATATATAACATCCTGCGTACCTTGTACCCCAGATCTGCAATGACTAAATCCAAGGATTCTTACAAAACGATACATGGGTTAAAATTTCAATAATAAAGGAGAATGAATTAAGAGCTGAAGTTTGCTTTATGTTCAGTGGAAAGCTTCTCTCAGCAGAGCCAGCGTGCCGCTGCACCGCTGAATAACGGGGCTGCTGAGACGATGTGTGCATTAGGCTCATGGAGGGCTGTGATCATTCAATCACAGCCCTGACAATGGCGGACGCATCACAAAGGCGACGGCATTCAGCCGTGTGCTCAGACGACCCAAATCAAAGAGTGACGTCAATCCCAGTAAAGATTCTCATTTGCTTCTGATCATTTTAATATGTATGCCAAGCAATCATGGGCGGCCTTTTGAGCTGCTGCGGTGAACTTTCAGGACCTTTCTTTCATTCAATATCAAGGGAACGTTGTCCTCATAAAACATTCTTTCCAAGTTAGAATGTGTAAAATACTCCATTCTGTAATGAATTGAAGTATGTATTGTAGGTGCCCAATAGACTCAAAATATTTGTAGTGTAGAGTTTAAGTTTTCCTTCATTTGTACAGGCTAAATAGCTAACTCAAAGATTCAACTGTTGAAGCTCATCTCTAGGCAACGGCTGCTTTAGGACTTAAGGAAGCAAAAGAGATTCAAGTCAGTCTCAAGTCAATAGCCTTTCCGCTTAGCACATTTCACTGCTTAGCTACCTGTGATGCACAGTGGGTACCGCTTACCTGTGGCGCCTTCAAACTGCCAGACAGGGATGCTGGTGTCCACCTTCACTGGGCTGTCAGGGGGCAGGGGGATGGAGACATGGATGGGCTCCGACACCTGCACGGCACTCCCATTGCGGGCATAAAGGTGGGCACTGACCGCTGCCACCGCTGTCAGCTCCAGCCAGCTGCTATTCCCCCCTGCGTGCGAGCACATAGGGCACCATCACCACCAAAGCACTTTTACAGTGTCTGTAAAATCCATAATATACTCATGTCTGTACATAGGGTGCATCCCTGCCTACTCTGCCTGTAATGTCTGTGTGCAGTTGCATGGATACACACACACACACACACACACACTTGGACATCCCATAAACATACATGTATACATACATCTCAGGTCAAAGCGAATACGGTAAATATATAAATATACCTAAGGGAGGGGAAAGCAAAGAATCCCACTTTGGAAGGATATTCCTTTTGTTGTATTTAAGAAAAGTGTTACCGAATTCTTTAAGCAGTCAACATGATGCATCATATGAACCCTCATTATGCATTCATAAAGTATTATAAACATGGCTATAACCATTAATAAAAAGGCATAACACATTATAGCCATGTTTATTATGCAGTATGAATGTTCTATGAAGCTCTCATCTATAATGCACCACAAATAGCTTGATAATACAATACGAAGCATCCTTAATTCTAATACTGACCATTATAATGCATTATGAAGGTATTTATAGTGCATTATAGATGAGAGCTTCATAGAACATTGACAATGCATAATAAAACGTGGCAATAATGCGTTATGCCTTTTTATAAATGGTTATAGCCGTGTTTATAATGCTTTATGAATGCATTATGATTGCATGTGTGATGCATTATAAAAGGGGGCGTCACAGAAAGTGTTACCAAGAATCCTCCAATGTAAATCAGACTTTAGACATGGCTGACTTCCTCTGCTTGTGCCCAGATGGCCGACAATGCCGCCGAGCCCTGAATAACTCGCACTGACTCACCTCACTTTGCAAGCTGTTGCACGATTTTTATGGCCAAACACCAAGACTGAAATGCCAGGTGCCAGGTTCCAGGGTGTGCCTACACACCCCCCACCCCGGTGGGGTTGCACGGGGAATCATTCCTGTGACAACCTCTAGTCTTATTTCTACCTGCAATGTATAACACTGCATTTATAGATGAATTGTGTGACTGTGTGTCGGTGTGTGTATGTACCCTGCAATGACCTGGTATTTCATCCCTGCCTTCCCTGTGTCACATGGTATAGGCTCCAGGGCCCCCTGTAACTCTGCACTGAATGAGGAAAGTGGATGAATGGTTAACATCTGCAGGTCAGTGCTTTTGTCCCAACCATGTGGCAGAACCTCCATCCAAGAACCTGCCACAATGTTCTGATTCTGAGCTTTCCCTGCATGTCCAGTCACCTGTGTGGTTAGTCTCACGGCCCAGCATGTATGGAAAACCCCCGATCTCATACTGGCTCCTGGCAGCGGTCAGCACCGCCCACACGTCTGTGTAGGAGGTGTCGGGGGGCAGGTGGACCGCCTTACTCTGCAACTGGATCCATGGTTGGTTCCTGCCACCTGCGGGAAAGTAGGGGCATCAAATGAGGTGAATTTTTACAAAACACAAAGGAGTTTATGCAGCGAGCATATCAGCGGCTTTAAATATATCTGCCACTGAAATATTTCATGTAGCTAACGCAGATACAGCTAGAAGCACCTAATGTGGTTAGAGTACCCAAAGCGATTCCCCCCATCAAACACAGAAATCATCGCTTCACTTAGAGAGGAGGTGCAAAAATATATTAGTCCTAATTTTACATCATGTTGCCCTGTCAAACCAACAACAGTGAAATCAGAAATGGCTCACTGAGTAATATTTTCTGCAGTTATGATACCAGTGATATTTTCCAGCTCCACAGAAGTAAAAAAAGAAATTGCAGCCAATTAAATTCTCAAATCATCTCACAAGAAGACGACCTGAGGCAGGGCGGTAAAATTCTACAGAGCGGTATAATCCCAGACACCCTAACGACATGCCGAGCATCACTAAATGGATAAAAGATACTAAACATGTCTAAGTATCCAGTTATCCGGAGCCAGAAACCTTGGATTTGTTCTATCGTGGATAAAGTTAGCATCCAACGATAAGATAAAAAAAAAAATAAAATGCTAGGCAGGGGGGCAGGTTGTGCTTTCTGGATTAAATTGTTTTTCAATCCGCACCTGAAAACATGTGACAAAGAGCATTTTATTTTTCAATACAAGACAATCCTATAAAATATGAAACTGTTTAAAAATGTATTAACCAAGGTTAGCTGAAGCCCCGTTTTAGTGGTGACCTCCGGGGTCAAAGTGCGCCTGGAGATGGCAGCTTCCTAAAAGCTTCTTTAAAAATTCCCGTCCTGCCGCATTAACGTGATTAGGTCGTATCTGGACCGATCCTTGTTAAGCCTATCACCAGCGCTCAGCTGAGCTGGGACACGACATCACCTCATAGGAACCACATTCAAGTTTCTGCTGTGAGGCGGATCATTACAAAGTATCGATTAACAGCAGCACATTACAGAGTCGAGGTCACAGTTTCCACACCCAAGTCTCTTCTCCATCGCCGCTCTCTATATTAAACGCTGCGTCGATAATGCTGCGAGTTACAGAGGTTCATCATGAATCAAAAACATCCTGCGTCATGTTGTATGCAGATACAAAGAGAGTTTTGTTTGCCATATACCCTAAAAATATCCAATATGAATCATGTCACGGGGTGGGGGGCATTGCTTGGGATAAGAAAGGGACAACTGTTTGACATTAAAGTGTTCCTGGTCAGACTTTTCATAAAAGCAGATCTACATGTATCCAATGCCGATGGTAATGACACTGCTGCAAGGGTCAAAGTTCAAGTGTGGCAGTTGTCAGTCACCAATACTGGCTGTCTGGAAAACCTGCAGCATGCTGACTTCCCTGAAGTGCGCTCACTGCAAATTGCTGCTTCCCTTCGGTTGCTGCAGTTTACTCAGCCCTTCAGGGGGGGGGGGGGGCGTCTAAGGGATAATCTATTCCAGAGGGAACCTCTTTAATCCTTATCATGAACCCTCCCCCAATTCTCCTGCGTCCTTTATCACTTAGAAAAGCTTGCTGAACCCATCTGGACACTGGTGATCTCACATAATTGAATCAGGCTGCAGTGTGACATAAGCGAAGATAACAAGTGACCACGCGCAGCTATTGAAGCTGCAAAACGGGAGCCTTGGCAAGTAGGGCCTTCCTGTCTCCATCTTTCTCTCACGCTACACACATAAAACCTGCAGAATTAAACAAGGCAGGGTAGCAATGTAACATAAAGCTGTGCGGAGACTAGCTTTGATGGACCGGGACCCTGCGGGCACTGTCCCGCCACATGAGTACAGCATGGAGGGAAGTCGTCTCAGTGCCAAGGATATGTGACCAAATCACGGCCCCCCATAAACAGCCCCCCCATAGCAACCAGACAGGACAACTTAGAGACGCCAGTTCCCCTAATTACATGCTTTAAAACTGGGGAGATGAGCCTAGTGGATCCAGAGTGGTGAAGACATTAAAAATCACTTCTCAGACATGTGCATATTGCAACAAATGTAGCTTAAATATATATATTTTTTATATATGTTTAAAGTGGATGTGTCCCGTATGCCTGGGAGATTGCGGTGCTCATTGTGCCCCCACTGTCATTTCTGTCCTCTCTCTCTTTACCTTCCAGCTCTTCGCAGGTGCACTCATATTGCCACGGCAACCACGGTGACACACTGTGCTGTTCTCGCCAGCCCGACGGGCGTGTTCACCTGACGTTCTCCCTCTTCTGCAAGCTGAACGACAGCGCACAACCGAGTCCTAAAATTTCAGCTCCTCTGCAACAGCTACAGCACACTGGAAAGACCAGATCCCTTAAGAATCAGGTTCTGTAATTACAGATGAGCCTAAATTTAAAATGACTTGTCATATTCCATGGGACTCCACTACAAAATTACTTTTCTTACTACTTGGGTGACATTTTGGGCTTGCCCATCAGATATGCCTGTTATATATATATATGTATTATTGTCCAAGGCTTTACGCAGTTGGATATCACTGACCTGGGCAGCACAACCACCTCACGCCTGCGGGGCTGGGATTTGCATGCTTCCCCAGGTTCTCCATGTGTGGAGTTTGTGTGTTCTACTCATATTTGTGCTGTTTTCTCCTTCCGCAGTCCAAAAACATGTAGTTAGTGGACACATCTCCAAAACCACGCCTGGGGTGTGATTGTGCGATGCCTCACGGCATATTGGCATCCTGCCTGGGCTTTGGCAGCTTTGACCTTCCCGGCAGAGAAAGTTTTCATGGGAGATGGATGGACGGACAGATATTTTCGTTAAATATTACGTACAAAAATAACAACTAGTTATTTAGACATGAGGTCTATCAGTTTCACCTTCTTTTAGCAGCCACCAATGTCCAGTTATCCTTAAATAACCACCACAGACACCTACAGCTGATACCTCCAGAGATTCCTGCTGGCAAGGAAGACTTTCCCAACATGCAGCACAAAGGGTTTTCGTAACATAGGTATTATGAAAAAGGCAAACATATCTGAAGAACAAAGCTCAAGTGGGGAGGAGGCTTTTTTCCATAGGTCTGGGTCACATGCATCTGCTCGGGGTATTAAAGGCTCTATGGATGGACAACAGTGAACAAGCAAAAATACTTTGGCTGAGTGTGACGGGGAATAATTGGTTTTGTGTACTAAACAGAGTTCCCTTTGAGCTCACTCATGTAAATCAATACGATGTGCTTAAACAGCACTGAACGGGACCAGACATCCCACTCACTGCACCGTCAGGCCCAAACACTCAGATCTTTCAGGAGATAGGGCATGCTGTGTGTAAAGATCCCTCTTCAGCCGCCCTCCCACAGATGGAAAGACACCGTAATTTACGGCCCAGATGAACGGCCATAATCAGTGTTCGGAGGAGCTCGCCAAGACATAAAACTGCCCTGTTATGCGTTGGGCTGGATAAGGGTGGGCTGTTGGAGGGAGACAAATTACTGAGGCCTGGAATATCATGGCCTAGCTAAAGAAGCATCCAGAAAAGGCAAATCTGTCCTCAGGCCTCGTTATGCCAATCCTGTGGTAAAATGGTGGGACGGACTGGGCAATATAATATGAAGATGACTGGTTGGATCAAATCGTTATATAGACTTAGATTTAAGACCCCGTTGATGTTGGCTCTTTTTTTAACATTTCATTGTGAGTCGACTAGAAAGAAGAAAAAAATACCCTTTGGTTCTGGGCACTGAGATCCCATGAATGTCATCGTTTGCTGCAAACGTCTGCTGCTATTTACTTAAATCTTCCCCATGGACTCAAACAATTTCAAGACATCGCTGGAAATTTGCGCAAAATTTGTGCAAAAGGAGACCTTCACATATACATGAGTCTGGTTTTTGACAGCAGTGAAGAGCCTTTGGTTTTGTATAGTTAACTGCACAACAGCTAATCATTTCTGTTGGACATAGAGGTTCTCCCAACAGGAAGACTCCAGACGTTGACACGAATTACAGAAATTGCTTAAGAATAATGTTTTCACCAGAATTGAAGCACAGGATGTGAGACGGACATATGGGCACTCACCTGGGGATCCCGACAGAACCTGAACCACATCATCATAAAGGATGAGGGTAGCCGGTCTCTGGGGAAGGAGGTAGAGGCTCACTGATGCATACACTGAAATAGACAGTATCACCAACAGGCATGAACAGTCAGGCATTACAAAATTTGTAGCAGGGATGGTTTGAATACACAGAGATAACACTACCTATCCCCCATATTCCCAAGGTACAGTACAGTGACTCAGCAATAAGAGAGCCCCTCTTCGAATAGAGGGTCCAGTAAGCTATGTAAGATGCAAAAATCTATTATATCCCAACCTCTGAAGAAGTCTTCATCTAACACAATGAAATCACTGACTGTGCAACCTGAACCTTGGTTGAGGAAGTGTCTGTATAGCTACTGATGGTCAGGAGGTCCAAGACATTTCCGTGAGCCACTTTGCACAGTCTCCTCCGCATTGTTTGCGGTGAGAGAATACGGTAATGCGATAGAAAAAACAATAGGATCCCTGTAGATTTATGGCAAATTCAGCGGGACCAGCGGGGTCCAGTGCACAGGCCTACATTAGTATCCTTCAGTGACCTCATTCGAGAAGCCTTCATCAAAAGCTGGATGAGATCATCAGACAGGGTCTTTTTTGTTTATTGTGCACAAGGGACAAGGAGCAATGTCTCACACGAGGACAGCTTGCCCCGCCTGAACATATCCTGGAGGGTAGCTCTTGTGTGCTCTGCTTTGGCGTTATTTCAGGGAGGCAGCAGGAAGAAAGCCGGGTGTCTTTAGGCTCAGAGCTCATTCCCATCTGCTGTAAAGCAGGGCCATACAGTGCCAGACCACGGCGGACACACCTACAGCATAGAAAAGCCCATGTGTACTAGTCTTCTGGGGTGCCGAGGAAATGGTGCTTTCACAAATAGCAGGATGAGCTTCCAAACAGGTTCAACAGAAGACAATAGAAGATCACGTGGGACACGGATTCATCAAGGAGAACCACAGATCAAAATTGCTGCTACAGAAGAATATTTCTTTTACTTTTCATTTTCATAAAATGACTGAAGAAGCTTGGATATTGCGTGCTTTTCAAATATAATTTTTCTATAACTGAATTAAAATTCCTGAAATTTTCCAATAACTACAACTCTGGTAGATAAAATGCATGTTATAAAATAGTGTTAATCAAATTTTTTAAATAAATGAAATAACTTGAGCTTCATTACCACTACTTGCAATATCTGCAAATAATTCGCAAACAGGCTACGGTGGTGTATTCAGTTCGTTTCTACTTTCACACTGTACGTTGTTACTATTTGGTAAATGTAATATATGGGAATTTAATGTGGACGTGTTTATGCTCCCCTGCCTTGTTTTTCTGGGGGTTTTGTGTAGTATTGGCCAAAGCCCAAATCCTAGGGGTGTCATAACATGATGCACATGTGCCCCTTTTGCAGAGCATGTCCTCACTGCAAGCACTGCACAGGAGGGAAATTTATTGGAGGTGTGTTTCCCAATAATTCCCACCTGGTGCCACTACAGTGTGTTAATTTTAGAAAGGAGACATGTTGCTCCACCTGTAAAAATTCAGGACAGTCTATTCCGCACAAACGGAAGTGTCTGGGATAAAGAGGAGTTAGTTAATATTGGTCTCAGCAGGGGAAGCCTGTGTCCCAGGCTGTGATGTGGATTTAAGTAATTCATCATGTCTGATGTATGAGAAAGAGGCAGAGGGATTTTTAGAAAAAATTTGAAAGAAAATAAAAGGCTGTACTCAAAATGAAGTGTTGAAATGTGCAAGTGCTGGAGAGTCTACAAGTAACAAAATGTCAGTATTAACCTCTTGATCTGACCTGCAGTTTAATCAGAATATTTGTGCATTTAGTATCTTTAGATTCACTCTTGGCTCATCCTTCAAGATGGTTGTACAGTCGTCAGACTGTCACAGATCAGTCCCTTTAATGTCTGCTGTGACATGGATCACCTGTCTTGTTCCCAATCGTTATATGAAGTGGATCTTTTTTGTCTTTTGTTGTCAGTTGTTTCCACAATGCTTGTGTTACACCCATCTCCTCTCCTACCCCCAAACAAACCCCTGTTCCTTCCCCTTAACCTCATGTCACGCTGCTTTGTTTACCTTCTTGCCTGGAGCAAGTCTCACATTTACATATTGTGATTTAACTTTCTTTATAACATCTCATTGACATTTAAATTGATGAGTGTTGCTTGTTCTTGGATGTGATCAACCACCTCCATGGACAGCACCTACGACCTTCAAAGTTCCATTCTTTGGTCATTGAAAAAATAATCTGTTTTGAATAAATTAGTCTATATTTAAATGAGCTAATTATAGGTGTGAACTATACCCTGTGACACTGATCAGAATAGAAGGTTAGGAGATGGGTGGATGTACTACTATCGCGCGCATGGCGGGCAGAGTTTCCTGTTTGAGTGTGTTGAATGTTCAGACGATCGCTGCTATTGACACTATTTTTGATGTGTGAGACAAATGGAGAAAATGGCCAGCAGCTATCATTTGATTCTTAGCAAAGATTAAACTCATACCAGGGGATTTTCATTTCACTAAATTTGGAGGCACAAGAAGGGAATAGCTGGTCCGGAGTCGGGAGATTTTACAGTGCATGGACAAAGGACAGACTCAAGTTGTCCACGTTTTATGTCTCAGACTCGTCTTAAAATGGATTCTTGGTGTGCACTGACACTCCACAAACAACCTGGTTGAGTCTGAACAATCCTGCTAAGAAGAAAGTGAGAAACTTCCCAAGCAAAGGTGTGCCAAGCTTGTAAAGCCATTCCCAAGAAGACTTGATGCTGCCATTGCTGCCGAAGATTCTTTAACCAGGTACTAAGTGAAGGTTCTGAATACTTATGTAAATGGGACACATTTTTAATATTTTAACAAAACACTCCAAAAATCTGATTTCGCTTTTGTCATTTGTCAATGCCGTGTGCAGATTCATTATAGCAAAATGAACTAAATCCATTTTAAGATGACTCTGGAACAACAAAATGTTGACAACTTGAAAGCCTGAAAAATTTCCGTATGCATCAGATCTCCAGTCAGACAAATAATATATACACTTTTTTCTCCGCCATGACAAGCTCTGCAAGATTTCAGTTTCCAAGAGCTGAAAAATGTTTTCAATGTACTGAATCTGAGCTGCCTTTAGATGCTGTAATTTCCATGTCTGTCCCACAATGATTATGAATTATAGCCGTTTTATTGACAGAAGTGCTTTGGTGACCCGGAGGACAGGCTGCCAACGCATGTACCCCAGGCAATTCACATGGATGCAAATATTTTAACAAACAAAGACCAGTTTCTTTACTTACTCATCAACTTTAATGCATATTCAAGGGTAGAAAATGTCCTTTGAAAAGTTACCCTAAATGAATCCCAGAATATTTGGATTAACCACTGCAGCATTCTGTGTATTCTGCTGAAATCATGCCCCCAGACCAGTTGATCAGACATTTATGCAATGGAATGAGAAGTCTGAACAGCTTCAGTTAGATTGCAGGAGACAGATTGAGGATTAATGACTTCCTGTATATTACTGCAATTCTGGGTAATACAATTATGCATTATATACTTTTTACTGCAATTTTTACCACACCATAGAAATTCTTTAGTTTTCACATATTAGAGCACAGGGTCAGCTACTTATCCCAATCCCCTGGATACGTTTCTGGGGTTAAGGGGCTTGATCGAGAGCCCCACGGCTATATGATGATTAGTAACAGGTTGGTGATCTTCCAATCAAAGACACACAGAGAGTCAGACTGGGTATTGAGATCAGTAGCTTCCCTCAACAGTGCAGGATGGCGAATTAAAGCAGGACGATAACTGTCAACAAATGGTACTACTGAGGAGTTCCGAACTCAAGACCGCAATGGAGATTTTCCCTGTGTGGGAAATGAAATAGCCACGGTGGGATTCAGGCATACCGCACTGGTGCTTGTGTTACAGTTGACAAATGACAGGTTAGTGGACAGTGGATGCAGGCAGCCAGTCACTTTCTACAGGATATAATAACCGTAAGTCACATTACAGTATCTCTGTTAGTTATAATGGTTTGTCTTCATGAACAAACACACACATACATACATACATACATACATACACACACACACACACACACACACACACACACACACACACACACACACACACACACACACACACACACACACACAGCAACCTACATACGTGTGTGTGTATATATATATATATATATATATATATATATATATATATATATATATATATATATATAATATATGGTATAGCTATATATATATAATCCAATATGACATATATTAAAAGAGATGCATGTATTATATCAAGTATAAATAAAAGTATAATAGCTTGAGTCCACACAGCCGTACACAGGTAACAGCACATTTTACTCACAGGGGATACGGTTGGCGTGCCAGGGGGCAGAGTTCGTCACATAACCCGTCTTGGATGCCGCGACGATCACCCATGTCCCTGGGTGGTACTGAAACTTCACCACGACTATCCCATCGCTGACTGCCTTGCTTGACGCCAAGATAGACTGGTTCCCATAGATTTCTACAGTGGCGTCCGCCAGGGGTGAAAGGTCACTGTTGTCAAACACTTGAACTCTGAGCAGTACCTCTGTAAAATGAAAACAAGAAAGTCATTAATCAAATATGACATAGAACAGTCTTTTGTAAACTGAAATTTTATTTTCACATATAGGTTGCTTTACAGATTCTTAACCCAGCAAGTTCGTTTTTTTCAGTTGCATTCATTATATTGCCTGCCTGCCAAAAACACAGTTGAGTGATGATTACAGGAAAATTCTTCTTCCATTCAGGGTAAGCACCAGCACAGCCATCATGCTGAGGTATATTAGTAATGAATTCCTCATTTCTGACCAATAGCTCTAAAGTTTTCTCCCCTCCATACACATGTAGCCATCAAACATGTCTATCACATAAATGATGCACTATTTCAAATTCCTTACATTTTACATTCAAATTAGTCAATCAAATGAGTAATGCCTCTAAACACCCTGCATCATAGCACTGTTACCAAGTTATCAAAGATAAATTAACCTGCACACCATGGCCTTAGAACAGTGGTTGTCCTATTTCCATCAAGGAGCAAGAAGATCTCGCTGCAGACCGATAGAGCATTTCGCAACCTCTGCAAAATAATTATCCCTGGAGGTCGTTCATCCCACATTCACATGATCGTTTCTCTCCAATTTCCATAACGATGGTGCTTCTCCCTTTTAAGGAGTTGGTTTATATTAATCACTACTACCGGCATTAATTTGGACATTCAAGGTCTTAATAGAGGACAGAAGTTTAATCAAATCATATACTGAGGTCTTTTAGGAAATAAACATCCATGTGAGGCCATATGTATGGAGACTTTACATACATTCTCATAGCCCTAAACATACACAGGTCACCAATGCATGCTCAGTACTATGACTCATCACAGATTATTCCTCTCCTTCCACGGAGCCATAACACTTTCATGAAGCACTGACTGCTAGATTTTGTAAAACAGGGATGTATATATTGTACAACATGGGTGTAACCATGCATTCTTTGGCGGGGGGGGGGGTTTGGGGTCATGTCCCCCCAATACTGAATAATACCAATCTATACTCCAATTTGCAGTACAAAATGTTAAATATGTTTTCTTTTTATGAACCCTCTTAATAGATCTGCTCTTTTTCTTTTCCTATTTATTTCTAGTTTCTAAGAAAAACAAGTGTGTGACCCCCCCACCCCCAACTGAACACTTGGTTGCGCCCTGCAAGTCTTTCTGTGCTGTGATGGTGATCTGGCGGGTTTTTAAATTACTTCAGCCAGTGGAGGTTATTTTTTGTTTATTGGCTAATGCCGTTCAAAACAAGTGGGTTCCCTTCACATCTCCCTCAGTGACGCAGATGTGACAGCTGCCCCCCCCCCCCCCCCCCGCTCCTTTTTCATTGCACCTTTATAATGAGACCAGCAAGCCCACATATTTTTATCCACATGTGAAATAAGTTACCTAGACTATGGAATGGACATGTAATGATGGGGTCTACAAATATTAAACTGATGAAGAGACAGAGACGCTTACTGCCGGCGCTCCAGCCAGTTACTGAGCAGAAACACGATCAGAGGGGAGGCTGAGCTCATCATTGCTGCACCTCTCATCTCTCCCTGTCTGCAGCTGAGCTCCCACAATTGGCTATATTAAATAAAAATGACTGGAATCAAACAGAAATTACATTTATTACAGTTCAGTGAAAAATATCTTAAATAATAATGATAAAATGACTTTTCTTAAAAGCTATTTTCATTGGACTATGACCGGCGAGGCCCTGCCTTCCCTGGCCGCAACTCCATGGTAGAACTGTTGAAAATAACCTTTAAAAAATGCTGGGGGTGTTTGCTTATCTGGAGGCCACAATGCCTGCGCCATGGTCACGCTGTTGGTTGCTGTACAGCATGGCCAATCTCACACAAAAGACATGAACCTGTAAAGTACCGAATAATTATGAAGAAACAACCTGTATGTGCTACCATTGCGTGCTGCTCATCACACAGCTATGAGGCAGTGCATATAAAGTCAGACGTCCAGTGTGGTTCTCTACAACTAAACTATATAAAATCAACCAAGGACTGATCTGGAAACTTAGGGCTTCATTGAGCATAATTAATCAAGTACATTTTTACACAGATGAACAGAGTGAGAGCAGATGTTCTGAGACCTTCAGAGAGGTCAGTCCTCTTTTGGACAGACCAGAACAGACAGATTAAGCTTGGTATTTCAGAACAGAGACATCCGCCAATTCCTTCCTGTGCTCAGTCGCTTCTGTCTGACATCCTGATTTTGCCATGTTCAACGTATCCCTGGGTCAACAAGGGAGGGGCTTGTGTTTCTCTTATTTAACCAATCACAGTCTTCATTGTATGACATCACCTCATTGATCCATTTTATTGTCATTTTGAAATTCAAAGGTTTCCAGCTCTTGAGCTGAGGGGTGTCTGAGGCACAGCAGGCTAAGTCTCTGTGCTTGTGATTGGAAAGTCGCCTAGTTCAAATTCAAGCCGAGTTTTTATGATTAATTATTCTTAGTAGTATCATTATCATCATCATGACAAAGATGTGCCCTTACATTGCTCTGTCCAGCCTTTGCAGATAAGCATGTTACTGCGTTTTGAATCTATGGCATGTCCCTTAACAAACCCCTCCCTTTCTGACCCAGGGACACGTCGAACATGTCAAATCAGGACATGCCCCTTCTCCCCTATAGCTTGGAGGGTGGATGTCCTCTTCTTTCCCCTCCTCTCTGTGATTAATCCTGAAACCAATGGCACTTTGTGTAAGGAGAATAGAGAGACAAATTTCTCCAAATCGATTTCATTCCACCCCTCACCTGCTCTAAGGATGGTTCTGCTTCTGCAGCTGGTCCTGGGCCGCAGATACAAGGAGAGCAGGTGAGTAAGAGTGTGTGTGTGGGGTGACTGTCAGTACATCAGGGCGGTATGACTAACCAGGGTAGCCTGGCTTTGGAAAAGACTCGGGGGCTTAGAGGATCTTGGGACACGGGAAGGTTGGAACTGAACAAAATTTGGGTGATTCACTCTACAGCATTTGAGGGAAACAAAGTGTTGCAAGTAAACCAATGAAAATGATTGCTTTGGGAAGGAAGGAACAAATATCAAAAATAAACATGGACCCTACAGCATGGCTGACTGACATAAATGAGTCTCTGGTCCAGAGTTACTGTCAAAACTAAGGAATGGAAATGACACTACTGGGAAAAATGAATGTGAAGACCCACATGACCATGACGGTCAGTAGCTATTTTCCACCTCAGAGCTTGTGATAAGCTATCGGAAAATTAAAAATTCTAATTAGTTATTGCAGACTTGTGTTTATGAGATCAGTTCATTTCAAATGATAAGTCAACCAAACCTTGAAATGCAAAAATCTATCGGTTTAATTATGCCGCTGTAACAAGTTCGTAAACTTCAGAGCAGTGCAAACCCCAAGAGATCAATAACTCATCGAAAGAACTAATTGAGGGTTGGCACTCAAGCAAGGCTTGCTTCCCACAGCAGTCTAAGGTTGCAAAACAGCACTTTTACATGCTTAGCATCAATAAGTAAGAAATACCTTGCGAGTGAAAAAGAGACAGTCCCTTTAAATGAGAACAAAGTGAATGGTCTTTCACAGCTCAGTTAATTTCATAAAGGACAGCCAGCTTCTCTGGCACATGCAGAATGTCTAAAGTGGATGGAAACGCGTGTTTCATGTTTGATTTCCCTAAATAAAATACCTATATCACATGGTGGTGCAGTGGTTAGCACGGTCGCCTCACACCTCTGGGACCCGGGACTGAGTCTTCGCCTGGGTCACATGTGTGTGGAGTTTGCATGTTCTCCCCATGTCGTCGTGGGTCTTTCCTCCGGGTACTCCGGTTTCCCCCCACAGTCCAAAGACACGCTGAGGCTAATTGGAGTTGCTAAATTGCCCATAGGTGTGCATGTGTGAGTGAATGGTGTGTGAGTGTGCCCTGCAATGGGTTGGCCCCCCGCCCTGGGTTGTTCCCTGCCTCGTGCCCATTGCTTCCGGGATAGGCTCCGGACCCCCCGCGACCCAGTAGGATAAGTGGTTTGGAAAATGGATGGATGGATGGAAATACCTATCGAAATCCATATCTATACATAAGAATGATATTCAAAGATATGTTGTGCCATTTTGCTCACCAATTCCATTTTGCAACATATTTAAAACGATTCTTGAAGTTTTGCATATAGGTAGTTATTTTGTGTCCTGTGACGGACTGGCAACCCATCCAGGACATTCCCTGCCTTTTACCTTGTGTTACTTAGCATAGTCTGCAGACTTAGTCTTGTCCTGGTTAAGGGGCATGAACGATGGTGGACGGATACATACAGACAACTTTCACAAATGCCTGAACAGCCTGCCTGTTACTGATTCGGTAACATGGCATAAGTGCAAAGACCACATATGGATATATCTGCATATACAGGTATCTCCCGCTTTACGAAAGCACTCTGTTCCTATAAAACCTTCATAAGCTAAAAAGGCATAAAGCAACAAATAATCTATCAAGTCAGATAAAAAAAAAAAAAACACGTAAAACCGAAAATAACACTGACACATAGTGAAAGCAGGAATATGATAACTACACGGCAGCCTGTATAAAGCAGAAATTATGTACTGAGTGTAGATTCACTTACCAGAATCTTTACAGTCATGTGTCGCTTAATGACAGGGATAAGTGCTGAGAAATCCATCATTATGACAATATCATAGAGTGTACTTACATAAACCTAGATGGCATAGCCTACTGCACACCTAGGCTATATGGTATAGTCTAAATAATGATACAAGATCAGTATACTAAATACACAAACTAGTAAAATAGTCGTTTATTATCATTATCAAGTAATATGTACCGTACGTAATTGTACATGCTATATTTTTGAACAATGGGCAGCTCAGTAGGTCTGTTTACTCCAGCATCGCCACAAACACTTGAGTAGTGCATTGTGCTACAACGGGTGCAGCATTGCTAGGTGATAGGTGATCTATAATGCACTATAGATACCTTCATGATGCATTTTAATGGTCTGTATAACCATTAAGGATGCTTTGTATCGCATTTTAATGGTGTTTATAGTGCATTATAGACGAGAGCTTCACAAGGCAGACATTATGCATAATAAACATGACTATAATGTGTTATGCATTTTCATAAATATTGATAGCTATGTTTATAATGCTTTATGAATGCATCATAAATGTGTTTATAAATGACTAAAAACATGGTCTTAAGTAAAGTGTTACAGAATAATTTTCATGAATGGGGAAGGGGAAAAAACACATTTTATTTTATTTGGTCTGGGGGTACGAGGAAGGGGTTAGGGTTATAACTTAAAAAGTAACACAATCAATTATTTACATTTCACCTTTGAGAATTTATGGAACAAGGGCCAAATTACAGTGTCTTATATCAAAACTGCAAGTGTATCAAGAATCTGCATCCTAAGCTAGAGCAATAAATTACATTACATTAAGCTATCAGCAGAATACAAACAGCCAGATATTTTGCCCCATATATCTCTAAGTAGAGAGATCTAACTTACTCATCAATTCAAATAACAAAATGTAGGTAGAGGTAAAAGACTTTCCCCAGAGTGTTTTTAAACAAAACCCACAAATTTGGGGCTTCCCCACATGAACGGCATAAAGTCAATGGGAAGGTTTCCTGAAAAAGAGGAATTCCTGTACCACAGTGTTAGCTCCGCCAAGGGAAATTTAGAAGGAAATCCGCATTGTCAGAGCCAGAAGTGGCCATCAGATTAATGAAATGGAAGCCAATGACAAAGTCTCCAAACTATGCAAGGAAACACCATGTTTGAGATTGTAAGCCTTTCAAATAAACACACCTACAAACTGTTTATCCGGTTACTGTCATGAACAGCAAACACTTTGCACCTACATCCCTGAGAAAACAAAGACAAGATAACGTGAAACAATATGGAGAGTTCTTTGTTTTTAACAAGGACTGATTATCGACTGACTGGTGCCAATGTGAGAGGAAGGGTGTCCTTTTCCCAAAGTGCTATCAAGCAGCTCTGCACTGCTGGAGTCTGGTAGAGCAAGGGACCCTTTGTCACTCTGAAGAACGAGTAATTTCTTACCCATATTGCCATCAGTTCAGTGCATGAATATATTTTGACTGACCGACTGTTTGCCCTGCAGTAGTCTGACATCATGGTCAGGGTCTCTCCACCACAGCACTGTGCTGGAAGGAAGATGGATGCATGACCATCATTACACGAATGTTTGTAACATTCGGGGTGAAGCCACATGAGTAGGAGCCATTGTTGTATAACGATAATAACAATTATGGCCTCACCTAAAATGGTGCTGTAGGAATACAAATTGCTGCATTGCATGATGCTCCTCAAGCAAATATTTCAAACATTCTGTTCTTTACCGTCACGCAACCCGGGCACAATATCATTATATTTCATTCAACAATTAAGATCATGTATATTAAGACAAATAATAGTCTAACAGTTAGAATGAGAGTGACGGGCCTGGAAGACACGAGTCACGATGTTTATCCACACATCTGCTGTCTCTATGACGGGGCCCCCAGTGACCCGCCCGACTCATGATTTATATGACAAGTTGTTGCTTTGTGAGGAGGAAGACCAGGTGGTTCTTTGAGAAGATGTGGAAAAAAGCTATGTTCCTCTCTCTCTGCATTGACACCTGCATTACCTCTTGGTGTTTATGGATTTTTCAGATTACACTATTTCTTCAAGGAGTCAAATAAATATTTTTGAAAGTATAAAATTCTCCATACATACCAAAATGAAAGTGAAATGAAAAATGAAATATTCTCAGTGAAATCATTTATATATTCAGAAGTGAGCAAATGCCTTTGGCCATAAATATATAAATATATAACTGGTTAGAGAAAAAAAGCACTAACATTAGAACATTTACAAAAAAAAACATTTCTTCTGTCAGATTGAAGGTCCCCCCTTTAATATGGACTTTTGTTGTTCCCTTATATTTAGCCCAGTATACCTTAAATCTGACAAATTATCTGGCTAAGTAAGAAATCCAGTTTCGTGATACAAGTCCCTGTTCTCCAAAAAGTTACTGATATCTTGGACGGCTAGAAGAACACAGCAATGCTTCCCAACGCCAGCTCACTTAATTAACTAGTTAATTAACTCCATGAGGTATTGATTGGCCATGAGCATGGCTAATGGATGGCTGTAAACTGAAGATACTTGGGTTACCTTGAGGAGGTGTTTTAAAATAAAATATAAAAACTTAAAAAACATAAGTTTACACCAATTTAAACATTAAAAATTATTTTCTTTGGGCTACTATTTTCTTTTGCTACAGTATTGTATAAAGTTCTGAAGATACACTACATAAAAATGATTCATTTAAACAGACAGAGGGCCCTGTTAGTAATGCATACATTTTGTGACCATTAGTGGTAGCTATGTTGCTTTGTCTTGGGACTGATATCATGTATCATGTGTGTTTAATCTGCATATTTGGGAGGTACAGGATAACTCCACCCCACAAGCAGGAAGTTCAGCACTCTGTGTTCGGGGGGGGGGGGGACATGGATCTTCTGGGACTGTGATTAGCAAACTGATTTTTTAACTTGATGAACATCATGCAAAAAGTGGATCCATTAGTAAAAACATGGGTCTCCCACTGTCAATATAAAGTATTTTGTAGTTCAGCAAATCATACAGATGATTTCAGGTGGCTATAGCTAATGAGAAACGGGAATCACTGTAGCCATGGAAACCTTATCAAGGGAAGGCCTCACGGCAAAATGAAATCATATGCCGGCAAGTTCAATCCAGGATCCACGAATAAATTATTGACTATGAATGCATTTTCAGCAGCAGTGAGTAACACAGTTGTCTCATACCTCCAGGATTGAGACTGAATTGTGCCCCTGCTTCTGTGTGTGGAGTCTGCAGGTTCTCCCAATATTTGTCTGGCTTTCCTTCCATGGTCCAAAAGCACAAGGTTAGGTGAAATGGCTTCTCATAAATGAATACTGGGTGGTCCCTGCACTGGAAGTGGAAACCCTTTTTGGGGGTCCCTGCGCCTTTTGTGAGGTGCAGTGGGTGGCTCAGTCAGCTAAGCCTCTGTGCCTGTAACCGGAAGATCACCAGTTTGAGCCCCGGAAGAATAATCAAATGCCTGTTGGGCCCTTGAGCGAAGCCCTTAATCCCCACTTCCTGGGGCGCTGCATGCTAGCTGACCCCCAGGCTTCTTTTCACCTACACGAATACACTGAGATTTTCTACATCTGCATGTTACTCACTTAACATTAATAGGATGTCAGACGTGCAGTTACACACTCTTTCCATATTATAAAGGATATATTATATTTGTATTTTCATTTCTAGTGAACTTTCCAATGCTTATCAAGAAAATAAAATCCGCAGTTTATGAAATGAATGGAAAAATGGTAAAAACCTGTGATGTGCAAAAATTTGACTGGTAGTGTGTGTGTGTGTGTGTGTGTGTGTGTGTGTATCTGTGTGGCTCATGGAAAACAAGATGGGGTAGGTGAAGAGAAGAAATGGTGTATCGCTGTTCTATAACTGGGCTCTCTGAAAAACCAAACTGGTGGTTATGGAAAAATGGTCCGATGGATTAACTTTCATTTTAAAGTCATCTTAGGCTTCTCAATTGCCTGGATGAACAGAAATTTACCACCACTGTGCGTGACGTGGCCATGTTAACTGACTGTGGCCGAAGTTATAAATTTGTGGTGGTTTACTTTACAGCTGCTATGTGGCCAAACTCACACTGCTGTGTGTGTGTGTGTGTGTGTGTGTGTGTGTGTGTGTGTGTGTGTGTGTGTTAATGCCATCCTGCTCCTCGCTGTCTGGTATGAACAGGCCAAATCCTCCAGTAAAACAGCTGGGGAATTTACATCCTTAGGCAGCCTGCCAATTTTCACTGGACCTGTGTGGTAGTGATGAGGGAGGCGAGACATTTGACCTTAGAATGAACTTTGTAGCTTCGGCAGAGTCCATTTACTCATCTCTTTGTAGCGACTAATCCAAACTACAGCAAAGCCTACCATAAATAATATGACTATGTAGTCATCACAATTTTCTAGCCTTCCATTTTTGGGAAAGCGATAAATAACAGTGAAAAGCATATAGATTGATAAATCACAGACTAAATGAACCACCTGTGTGAGGTATAGTGAAAAGTCTTATTTTAAGATAAGGCTTCAATGTCTCCAGCCCTCACCAGTCATGAGTGTTTGCATTATATTGAAATACATCCTGCAAACCATTTAAAGGGGGCATATTATGAGTTTCCTGGTTTTCCTTTTCCTTTAGTGTGTTATATAGAGTGTTTATATGCATGTAAATGGTCTGCAAAGTCTTTAGGCCCAAAGTACACGGCAAAGGGAGCAACTCTCACCAACAGAAACCAGTCTTCTCTAAATCTGCTTAAAATGTGTTGTAGGAATTCCAGCCCTTATTTCTGTTACATAGTGAGGTCATCTCGTAACACAATCCTTACTGGCTGCCTGCGTGCAAGGATCTGTCTGCAGACTGCAAGACAGGGAAGAAATGTGTAGGACAAGCTAACCAATCGGGCAAGCTGACCAATCGGGCAAGCTGACCAATCAGAACACACTGAGCCCATCGGGGGTGGGGTTTAACGCTCTAATAGTGCTTCAGACAGTTACAGAGAGAGTGAATAGAGATGTACAGCACGAGAAAAATGTGTTTTTGGAACACTGATGCATATACATTTATTCTAGTAGGCACTAAAAATAAAATTATTTTCCCATGATCTAATGAAACTATGTACATGTAAATGAACCACACAAACGACATAAGGTGGAGGATTATTAAAGCTGTGCTCATGAAATATTGAACATTTATTTAAAAATATATGGACATTATTACTTTTGCGTTATTGTATAATAATGAACGTCCATCCATCCATCCATCCACCCACCTATATTTATCTTTTTATAGTCACTCATCCAGCATAGGACTATCTATGCACTGAGCATATAACAAGACATACAACAATGGCAGCATACACTTACAGAATTGTCCACTAAGGACAATTTAGAAATACAAACTCACCAAACTGCATGTTTTTAGACTGCAGAGGGAAACGCAAAGCAAATGTGGGCAGAACATTTAAACTCCATTAACAGAGCTATTATACAATTTTTAAAACTCTACTACTATTGTGAATAAAGATAAATGTCAAGATCAGAAACTGTTACACCATGCTTAAATATTTAAATTTATCAAAGTTTATTTCTTGCTACTTAGGCACCAAGATCATGCCGCAATTGTCAATTTCCTGGAATAGTTTCACTTGCTGGCCATTGCATAGTTTTATTGGGATCTAGCTTTATCATCAGTTACCATGTGTGTAGTTGTATAGCTGTTCTGTACCTTCTGCTCCATTACTACTTACACTTGTACCTGGGAATTCACTGGAAGCTCAGCCTCACTGCACTTAGGCCTAGTTGACTCCTTGTTAGTATGAATGTCTGCAATGTGCTATTTGCCTTCACTTTTACGTCACTTTGGACAGAATCATTTGCTAAATATGAGGCAGGGCTCCACACTGGCTTTTTTAGTGGTAGCAATGGTGCCACCAGCTTTCCCAGTTGGTCGCAGCAGCGCATGACTTGGTTGTGCCCTTTTCTTTGGCAAAGCGTGATATTAATCCATGGCCTTGCATGCTGATGAATCTTAATTTGCATTCCCTACTTTATGTATTGATGAAACACTGACAGTGACTCACAATACAGTACTTTATTTGTAAAATACTTTATTCTGAAGCTAAACTTCAATAACCTAACTCTCATCACTCGTGCGCGTCCTGGGACCTTTCTTCGGCTCTCCTTCGCCACCAGCTTCCTCCGCTTCCTACTCATTTTGTATTCTTAAATTATCAGCTACAGACTTCTTTATTTTCCGAACACGTTAACACCACAGCTAAAGACATTGTTTGGCATGTTCTGTCATCGGTGTGTGTATATGACTGAACTCCTGCGTGTTGTAAGGGAGAGACAGACTGAGCCAGGGAAGGAAAAAAACCACTTGCATTCACAATTCATGAATACAGTTCCCATGCCAGAGCAAGACATCCTAATATCTATCGTATGCTCGCATAGATGTCACCATATGAAGTTTTAATTCTCAATTAATCGTCGCATGTGCAGCCATTTGGTCGCGCTCTGGACCAGTTTTGGGTGTAAGAATTCTCCAAATCCATGGTTCGGTTCGGTTCAGACCTTGGTTCCTGAGCCATGGTTTCTTCATGCCTCTTTTTTTTTGGGCGGGGGCGTTGGTGAATAAGAAAAAAATGGGAAAAAGATTCTGGGTTTTATTAATCACCAATAGTATGGAACACTACAGGTGGTTATTATCCATCTTGAACTAATGAAACTAGCCTAGCTTTTGCCGCCCAATCAGGATCACCCGTGACACATGCATTTGCCAGGTGTAATACGCGATATTTACTAAACATACAGCTTGTCCTAACTTTAAACAGAATGATAATTTCATGATTTACATATGTCATAGTGCTAATTGTGAGCAGAAAAATTACTTTTGTGGCATTAGTAACATTTTTGGGCCACAGGAAGAAATCAGGGTACCCAGAGGAACCCATGAAACAAGGAAAGAACATGCAAACGTCACACAACCAAAGCAGAGGCAGGATTCAAGCCCCCAAGCTTGGAGGTGCAGGAACCACGCTTGCAGTATTTTAATTGACTGTAAATATAATTGACTTGTCAATACAAACTCATTTAATTGCACCACTGACTGTCTGCAAAGAGAGATGCTGTGCAGCATTAGATATTTCCCATACAAGACTTAAAACATACAACATTTTGCTGATTTCTGGGTGTTGGTTAGGGCAGCATGGTGGACCAGCACACAGCCCTGTGGCCCTGATGCCCTGCATTGGTTTTAATGACTAGAATTGGCAATTTTTAAATGACACACTCCTATTAGCCGACCTGAACTCAACTTTACGGCTTGCATTTGAACACGTATTCTGTTCATACTTCCACAACGCTGAACATAACGAACCATTTGTTCCTAAAGTGCCTTGTGTATATAAGTCTGCCCCAATCAAAAAAGGCGTAGAATTCTGTTCTTCAGTATTCAGTCATCACCGGCCCTCATGTGAGCCTCACTCCAGTAATTTAGGAATAGTAAGGCACACACAAATGCAATGTACAGACTACTGTTACTAAGAGGGGGGTAAAAACTTTCCAGACTCTTTCATTCATAGAACACCTTGCTCCAGAGAAACTTGGGTTGAGAAATTACCTATATGCTTCTTGAGAGACAGGCAGTGGATGAATGAACTCAACATTTCAAATGACTCAGAGCAAGGGTCCAGAAAGTGAAATGTCATTGTTCTCTTTAGCATTTATAAGAATCTTTGAATTGACTTTCTTTAGTAATTCATTTAAACCGTAACAAGGTCAAAACATGATGTCATCAGTGGTCTTGGGGAATGCTCTACTGAATCACTGCAATACAGCGACGGAGAAAAAACAGGTGTACCTTCCAGGATTAAATGAGATGATGGTAGCATACAGCCTACATCAAACAAATGTATCAGGAGTTTAAAATAAGGTGCAAAACAAAACACTTAATGGATTTTCCAAAGATTGCAGAATGAATATAGACTACAGTTCAAATTGTTTAGTAACATTTCTAATCAAAGAGCTGAAGGAATGTGTAAGATTGGTTACAATCTGCAGTGTTTTCTGAAAACAAAGCAAAACAAAACATAAGGCATGTGCCGAGAAAGCAAATATTTAACAAAATAATTTCAGATAATTGTAACAATCATATGCTGTGATACGTGGTGATTTGCATAATCCTGGCTTAATTAAAAAAGTAAATTTGTATGTAATGTTAAATATACAATTTATATTTCATAGTTGCATTTCATTCCTGACACGAAGTATATATAGTAGTTTGTAAACTATAGGGAAATTCAAGAAAACGGTTTCTGACGAGAAATATGCTGATATAGATACACTGAAAATAGGGCATTGCATAGTATTTCATAACTGATTTCTTCAAGATAAACATATTGCTATAGGCGTTTTGTGAAACCGCTAAGAGCAGTCTGTTAAGATAAGGAATCTAAATTATTCCATACGCCGAATAATAAAGCTCAAAACGACGGTGTTTGTAACAGTAAAGCACTGATTTGGCGGAATATTCTGTAGCACGTATGGTGCTGTCTATGTATTAAGTAATATGTTCCTAATTTCACACGTTCCCTACAGAGGTTTAATGCCTTATCTTGTTAAGATTTTTTAGAGATGGATGTCACATTTCCTCTGATTTCAGCCTTTCACTGGGTGCTGCTGGGGGGCGGTTCTCATTGAGAACCCTTTGTTTCAAACTGACCAACGCCGCCGTGTTAACCACAAAACGCTTGGCTTTATTTGGACATAATCCATTTCGACCAGAATCGCTGCAAATGCACAATGACCCAATCATTATCCTTTCATTGAAAGCCTGATCGCACGAACATATAAAATTGAACAATAACGCCTTGCTAGACAGCCATCCCTCCCACTCCTCCCGAGAACACTTCACAATAAATATGAATATGAACTCACCAAGTGTACCCCGATCTGGAATGGATTTTGCAAGCGCTATCCAGGCGATATCAAACAAAAGGAAAAGTAAGAGTAAACGACAGACGCGCAGAGGTGGCATTCTTCTAACTACATCACCATTCCCACGTAGGTGGCCATTTATCCATGTTGTTTTCGGGGTTGCTGGAGTCGACTGCGATCTCAGACGGTAGCCCGCTCCCATGTACGCTGCCTTTCGGCTTTGCTTAGTTTCATTGTCTTACATGGGAGGAGACGCTGGAGGTTGGGGTGCCCGCGCTCTCCCTCTGCTGGTGCGACAAAGTACCGTGGTCTCTTTGAGAAGCGAAAAAAATACACGCTGAAATAAGGTTTATTAATCTAACCGGTCGTTTCCCTTAACCTTTAACACGCCACCCAAATCTGTCTAAAAATGTTTTATTGAGCTGCTACCGATTTAATAAAACGGGAGAACCTGGAGTGGAAACCATGGAACATGCAAGATACACGGAGTGGCTGGTGTAATCCGTAATCCTAGTGAGTAAAGTACCACATAGGCCCTAATGATAATAATAATGCAATAAAATTGCCTTTATTATAACACACAGCAAGACAAAAACGATACCACTCTTAAGGGGAATTATTTATTCGGTTTATTTACACGTGGTAGTAAAGGTCTATGTACAAATTTCAAGTAATGTTGTTATACGACTATTCTGTAGGCTATAGCTTGCCTAATGAGTTTGTTCAGTGCTCCTCCTAGAACTCAAATCTCCGTTAATCTGCATAATATTTTCTATGATTATTATAGTGCTGGGTACACCCATTGGGCAGCGCAGCGAAAATGCTGGACTGATGCCAAGTGTAAATAATGTAAATAGCTGTGTGTATTTATCATGCATTGTGTTGTTATGATGCCGTATGTTAATGTCGTGTGGTGTTTAATATTAGTTGTAAATAGCGGTGTGTGCGCCCACCGTATGTTGTTTGATTAGTTAGCACGGTGGGCAGTGTGTGTGAGTTGTAAGCGTGCTTTGCTACTGCACTAAATGCCATAGTTTTAGTGCTCATTATATGTCAGGGTACTCACTGGTGTAAAAATTGATACTAGTACTAAATAACACTATAATGCCAGTGGAGTAGCTTACTATCTTGTACTGAATTAGAAAAATGGTTATATTGAATGCCTTTTGTTGTCATTGCCCAGATGGGCAACAAAAAATAGTATGTCTTCTGAATGGTACATACAGTGTCATAAAAAATCCTCAGATTTGACACATACAAATGCTGTACTAAGCTACACACACACAACAAAGTGAAAACACACCTCTGTATGCATATGTGTACATACATGGTGGAAGTATACATAATGCTGGAATAGTTTCATTTTACAATAATTGCAATGAGTCCCAAGGATATTGCATTTTTGGCCCATTGATCCCATGGGTTACAGTGAAAGACATGAGATAAAAAGCTCACACTTAAATGCAGTAGACAATTATTTAACAGAGTTCAGTTCTTTGGTAGTGCTTGGGTAGAAGTTGTATAGAAGTGTGTGTCTTAATAGATCTGCAATGCCTTCCAGAGGGCAGCAGAGTGCCTGGGTGAGATGGGTCCCTGATGATTCTCGTGGCCTGTCGTCATCATCAGAATTTCTATATGTGCTTTAGTGAAGGTAATCGGGTGTTGGTAATTTTTGTGCTGATTTGATGACTCTCTGAAGAGTCTTCTTGTCAGCCACAGAGCAGCTAGCATGCCCTAACAGGATGTCACAGGTAAGTGTGCTTTCCACAATAGAAGGACACCAACAGCTGCTTTCTGCAGAGATAAACGCATACCTCAGCTCTCCTGTTTCCACCAAAACTGTCACACAGGAGCTCCACAAGGTCAATATTCATGGTTAGGCTGCTATAGCCAAACCCAACAGCTAAAGTTGGTATCAGTGGTGCCAGCAGTGCAAATCTCACTGGTGGGCAACCCATGGTTGCGACCCAAGTTCTGGAGGCAGAGTTGGAAATGTAATTTTAGCATTTTAAAACTAGCAAGCTCCTATGCTGATCCACGATCAGATTTCCCAATCCTAGAATTAACCTATAAATTCTTGGGTCTGCAAATGCTTAACGCAAAACTAGTGAACACTTAATCAATCCACAAAGCCAAACCACAGATGCTTAATTTAAAATTCACTGGAACATCCAATCAGATTTGTGCGAAAGGCATTGATTGGCATAAAGTTCAGAGTGCACTGTGAGCTTGATCACAGCGTTAATTTAAACCTGTACTTTATGTAGCGTCGCGACAGAGCTGGCATGGTAAAAATTGGGATGTGGTGCGAAAAAAGGTGAGAAGCACTGCTGTAGACATTGTGAAGTATGTGTTGTTCTCTGATGAGTTCTCCTTCGCTGTCTTTCCCACCTCTGGTAGAAGCCACAGTGTGGAGAAGCCCCAAAGAGTGCAGCACCAGTGCAGTGATTTGGCTTTGGGTTACTCTGTCATGGCATTCCCTAGGGCTCAGTACATGTTCACCCAGTGGTTCAAACATTGTACCCTGAAGGTGGTTCCCTGTAATGCACTAATATACACAGCAAGACTGGTGACAGATGAACATGAAAGTGAACATTCACCAGTCTGCACAGTCACCAGATCTGAATATTATTGAGTCACTTTGGGGTTTTAAGAACATAAGAAATTTACAAATGGCCATTGGGCCATCAAGCTTGTTTGGGGAGAACTTAACTAATAGCTCAGAGTTGTTAAAATCTTATCTAGCTCTGATTTAAAGGAACCCAGGGTTTTAGCTTGCGCTAAACTAGCAGGAAGACTATTCCATACTCCAACTACGTGCTGTGTAAAGAAGTGCTTCCTCAAATTCAGTTTAAAATGATCTCCCGCTAATTCCCACTTATGGCCACGGGTTCTAGTATTTAAACTAATATTGAAGTAGCCATTTGGCTGAACAGCATCCAAACCTGTTAGAATCTTATATACCTGGGTCATGTCCCCCTTAGTCTCCTTTGCGCGAGGCTTTGAAGGAGCGAGTCAGGAAATGTTTTCCTCCACCAGCATCATGTAGTGACCTGGCCACTGTTCTGCAAGAAGAATGGCTGAAAATCCCCCTGGCCACTAAGTATGACTTGTATCTGTCATTCAAAGAGGCCCTACATCAAACTAATAAATTATTGGGGCATAAAACCAGGTGTTTCAGTTTCACTATCCAACCCCTGTACATCACACGCTATGCACATGCAATTCATTGCTAGTCAGCTAGACTGAGATCAGCCTTTTTCCATACCTTTATACTTTACGGACATTATAACTTCCAACCAGATCGCAATTAAACTTTGGATCTCTTCATTTGTCAACACAGCCATTATTATTACTTTTTATTTAAAATTTTTTATTGCAGTTTTCTGAGTAAGTAACTTAGTTAAGACAGCGATTGCATTGTGTTTCAGAGATAGGCTGTTTGCATAATCAATCGACAAAGCATTTGCAAGTCCAAAGCACTGAAGTGTCAAATAAATACCCCAGCTGCATAAACTCAACCAGAAGTCCATCTGGTGTGGTGGAAAATACGCCCTAAGAGTGACTGGTATACGTGTAGGAAATGACTAGACTAGCTAGTTCACCATTGATGTGCAGGAGGCAGCCCTCTGCTTTACTACAGGCATGGTAATCCTCTAGCATGACAGTGGCAGCCAGTGCCAGCTGCAGAGGAGGATAGAAGGAGAGGAGCTGGACCACATCATCAGCAGGGAAGGCATGGCTGCAGGCAAAAGTTCAACTTCAAAGTTCAGCATTGCCCTCAGAAGCTGCATGGGAATGTGGATGCCCTGTCTCACTGGTTCTGCATCACCACGATCTTTCACCGCTGCTGCCAGGCAGAGGAATGGGCCTAGTTCGCTGTGGTGGTGGCTGCTGCCTGCACAGCATAAAGCAATGGGGCTCTCCAGGACATCGATCACCAGCAGCTCATTGTGGAACAGCACAATGACCCTGTGCTGGCCAAAGTGAGGGAGTGGCTGAATGAGGCCGGGCGACCAGGCTGGGAGACGATATGGACCTCTGGCTCAAAGATCAAGGCCTAGTACTCCCAATGCGGCACCCTAGAGGAGAACGAGGGTCTGCTGTACAGGCCCTGGTGATCGCCAGACCGCAACAGGGGAGCTGCTGCAGCTTCTGGTCCCCTGGACTTTGCACTTCATTATATTGAGTTCAGCGCATGAAGCCATTGGCACTTGGGGGTGAAGAGGATTCTGGGAAAGATGAAGCAGCCTAGCTGCCAGCAGGACGTGGAGCTGTTTGTGGACTGCTGTGACGCATGCATGGCTCGGAAGGATCCTATGCGGCAGTCCCAGGCTCCCCTACAGTGGTACCTGGGGGGTGCCCCCATGGAGTGTATGGGAGTGGACTTCCAAGCTGGGAACTGCTACACACTTGTGGCCTTGGACTACTTTACAAAATGGCCCGAAGTGTACGTGGTTCCTGACTGGAGTGCCACCAACACCTGGAGGAGTTTTCCTGCTGCTTCGAGGCCCTAGCAGACCTGCACATCGACAGAGGAGAAGCTTCAAGGGGCAGGTGTTAGGCGAGGTTTGTTAGTGGTTTGAGATCACAAAGGTCCGAACCCCCCCCCCTTATTGTATAACAGCTGAGCCATACAACTGGCAGTCCATGTCAAACAGCACCAGTGCGACTGGGATACTCACCTTCCCCTGGTCCTGTGGGCTTATTGTGCATCATGTTTGACTGTGAGCTCAGGACCCCAGTGGAGCTGGTGTTTGGCTTGTCCCCTGCGCCAGAGCTGCCGGTTGACACCAGGACTAGACTATCTGGGCCAGCTCCAGGAGCTTGAGTGGACCATGATCTTAAAACACTCTCCTGCTAATTGTAGGCTATCCCTAGAACAGCTTGCCAAAAACCATTGGCAACCCACAATCAAATAATAACTGTGAAATAAATGCAACATTATGCTCTGCCATTATTGGATCTTCTTACAGATATTACTAATTACAATAGATCACATTACAATGCATGCATTTTTAAACAAATTTTATTATTTCAAATGTGGATTGTCGTAAAATTCACCTCGGAGTTATGCACCTCAGAGTTCATACATTACACATATGACTTTGAATACAAACAATAATTGGAAATGTCAGTAAATAAAAAAATATTCATAATAATAAAATTGTATCACAAGTTGGTTCAAAACAGAAGCCTTTGATTTCCATGTAAACACCTTGATATACTGCATTTCTTCTGCTTCATAAGCCTACAAACTATTGTTTCCCTTATTCATTGCAACAGGACATCCCATAATTGGCTGTAGTCTACCAACAGTGTTGTTCCTCATTAAAGTGTAAGTTTGCAATAAGACTGTTTTTTTTTCGCAATGTTCCCAATACTGCCCAAATTGGAAGATCTAGTGAATGTTTATTTAAACATAATTGTCTCTTAGGAATAAAAGAACTTTTTTTCTTAAAAAAAGTAATAAATACTCTATATAAATATAAATACTAGTCAGGGTTGCCACTGGTTTTTTGTGTTTTATTTTGCTTCAGTGCAGCCAGCTGCTTAAGTGCATTTAAACGCTCTCTAGGGAGAAGTCGGGCATTACCTCAAACTAACTAACGAACTGGTAGATGTGAACGTGGTACTCGGTAACTCCCTCTCTCTCTCTCTCTCTCTCTCTCTCTCTCTCTCTCTCTCTCTCACACACACACACACACACACACACACACACTCACACAAACACACCCAGAGAACTGTAATCATATCTTTGTGGGGACTGTTCATTCATTTCTATTGGAAAATCCTTAATCCCAGTCATGACACCCTTAACCCCCACCCAGCCTTAACCTTAACCATAAGTAACCAACCAAAATACAAGACTTTTGGCATTTTTACTTTTATGATCACGTTCACAGATTTTTATAAAACTGAGGTTATCCAAGTGGGGACCTCAAAAGTAGGGAAATCTCAGGTTTTACTACACTTTGGGGACAGTTTGGTCCTCAAATGCGATGTATGCAAACCCACACACAGACACACACACAAATGAAACATTTTAATTAACATTAACCTACTTCTTCATGCCCCTGCCCGGAAGCCCGTGGTGCCTTGAATCAAATCATTTAGGTTTACAAATTATATAATATATAGGTTTTCATGTGTTAATAGTTAACACGAAAGTATACCCTGTAAATAAAAACTGTATTTTGAAAGGCGTGTGAAGTGTTTCAGCTGATATTCACAATTGTGTCATTTCTGTCTTCCGTCCCATCTGTGATTTGGTAGGGATGCAGGAACACAGTGGGTGTTATGTTCAGAAAGAGAGCTACATACAGTTTTTTTCAGATCCACACTACTATGTTCCCTCCCCTTTAACCCCGCTGATTTACCACTGCACCCTCTTACATAAATGTATATGTGCGTTCTGAGTCTGAGGGAAGCAGTGGCATCAGCACCTCAGCAGGGGGCAGCAGGAGGCTAGCTGAGGGCTGGCTATTCCTTCTTCCTTCTCCACGTGAGTAAGCCAGTCACAGTCAAGCATCACATAACCGATCTTGACCTGTAGATCTGTTGTAGTCCAGCAGCTGGAATTGTCACTTTCAGCCAGTGTGTCACTTGAAGTGGCATACTGTATCTTGGATTACAGATTATAGGCTCAGGATCTTCTGACTGGGGGCATGGGAGTCTCTGGTCCACTTCTGGGGCGGGTCATCATAGTGCATATGATGTGTCTTTTCCGTAAACAGAGTGTCCTGTTCAGCAGAAGCCTGTAGGCGAAGTTATTCTATTTGTCTTCACCATCAAGAATGAGCGTGTTATTGAATATTTATGAATCACATTACAGCTTATTTTCCTTAAATTTTAAAACTTATTTTTCTTTCTGTTTTTTTGCTGATCACATTATTGAACAATTGAATCATCAAATACTAACGAATACTACAAATATTTACAGTTTTAAAGATATTTCCATTTATGAGGTGATACTGCCATCTACTGTCACTACGTATGATATTACAAGTACTTAGTACTTCGCTACTGTTTCAGTTACATTTACATTTACAGCATTTGGCAGACGCCCTTAGCCAGAACGACTTACATAAATACTTTAAGACTCTACAATGAATTTTTCCGGATACTAGCTCAATAAAGACCCAGGCTATGAATACCATCTATCCGAATACTCTGTTGGGAAAGTGCAAATTTTTTTTTAAATAAGGAAAATGTTACATGTTTAAGGCTAGTTGGTTTAAATGTGGGTTTGGACTATGTGGGAGTATTATGTGGATTCTCAAACTTTTTGACCCACATCAGTTTTTTTGTTCAAAGTCAGAGGTCTGGAACAATGGTGGTCAACAATAACAAAGCAGAATTTCATGAACTTTAACGGATGAACAATAGTCTTCAGTAAAGGCATCAGTATATAACAACGATGTGAACTTTTTAACTCTCACTGATCATTTCGACTTTCCGTCGTGGGGGAGAGGAGGACTTGTGTGTGCGAGAAATTTTGTTGTTGTACATTGTATTTTTGTACTTCAAACCAAGTGAAACCTTTGAGGCTGGACTTTGAGAACCCCTGGTATGGGGGGGGGGGCTTTTGGGGCTGATTTGGTCACTACCAGTGTTGAGACCAAATCTATGCCCTTGATTTCATGACTGGTAAGTTTTTAGTTTGAAGATTTAAAATGAATTTGGTGGGTATTCTACCTTATATATATATATATATATATATATATATATATATATATATATATATATATATATATATATATATATATATAACAACAACAATAATAATAATGTATAACAAATGTTAATATAAAAATGACGACCTGAAATATATATTAGGCAGATGTTCCAAAATTCAAATTGCTCAAACAGGAAAGTAACAGATGATGAAAAATTCTTAGTTTATATCATTTATTTATATAGCTTGGTCAGAACTGTGACCCGACGTCCATCCTCTTTTCTGCCTCCCCAGCACCGGGCTGCTGTGAGCCTGGAGCCCAGGCAGCACCTCTCCTCCCTACATGTCTGTGGACATGGGATGGGAAATGAGAACTTCCAGCTGCTTATGCTACTTAAGGTCCCGGGGCTCATTATAATGTGACATAAACTAATTTACTTTATTATTCTATTTGTTCAAAAATATAATAAAACCTAAACATGTGCTTAGGGAGGATAATTGGCAAACATACACTTCTGGGATATTTCATTAATTATGGATTTAAATTGCTATTTTCAATATCCTCTTAGGATTCTAATAGCCTCAGATTAGTTGAAGTACTATCTAAAATATTTATTCTTACGGAATATTATTTAGTCATGTCTACTTATGATCACTAGAGGGCAATTGTGGCACATTCTTGAGAACCTGGCAATCATATTGGTATTGAAGCGAACAATTAATAGTGTACTCTCCAACAGCCATTTCTTTCTGTGTGCAGCCGGAAGACTGAGTAAAGTGATTACCAGTCACTGGCTAACACATACCCCAGGTAATGAAATGCAGCTGACCCTGATTAGGTTACTGTTTGTGTAAAAGTTTAGAGAGGGTCATCTGTGTGGTGTTGAGAAATAGTTGAGAAATATGAGGTGTGCTCATCATGTGGGAGTGGGGAAGGCAGGAAGGTTTCAGGAGAACGTGTTTAGTTAAGGGGTGAGGCCTCAAAGGGGCCTTGTTCTCTCTTTGTTTGATTCCTCTCATATTTCTGTCTTGCATACAAAACATTTAAGCAGTTATGAAACAAATGTACTTGCTGGCTATTATGGCAGTGATTCTGAACTCAACAATGGGAACCATAAATATGTTGCCTCACAGCATAACATCATTAAAATTAATTTGTCTTGAGATTTGGTTTTCGTTCTTAGTCCTGTAATCCCTGTATTGATTATAACTTTCTATCTGTGCTAGGACTATGGATTTGGATTACGCATTTGAATTCATCTGTATGCACTCTGACCCTCTGCCTGTTTGTAGACTATGGTTCGGGAATTAAACTTGTGGCTCCCATACTTAGATCCTCTCCCTGACCAGTCATTACAATGTACTTGGATACAAATATCATTTTGGAACCAAAGCTTGGACATGTATTGATTCCATGTTGCCCAGGTCGATTTATATTGGGCACTGCATTAATTTTGTTGGCTGTCTATTCACCCAAGTCGATGAACAGGGAGTGGTCTTCTGCTATAGGAAACGGCCATAAAATAATCACGACTTTCCTCAAGTGGAACACCTCTGAAGAGGTGTTAAAGCAGCCAATTCCTGCTAAAAGCTGCCTGCATTCCCTCTGCTTTCTTCAGTGACATTTTCTGTTTGTTACCTCTTCACAGCAGTGGAAAATTTCCACCTTAAAGCAACAATCTTGGCTAGAATCCGTGGTTTTAAATGTTTCCTTGTAACCTGTAATCTTAAAAAAAATCTAATAAATATTGAAAATTACAGTGTGTTTTTCATGCTAATCATCAGAAACAATGGTACCTGTGGTATCAAGATCAGGAGCTGGATGTTTAGGTGCTTGATGATCTGTGAATTCAAGACTCAATGGCCTTCAGTGCAAATAGAATAAAAGAATTGTCCAGCATTTCATTGTTAAGTAGCAGATGGTTGAATAAGATGTGGAGGAAATATGTGAAAATGAGGGAAACCTGAGACAGGAAATTGATATTCACGACAAAGAGCATCTAAAAAAGGGGGCAGTGACACAAACGTCAAGTCAGCGCTGAAGTCCCCGTCCTGTGGTGTGGATTAGAACTGTTTTTATTTTTCATTATCCAATGGAGAGTTATTCCTGGAAGGCAGACAAGCTATGAGCACAATATTCTCACACATTTTAGTTACAGGAAATTCTCTTGCAAGGACACCCTGGTACCAGTTGGAAGCACCTCAGGGAAGCATTTGGATAGCCAGGTAGCTTATAATTAAAATAATAAGATGCTCAACATATGTATGTTTGGGCCGGATTCTTTGAATCATATGCAAAACAGTCTGTTTTGGAGTTTGGCTGTATTCCACCGATGAAAGAAAGACCCTTGGCATATGTTTTATAACGTGATAATTTCTTCAGTCAGTTGTGGTTCACTTGGTGATAAAAGAGAAGCCCTCTGTATGACTTTGAAGATCTTATGCCTCAGAGTCTAAGCACAACATTTAATGGTATTATTAAGCAAAACAAAATTCTTTGTCACTTGATGACCGATTCAGCAGACTTAAGGAATCTCTCTAGGTCTGGCAGAGAAAGTTTGGTATGGTCAGATACATTCTCATCACTTTCTGAGAGGTATGTTTACATATTGTCTGGATAGTTAGTTAGGAAATACCCCTAACTTATTACTTTAAACCATACTTCAAAGCCCAAATGTATTAATTATTTTGGAGACAATATTTTGACCGTTTCATCTGAAAGAATAGTATACAGTCAGGACCATAAATATTTGGACAGAGACAAAGTTTTTCAATGTTTAAGTTCTGTACATCACCATAATAATTTTTAAAAGAAACAAATCAGATGCGGTTGAAATGCAGACTGTCAGCTTTAATTCAGTGGGTAGAACAAAAACATTGTATCCCCTCCTTTCAGGGGCTCATAAGTAATTGGACAAATTAATATAACTGCAAATAAAATGTTCAGTTCTAATACTTAGTTGAAAACCCTTTGCAGACAATGACTGCCTGAGGTCTTGAACTCATGCACATGACCAGACGCTGGGTTTCCTCCTTTTTAATGCTCTGCCAGGCCTTTACTGCAGCAGCTTTCAGTTGCTGTTTGTTTGAGGGTCTTTCTGTCTGTAGCTTAGTCTTTAGCAAGTGAAATGGATGCTGAATGGGGTTTAAATCAGGTGATTGACTTGGCCATTCAAGAATATTCCACTTCTCTGCTTTAATAAAATCCTGGGTTGCTTTTGCTGTGTGTTTTGGATCATTGTCCATCTGTACTATGAAATGCCGCCCAATCAGTTTAGCTGGATTTGAGCAGACATGATGTCTCTGAACACCTCAGCATTCATTTGGCTGCTTCCATCCTGTGTCACATCATCAAGAAACACTAAAGACCCAGAGCCACTGGCAGCCATGCACGCCCAAGCCATCACACTGCCTCCACCATGTTTTACAGATGATGCGATGTTCTTTGGATCATAAGCTGTTCCAGCCCTTCTCCATACTTATTTCTTTCCCTCATTCTGATACAGGTTGATCTTGGTTTCATCATCCATAGAATGATGTTCCAGAACTGTGCTGGGTTTTTCAGATGTTTTTTTTGCAAAGTCCAATCTAGCCTTTCTATTCTTAAGGCTTATGAGTGGCTTGCATCCTGCAGTGAACCTTCTGTGTTTGCTTTCATGCAGCCTTCTCTTTATGGTAGACTTGGATATTGATACACCTACCTCCTGGAGAGTGTTGTTCACTTGGTTGGCTGTCGCGAAGGGGTTTCTTTTCACCATGGAAATGATTCTGCGATCATCCACCACTGTTGTCGTCGGTGGACGTTCAGGCCTTTTTGCGTTGCTGAGTTTACCAATGCTTTCTTTCTTTCTCAGGATGTACCAAACTGAACCAAACTGTACCAAACTGTACCAAACTGTGGATTTTGCCTCCTAATGTTGTGGCAATTTCTCAAATAGTTTTTTTCTGTTATCGCAACCTCCAGGCCTTTTATCTGCTTAACTGATAATGAAAGAATGGAGGAATTGCTCACACCTGTCCATGAAATATCTTTTAAGTGAATTGTACAATTACTTTTGGCTTCTTTAAAAAGAGGGTGGCACATGTTAACGAGCTGAAACTTCTAAACCCTTCGTCCAATTTGAACGTGAATACTCTAAAATGAAATCTGACAGTTTGCATTTTATGTCCATGCCCATTGTATAATTTCAATTGGAATATATTTCAGTAAACAGGTAAAATAGTAAAACTTGTGTCAGTGTCCAAATATATATGGACCTAACTGTATAAGCACTATGGACACTGGTTATTTTAGTTCTAATAAAATCTAGGATGTGACTGATAATGAGTAAGGCCTACATTTAGGGTAAAACCAATTTATTCAGAAAGCGTTACATTATGAGGCAACCTAAGACTATCCCATCCTGCTCCCATAAGAACATGAATAAATCCTTTAATCATTTTTGCTAACAACCTGACTAGAAAGGAAGTCAGAAATCAAAACCAACAGGCATAAAGAGCAGGGAAAAGGACTGATAGTCTGAAGAAGAAGATTGTCACATCGAGAAATAGAGGAACAACCCAAAATACAGCTTTGGGGTAAAAAAAAAAAAAAAAAACATTTTTTAGGGACTGACAAAGGCAGGAACCGAAAAAAAAGAGCCGCGAGAGATCATGACAGATGAGGCAGAGCAACACAGGGGTGAAGATACTCACTGACACTACAACAACGAACAGACTGGAGAACACAGAATGAGCAGGCCGATATTTACACTGATGACTGGTCATCCGGCCGACGTAATAGTGGGGTGCAGAGCAGCCCCCAACCCACCTGCAGAAAAAATTAAGGTCCTTAAAAAAAAACAAGGTAGTGGGGACCTGATTCAAGCACACTTCTCTGAGGATTAAACCAGGTTTGAGGATATTCCAAAATTCCAGTTTTAATATCATTGATTATATCGGTTAGATAATTAATTGTTTAGCTTAATTCCTGCAGGACTGCAGCATTTATTTATCAAATATTTTTAACAAGCGCCACAAAATAATATTTCAAAAGTTTCTAAATTGGTAAAAGACACAAATTCCAAAATGCACATCCCTTTTTTGTGCCATGGGACCTTCCATGGCTGTCTAGTGAAGCTTATGGACTGCTTCTCCCCTACATTTCAGTTAGAGGTTTGCGAAAATTAGTGAAAATTCTCAGAGGAATAATGAAAGTATAATTTGAGTGCAACTCAAAATAAGGCTAGTTATATTAATCTGTATTATTACAGTGGTGAAATAACTGACCTCTCAATATAGAACAATTCTCTTATGTATATTAATTAAATTCGCATAAATTTTAATTATCTTGCAGTCTTCCTAATTACCGCACCCATAAATGTAATTATTTTTAATGTTACTCTTTCTGGGTTGGAGAGAGATGATGAGGACCATCCCTGTTTCTGGAGTGAGTGAGGAGTAAAGATCTGTGGTCATTCAGTCACAGGTGTAACATGACTAGCTACCTATGTGGTGATGATTCTCCTTCAGATGGTGTTGGTGTGTTTGCTTGCTATTAAATGGGAAAACAGCCAAGCTAAAACACTGATACTGCTTAAAATGTATTCAAGGCTTCATATGTGGAGAAGGATCACAGTTGAAAGGATCACACTTGGTGAGATCATACTTGTGGAGGTCCTGAAGGCCATGCCTGGAGGCAGAGGAGCAGGGCACTCCCTGGATGGAACTGCAGGAAGGGGCCTGAATCAGCATGGGGAGAACATGCAAACGTTACCAACTGGGTGTGGGAATCAAAATTCACTGAAAATACTCCAATTAATAGTTTGTCTGAAATCTTTTTAAAAATAACTTTAATGAAATTTTGTCAGCTTTAGTTCAGGAATGGCATTTCCAGGATTGGCTTTTTCATGATCAAACTGCTTTAAAGGACCCCAGAGTATGAGACCTAAAGGCTACCAACCCTGCGTCTAATACAACACAGTAAAACAAGCTTCAGACGTGGCCCACTTTTGGCATTTAGTCATTACCTGTCATTTTACATGATGACAGACCTTCCAGAATAGGCTCACACCAGAGTGCTTCTTAAAATGTTAATAGCATCAAAATATCAGAGTGTGGCATCTAAGTGCTATTACAAATTTAGCTTTCTGGCTTTTAAAACCTCTACATATGCTATTTAACTTACATAGGGATGTAAGTTAGTTGGGTTAATGGTGCATCGGCCTGAATGATGTCAAAGTGAATCTCTTTCTGCACATTCGTACTCCAAAACCCCATATCCTGGACTGGGTGGGGAAGTGAAGCCTATTCCAGGCAGCATAGGGCACAAGGAAGAGGTGTACAAGGGGCAGGGGATTTTACACTATAGGTATTTTGGAAATGCCAGTTAACAGCACGTCTTTTCACTGCAGCAGGAAAGTGAAGTAACCAGAGAATAATATGCAATAATATGCACACCAAAATTTTTGGGGAGGTAATGAAGTGGATTGTACCACCCACTGAGTCATCATGCCCCCTGAATCTCTGTATTGTAAGATTCATACACTGCAATGGCATATGCCCCTAACCAAGCTCTATGTCCCTTTATACTGACATTGTCAGTCACTTATTTGAACAATAATGTTTATTGTTGACAAACATTCTACTGCATATATTTCTGTACATAGGAGTCGTATTTGAGCTGCTTACTTTCTGGTTCTCCCATTCATCTTCCTCCTCATTCTCTTCAGCCTCTCATTCTTCGGAGAATCCGTCCTGCCAATGGAACAAATTTGGGGGGGGGGGCATGGGGTTTGTTTATTGCAATTTTGAATGGTTGTGCTTTACATATGACACCACAGAGTCAGATATGCCTAATCAGTAGGGATGTGTATGCTGTTTTGAAAGAAAAAAGAATTCCAATCACAATTCTGGTGAAAACAGAATTGTAGCCTATGAATGAGGATTCAGGAACATCGTGAGCACCAAAGCAGCTCCAGCGAGCAGCACATCGTGAAACACTGTTAGGATGGGTGAAATCAGGTTCTTTGTCATCTCAGAGATTTGCACACATGTATTCCTGTACAGTCTTCATTTCCCAAGAAATCAGTAACCGCACTACATAGATACTGTGGATTGAACAGTTCACAGCTTAAATTTGTATTTTCCAGAAAGTTTTGTCCAAAGCAACATACAAGTGAAGAAGGTTAAGGGCAGAGTGCAGGGTCAGTCAGCGTCCCTTGGCCAGTTGGGGTTAAGGGCCTTCCTTAAGTATGTCAGACCATCAGCGACACTGAGCACCAGCATCATTAATAATCAAAGCACCACCTGTTGATTCTGCTACAAATTATACCAACAAATATTGCTGAGTGATGTACAGCCACAACCATTAGCTATTCCTCTGCATAATCCACTGTCAGCTGGGGCTGCAGCCCACTGATTCAGCTCCTCTGGTTTTCTTGGGAAATGTCGCACCTTGACTGATAGTTTATATGAATGTCATAAAGTTAATTGTCCCTTTGAAAATGATTGGTAGCCAAAGAAAATACGAAGGACTTTTGGGAATTTTATGGATTAAAGTGAAAATACCACCCTTTTAGTGTTTAATGACATAGCATGTGTTTCATTTAAGGACAGAATTTTTTAAATTAGATTCATATCCATTTTCTTGTATAAATGGAAATTAAAATATAAAATTGTTGCTATATTACTCAAAAAAAGGAACCGAAATTGTGATACTACTGACTAATTGAGGCCACCTTACACCCAAAATTTAATTCCCCAGAGACCATGTGGAGCTTATTCCTATAATTACAGAGAGAGATGGTGGAGACCAGTAACTCTTAAAAGCTAATTGCTATCATTACCAGCTTGTCAAACACCCTGATAATGGTCTGATTTTTCCTGCTTTTTTATTAACTGCCAATCCATTTGACATTTCGAGGCACTTTTTTCACTTATGACTCACACAGGGAAATGATCTCTTATAAAAATAGCACACAGTCCCCTGTTTTTAAGGTCACAAGACAATCGAATCACTCATATGTCATGTTTGCGTTCCCACCTACAGCAGAGAAAATATTTCCATACTCACATGAAGGTTTAGCTTCCACACCAATGTGCAGATCCTCACCATCAATGTTGGTACTGAAGTATATTGCAAATTTACAGCTTTTTGAGATTTACAGATTTTGTTTTAAACACTTTAAACACAGTTTGCTATAATGAGACTGATGGATGCTTGTTCGTTTCCATATTTCTGACAAAGTCTGTTTAACCACCAGAAACATTTGAATTAATATTATATCCTGTGCCATGTTGATTATGGTAATCTGACATGTGTGTTATTCAGATACTCTGTCCCATTAATATCTTGAAGTGTCATAAAACTTTTAAATTCCTGGAAAACCATGTGATCCTTAGTGTGCTGTACTGAAAACAGACAAAGATTCTTTGAATGTGCGTGTATCAGACTCAGTATTTCGAAACCTAACAAGAAGAAGAATGCACCCCCCCCCCCTTGCAAATGAAAAATTCCATGTTAAGAAATAACCAGAGATTCTGTTGCCTCCACTGTGGCCACTTGCCCCAGATAAATGGTAGCTGTTCCAGTTCTCAGTCTCCTAGATACTGCAGTCTAATGCGCCGGAACACTGCTGCTAGGCATCGTGCCCTTATCTGCACCTGCTATGTGTTTCGGTTTGAACCTAAAATGTCCTTCCCTGTTAATATCGTCAGCTCATACTAGAATTATCCATCCCTAACCACTTATCCTGTTCAGGACTATGATGGGCCTGGAGCCTATCCCAGAAAACACAGGGTGAAAAGCAGGGCATCTCATGATACATTGTTTTAAAACTGTCGGCACAAAAATGAACTAAAAGCATGCTTGTTTCGGTCCTCTTGCCCTGGAGCATACAGAGGAGAAAGTGGATTTTTAAACTCTATTCTGTGTAACCATAGCTGTCAATGCATGGCTTAGCTTGGAGTTTACATAGGTGCACTTCTGGTTAAGGTCAGCTTACAGTAAGTCTATCACACAGTTTCAAAGTACTCCGACTTCATAGTTCCTGCTTGGTATATGTGTATGTCAGCATGATGGTATAGGGATAGAAGGTGGTGTATCAGCTGTAGATCTGTAATGTCAAGCTTCTCGGTCTCCAAACCTCTGCATGCTGTAGCCTGCTTAGTAATATTTAGAAAAATATGTAATCTGAGTTTCTTCAGTAAGATTTTCAGCTGCTTACATGGGTAAAAAAATGAAAGTGGCCTGTTAGTTCCACAAGGTTGTGCTTAGCTCACTTCTCTGTACACACATGCTTGTCTGTGCCTCTCATCCCATTGTCAAGTTTGCAGACGATGTCACAATGTTTGGTCGTTTAACAATGATAAGTCTGGCATATAGGAATGAGGGACAGAAGCTGGTTGTATGGTGTAATAATTACAACCTTCCTTTGAATATCAAAAAGACTAAGAAAGTGATTGTGGAATTTCATCATTCGGGATGACACCACAGCACCCTACTCTACATAAATGGTGAGGGCATGGAGAGGGTCTCCAAGCCTGGTTACTGAGGAGGGGTCCTGGAACACCAATGCCACCTCAGCAATCCAGAAACCTCAACAGTGCCTCTCAGATAAACAAGGCACCCCCCGGCCCTGAAACATGCACCTACGTTCATTTCATCTGACTAGCTTCACAAGGATTTGGGTGTATAGAAGAGAACTCAGTTCCCTTCCCCATTCTTGGTTCATTCATGATTTCTTTAATACATAAATTCCTACACAATTTCAGGATGGAACTTCTTTGTCACTTGCACCGTATTCACTATTGCACTTGTACCACTTAGTAGAACACTATTTCATTTCATTGACTACCTCAATTGCTTATGATCTGTTGTGTACATACTGTGCAGATATACATATACACATAGATATATATTGTGGGCACATACAGATGGGGGACATGGTGGCGCAGTGGTTAGCACTATTGCCTTACAACTCTGGAACCAGGGTTTGAGTCTCTGCCATGGTTCCATATGTGTGGACTTTGCATGTTCTCCGTGTCATCATGGGGGTCCCTCCAGGTACTCCAGTCCCCCCCTCCACAGTCCAAAATCATGCTGAGGCTGTGAGGTTACCCATAGGTATGCCTATGTAAGCAAATGATATGTGAGTGTGTCCTACAATAAGTTAGAACCCCAACCTGTTCACTGCATTGTACCCATAGGCTTCAGACCCCCTACAACCTTGAATAGGACAAGCAATTACAGCAATGGATGGATAGATATATCTATACTCTTTGTCTTCCCTAATTGATCTCATATTTTGTGTTGATATTGTTCTACGCTGTTTGAGAGATGTTTTTCTGTTTTGTTGTTCTATACAATGACAGTTAGGAATACTGAAATCTTATACTGTAGTCTGAAAAATTGCAATCTGTGGAAAAGTGATTAGTAGTGTTGCCTCACTCCTGTAGGGTTGGTGTTAAAATCCTTCCTTCCACTCTGAGCCACTGGCCTTTGCATTTACTCTCTGTGTTATGTTCACTTCCTCCCGGTATTTCCTATTTTCAGCCATAGTTCAAGACAATCAGTCAGGTGAAGTGACATCTCTAAATTGCTCTTAGTGTGTGTTCGTGCGTATGCCCTCTAATGGACTAGCATTCCACCCAGGCTGCAATCCTATCTAATGTTCTGTTCTGCCTGAGATAGGCTCTGGGACTCCATGCAATCTGTTGGAAGATGGATGAATGACATCACTCCAGCTGGTGAGTACTGATTAACCATCCCATGGTTTGTCCAATGCTAATGGATAAGCAGTTATGGAAAATGGGTGGATTGTATATATAACATATATTTCAAACATCAAAACTGATCTGACATTAACACTGATTTTATGAGGCAAGCGGAGCATGCTGGACTTTTTTGAGAACATATATGTTTAAGGTTGGACGACTCCTGAAGAAATGAGTCCCTTCAGCATTAGCAGTTTGATGTTGGGGAAGAAAAATTTTCCAAGAAGAGCATCCAGCTTGCTGGGTCATTAAAGGCAAGTTTTATTTTCTTTTGGTCTCTTTCATGTAGATACTGTATGCATTGCTCAACGTTCAGTTGGAAGCATTACTGTAATAGCCTGATTACATTTTTAAATATATTTAGTCATCGATGATTCCTTATTTGACTGCATTCACTTATGTGCTAATACAGAAAATTAAATGTATCCGTAAAAGCTCATTTTAGGATTATTTGCTTTATGACGTATATAATCTATATTCAGGGTTGCTGGGGGTCTGGAACCTATGGGCGCAAGGCAGGGAATAACCCAGAATGGGGCACCAACCCATCACAGGACACACACACACACACACACACACAGGGAACCACGGCTCCAGAGGTGTGAGGAGACAATGCCTACTGCGCCACCCCTTTTGAAGTATACCATGTATCTGGAAAAAAGCCCTCGATATTGTGAATTTCCCACTTGTAAGTTATATTTTATAGCAAAGATTATAAATTGTGATTTACCCAGTTATTCAAGAGGGCTGGTACTCACCTCTTTGATTTTCTTTTCAAAGCACTAGGACCATTTCTCGTGCACCAGCACCCCTAACAATCTGCCGGTGCTGAATAACAGGGAGAATCCTGGCACCAGTTCTTTTTTCCACTTGAAACGCTTTATTTGCCCAATCTGACTTTTAAGCACCAAACGTAACACAACTTTAAGTCATTTATACAAATATTCAATTGCCTGCACCTACCACTGAGGACATCGAGGTCAAATCCTCCTTATTTTTCTGCAGCTCCATTAACCACGATCCATTATGGGACACACCTAGCACAGGCTAACACTTTTGACCTTGGTATTGATCCTGGCTACGGCCCTGCATATTATCTTACCATAATGGCAGGTTCCCAGCATCCCCTTTCATTCAAAATGTATTGGTCATCAGTTTGAATGTCACCCATCCCCTTAGCTCACTAAACAGATGCAGCGAATGAGAGTAGGTGTGTGGTAACAGAGAGCAGAAGGGTGTGGATGAGGGATTACAGGCTCAGGTTCAGACTCAGTGTCCCTTACTCACGCTTACACACGGAGGACTCGTACATCACCCGCTGTGGGGTCGCCTTGGCTGCCCGCCCACATTACAGAGGGACACAGGATGGGGCCTGACTGTGGCACCATAAATTAAATAACCTGGGCGTGTACAGCAGGGGACCTTTTGCAGCATAATAAGCTGTGACGCTTCATGTGTACTGCAGGTGTTTGGGGACATCGATGGGTGAAGAATGTCACACTGGCGGCACTGAGAAGGCTGAGTCAGCTTGGTGGTTGTTGGTCCTTAATGGGACAGAGAGGCTGTGTCCTGGAGAGTTATGATATATCGACCATGTTCATCAACGAGAGAAGCCACCGATTTGCCAAGTCTGCACTTACAATCAGCTCCAGGTTGAGCAAAACTGGTTCCGTGTCGGACTTTTTAAAATGTTGGCTTATATTTTATAATAAATCAAAAGGTGAATACGGAACTTGAAAAATACTGACACATATAATGAAAAGGTCATTTTTAAGATACTGGCTCATATGTTAACTTGTGTCATTTTTAAAGTGCTGGCTCATGCTTAAAAATATCATATTTTTAAAATATTGCCTCATATGTTAAAAGACTTCACTTTCAAAATACTGGCTCGTATATTAAATGCGTTAAATAAGCTTACATTTAATAAAATTTCACAGCCAGAATTTAAAATGTCATAATCCCCACCATTTATATGTATGCATTACGCACTGCATTAGTTTAAAATGATGCAATCATTCAAATGTCATGTTGGTGAAGATCTGATGACAAGCCAGTAGCAGAGGTGTATTTGTCATGCATGCAGCTCTATCGCAGTACTTAGCAAACTGAGTTGAGTAAAACAGGAAAAGTTAACCCGCTGTAACAAAAGGCTGCTCACTTAGTCCCTTTTCCCTACATGGCAGGAGATCTGTGTGTAAACAGCAACGTGTAGGACTGAGTCAAAAAGAAGAGACTCATTTATCTGAAACCCATAATTTCATGGTGCAGCATGAGTTATAGAGATGCTGATTCTAACTACCAGACTTGACTCAGGATATATTTTTATTAAATGTACTGTAAGTGGCCTGTGAATGACAGTACAGGCCGGTGGGGGTAGATTCAGGTGGATTCGGGTGGATTTGTGGCTCAGTATCTGGTAGTGTGTGAATGTGTATGTGTGAATGTTCTATGAAGGCCTTGGATCTTCACAGAATCTCCTTGTATGGTTAGGAGTACCGAGCCAGAAACATAAAAACAATGCATATACAGCTCTGGGGAAAAAGTAAGAGACCACAGGACATTTTTTTTTGTTTAATTTATTTCTCGATTTATGGGTGTGTGTGAATAATATATTTTTTCTTGTGAACTGCAGTCTGGTTCTTCTCTGTTTCTCATTGATGAGGGGCTTCTTCCTTGCTTTATGGAACAGTCCTGCTTCTAGGAGCCTGATACGAACTGTCCAAGCAGTGCACCTCACACCTGCACTTAATGTTCCCCATTCCTTTTTAAAGCCACTTGATGTCATCCAACGATTCGTGAGAAATTTCCTGATAAGTTGACAGTCGTCTCTGCCATTAGGAAGTTGCTTCTCCCCTCTACCTGGCTGGTTTCTGGTCGTTCCCAGTGTCTCCTGCTTCACATTATTCTTGTGTCCTGCTGTCTTAGAAACTTTGAGCCCGGAAGCAGCCTATCGGGTAGCCTTCTGCCAGCAGAACCAGGATTAAACCACGATTAAAAAATGCAGATTTTTAAAGAAATAATACGGAGTGGTCTCTTATTTTTTTCCAGAGCTGTATACTGTAGGCTGAATAGAAAAAACTTATTTATTCCATCAGCCATTAACATGTTAAATAAAACCAAATGACAGTATAACATCTATCTATCTATCTATCTATCTATCTATCTATCTATCTATCTATCTATCTATCTATCTATTTCTGAGTTTCCTTATAGTCTGAAGTCCAGTACATGCACATGTTTGAATGTATAATGTAGAAGATATGTTGTGTAAATTGTATGGTATGATTTTGCTAAATGCAGTGTATGTTACTGAATGCAGTGGCATGGAGCCTGAAATTAATTTCCCCTCGGGAAGAATAACGTTTACCTTACCTTACCATATACTGTGGTGCAATGTGAGTAAAAATGCACACAGGTACTAGAGGTAGAGGGAGCGCAGCATCTGTGGGAATAAGGAGTGAGGCAGTGGAAAACAGAAACAACGGAGAAAGAAAAATGATTGAAAAGTGGGGGTCGACTTTAAACAGCAGGCAAGCCGATAATCCAGGCAGTAATACCATGCAGGAGTTCCATGGCGAGACTGAGTGACTCCATTTCAATGTCCCTGTTGTGAGCAGATGGCTTCAGCTACTGACATTATCTGTCTGGTAACTTGCCCTGGGTAGCTGGGGTGTGGCTTTGTGGCCAGGTTTGCCCATGGCCATTGTCCAGAGTGCTGCAGTGAGCGCATGAGCACCTGACCACCGGCTGGAGCAGCCAGCATCCGTGGGAGGTACCGTTGTTTCACTATATTATTAAGCAGGGCAACCACAAGTGACTTCAGGGTGAGATAGTGTCAACACTAACTAATCAACCAACCAACCAACTAACTAACTAATATAAATTGAAAGTAACATGCATTTCTACCTAAACAGGTAAGGAGAAAATGATCCATAATAAAAGTGGTACTTTCCATCCTGTGCAGTGTGGTATAGAACTAAAGGAGCCTGCAAATATACAAAATACAAACAAATGACTGCAATGGTTTGGCACCCTGTCCTGCGTGATTCCTGACTCTGCATAAGACAAACAGGTACAGGTAGATGGATGGACAAACACGTGACTCAAATAAGATCATGCAAACAAACATAAACAAACACAAATGTCGAAAGGCAGGAAGTTTGTATCAAATACCAACACCATAATTTGAAGTGCAAGAAAAAAAATTTGTTGCACTAAGGTTATCCAAGCGTAATCTCCCCTCCCCAGCTTTGTCTTCCTTTATTAGGAGCAGTGGCCAATCGTTTTCTTGAGGTAAGAGGGACTTCCTTCCAATGGGCATAACAGCAGTTCCCTCAAATACTGTTTAACATATGAATGGTTTGTTTAATTGTGGTCTGTACAACTGTGCTTCGCAATAGAAGGGCAATGAGAGAAAGGGGCTGTTACTGATAAAAATATGTTGGCTCTCTGTAGTATCGCTCATTTTTAAAATTTTCAAGACAATATGTTAATCATCCAATCATTGCTACAGTTTGTATTGCCAGAGAATGTGTGTCTTGGAACAAACATCCAACAGTCTGTCAAGTTCTGCATTATATCTCTAACAAATCAGTACTTGTCTCAAAACTCAGCTAAGCAGACATGCAGATGTTTTGTTGAGAGCTGAACGAAGCAGGAGGTACTATTGTGCCTGCTTGCCAAGAAAACAAAAGAGAATGAATTTCAGAACAGATATCACTGGAACGAATTAATTTTGCATTTGCTGATATCGCATAGATTTAGGCTTCATCTGTGCCTAAGGCATGGTAAGAGAAAGAAATTGACTGAAAAAAATCAGTCAAATGTACTGCCAACCTCCATAAAGAATACTTTGACGACTCATTTAAGCTAAATGAAAATAAAGATTGCAAATAAAACAAACTGCATTGAAAAATGTAGCACTTCATGAAATGTGTATCTTTTAATGTTTGAGGGTTTAACCATATCAAACCTGGAATCGCTTTTCTGCTGATGCAGCAAGACGATGCCTAAAAATGTGCTAGTAGATTTGGTCATGATCTGCAGAGTATAGGATGTGTGATACCTCATGTTATACTCAAGATATTCATCAAAAGAGAGAAATAAGAGAGTGATGATATTATAGTAAAAATTGTTCCGAATCCTGATGCGGTTGTGGGATGTGTAAATGATGTGGTGACCCGTGAGAAAAGACAGCATTCTGTGATTAGATGATGAATGGACATGATAGCAGATTTTCTGTCTCAGAAAAGTTATGAAGCTGTCGTTGTGCAGCTTGAGCCGTTATTTTTAGCACTAGGTAAGTGGGAGGAGGCACTTTTCACACCACAGGCAGCCTTTAATTAAAGCGAGTGTCTGCCTGTGACCTTCCTCCCCGCTCCCCTGTTTCCAAGCCAAGTTCTCCACAGCACCAGGCTCTGTAAATAAAGAACCGTCAGCTCCGGCCATTTGCTGCATCTTCACGAGCTCCTGAGCTTTTTAAGAATCACTCTGAGCCCTGTCCATATGCCAGCTCTCTTTTCATTTCGCCAGAGACGGACGATTAGCGAGAGAGCGGATCAGATACAGCTTCTTGTAATGATATTGTGCGCGACTGATGAGTCAGCGTAATTATTGCATAGGGGATTATAAAACTCATTAGCATGAAATCATAATGTAATATCAGTTACAGCATGTTAGTAATTAGTTAATCCTAAAATAAATCCATGGACTAATTTAACTGCATCTGCTTGCAGGCTGAAAAAAATCACTGATATTTGCATGATACCCCTTTGCCATTACGTCCTACAGACTTCTATGCAGTTTTCATTGGCCAGATAAAGGGTTTTTATTGTTACCCAAACCACTCATGTTTTGGGTAACAAAACAACAGCAGCAATCAATAAGATTCACAACTGGACAGGGTATCTCTGGACTCTAAGAACCGAACGGATAAACTGCTTCTTCTGTTCTCCACAACCATAAGCCTATGAATACACACTGGAAATGTTTATACAGTATAAGCAGGGACACGATTAGTTTTTAGCATAAGCAATAACAATGGTGAATGTGTTGAAAATGACTTGGCATTTCCTATTTAAACCGGTTAGGATTTTGGTGGATGATGAAAATGACTCTCTGACTAAATTCATATTCAAATATGGGTGTTTTTAATATTTTGAGCATTTGTATTTACATGTCCTACAATGGCCTGGGATCTTGCCCTATACTTCCTTGGATATACTGCATCTTTACTACAACCCCGTTAAGTGCTTGTGGAAAGTGGATGGCTGGATGAAGCTTCTACTTGAAGACATCTCTTCTCAATATGGCAGCAGAGGTTGAAGTGGAGTGTCGCACCTATGGATCAGAACAAGCACTTATTTTGTTCCAGCCTGGTGGATTTCTGTTCCTTTTAATGAAAAGGAAATCTCCACAGAGAAGTTCTGGCTGCTATGAGAATCCTCTGCCTCATTCCAGGTGTTTTTTGCCTTTTTTAACATAAAGCACAGCCTATTAAAAGTGGAATGGTGGTCTTAGAAGGTGGAGAACAGCGTCATCTAAGAAGGGGAGCAAATAGAGAGCGTTTCATCAAGAGCAAAGTAAAAAAAAGGCTTTTCTCCTTCCACCATATAATAATTTGCTATGACCAGTAAGTTAATTTTCTTTTAAGATTTTATGCAATTACCGTGGTACTATGGCAAGATGATCAAGCAAAAAGGGGAACAGAATAGACCGCAGAATAAACAGAAAGATGAAAGCATCATGTATGATTTAACCATTTTTTTATGAAATCTAGCACTGACCCTTTTAATAATTCAGTTCATAAAAGTGGTGATGTGAACATTTAAAAGGAACAACTCTGTCTGGAGGTTTCAGAGGCACTCAGATTATGTATAGAGTCCAGTGGCCTGTCCTACGGAGCGGGGTTACTGGCTTGTCGGATTTAAGGTACCACAGTTTAGATGGACTTTATATTCGTTCACTTACATGTTGCCCAGACTACATTAAATCCGACAAGTTATCCCAATAAGCCAGTAACCCCACTTCGTAATACAGGCCCCAGGTCTCCTTGATGAGGTTGTCAAGATTTTCTAGCTGAATTCAACTTTTCTCAAGGTGCTTTATCGGACATTTAATGATTGGGACAGAGAAATGACAAATTTTACAATCGTATATCACATCTTATTCAGGGTGTCCGTTGCTTTGTGGCATATGCATCCTAGGAAAGGCTCCAGGCTCTCAGTGACCCAATCCTGCATGAAAAATGGATGGATGGATGGATGGATGGATGGATACAGTATTAGTCTTTTAGACATTAGCAATGAAAAAATCTTGGCATGTTTTTTACTTAAAATTGACTATAAAATATGCTACTGGCACATTGCACATTTATAGATCTTACATATTTCCCCTGCCTCAAGTGATAGACACTTAAAACAACAAAGAATGACAGTCTTCTAGTGGACATATCCAAAAGATTAAAACCTCAAACTGCAATCCATCCATTAGCAGTAATAAAAAGCAGTTGGATCGCTCATGCAGATGACTTCTAGAACTGAAAATGAGCTAAATGTGCAAAACATATGGTTTCAAGCAGATGCTCAGTTCAGCTCATTTGTGACAGACAACTGCATTCAAGATCAGCAAGACAGGAAAACATCCAGCTCAAAGTAAAACATGTGAGCATCCATCTGCTTTTCATAGCCACTTACTGAATGTAGGTTTACAGAGGGAATCCAGTCCTTCATAGAGGGTTAACTGGATGCTGTTTTATACACAGCTTTAGAAATGCTGTATAAATATGTTACTTTTATTTCCTAATAATCAGGACTGAGATAGACTGCAGGAATAAAGTGACAAAATGCATTCAGAAGGGAAACAATGAGCTTATGAATGTGAACTCAACGGGGAATTAACAATTATGGACTTTCAGTGAAATAATGACAATTTGCACATATGATTTTAAAAAAGGGGACGGCATGGTGGTGCAGTGGTTAGCACTATTGCCTCACACCTCTGGGACCCAGGTTCAAGTCTCCTCCTGGGTCACATGTGTGTGGAGTTTGCATGTTCTCCGCATGTCGTCGTGGGGTTTCCTCCGGGTACTCTGGTTTCCCGCCACAGTCCAAAGACATGCTGAGGCTGATTGGAAGTGCTAAATTGCCCATAGGAGTGCGTGTGTGAGTGAATGGTGTGTGAGTGTGCCCTGCAATGGGCTGGCCCCCCATCCTGGGTTGTTCCCTGCCTCGTGCCCATTGCTTCCGGGATAGGCTCCAGACCCCCCACAATCCAGTAGGATAAGCGGTTTGGAAAATGGATGGATGGCTGGATTTTAAAAATGAATTTATAAATTAAACAAAGTTGCAAAGCCTCTGCTTTTGAATTCTCGCATTGTTCAGTGCAGTGATGTCCGGTCTTGTAAATAGGTTTGTATAGAGTTACACTGGAGGCAAAAAAGAGGGACGAGTAATTTACAGCTTGAGCTGACTTGAACTTTCATTATTTCCTTATTCGCTATACCAGAGCAGAAAATCTTGATTATTAACAATAACCATTTGTTGTGCAAAAAAAATTGTCTGTTTTTTTTTTTATTTTTTAAATAATGACTCTTACAAAGCACAGCTAACTTTTGGGAGTTTTCTTACACAAAAATGTTCCATGGGCAGAAGGAAAAAGTTCAGGGAGATAACCAATCAGATAATCAACCAATCCAATGTCTTGATCCCACCTCCTCTACTATATGACTGGTTAGCTCTCTGAACCAATCATTGTTCCTTCTGCCCTCAGAACATTTTCGTGTAAGTAAAACTCCCACGAGCATTCGATGGGGTTGAGGTCAGGGTTCTGTGCGGGTAAGTCAAGGTCTTCCACACAAACCCGTCTTTACGGACCTTGCTTTGTGTGCTGGGGCACTGTCATGCTTCAACTGAAAAGACCCTTCCTTCCCCAAACTGTTTTGACAACCTTGGAAGCATAGAATTGTCCAAAATGTCTTGGCATGCTGAAGCATTAAGAGTTCCCTTCACTGGAACTAAGGGGCCTAGACCAACCCCTGAAAAACAACCCTATACCATTATTCCTCCTCCACCAAACTTTACAGTTGGCACAATGCAGTCAGGCAGGTAATGTTCTCCTTGCATCTACCAAAACCCAGACTTGTCCATCAGACTGCCAGACAGTGAAGTGTGATTCGTCACTCTACAGAACACTTTTTCACTGCTCCAGAGTCCAGTGGTCGCATGTTTTACACCACTCCATCTGATACTGATGTGATGCTTGCAAGCAGCTGCTTGGCCATGGAAGCTCATTCCATGAAGCTCCTGGTGCAGTTTTTCTGCTGGGGTTAATGCCAGAGGAAGTTTGGAAATCTGAAATTACTGAGTCATCAGAGTGTTGGTGACTTTTATACACTATGCACTTCATCTCTCGGTGACTCTGCTCTGTAACTTTCTGTTGTTCCTAAATACTTTCTCTTTGCAATCATACCACATACGAGCCATGCAATATCTAGCAGGGAAGAAATTTCAGGAACTGACTTATTGCAAATGTGGCATCCTATGACAGCACCACGCTTGAATTCACTGAGTTCTTCAGAACGACCTATTCTTTCACTTTCAGTAAACCTGACTGCATGGTTAGGTGCTTGATTTTATACACCTGTGGCAATGGGTCTGGATGAAACAAATTAATTCACTGATTAAGAGGTGTGTCCCAATACCCTTGTCCATATAGTGCATATTGTGGATTCTGATAATAGATGGTGGATAACAGGGAAATATTTTTCACTTTACTTTCCTCAGTAACTGCTAGTGGAATAAATACAAATATTATGAAGCATAATGCCTGCATTTCAGCCAGGGACAAAACTATGTGCGGGAATTTAAAACAAGGCTGTTCTTTCTAATTATTTTCCAATATGTGATTGACGTAATAATAAATAAAGTTTTCTAATTATTTATTTCCATGTTACACCTTTTGGGCACATATATTGTAAAATTTATCAGATTTGTGATTTACTTGAATTACCTTTTGATGAATAAGACACATATACATACAACATATACTTACAACATATACTTAGACACATATACATACAACAGCATTTAATGTCACACAGAACTGCACATTACGCACAGATAATTTAAATATCCCTTTTATGGGAAGCAAATAAGATAATTATGAAACTTTGCTCCCTGTTGGCTCTTACTATTGGTTAGTTTCACATATCTTAGGATTTGTTAGCAGGACGTGATAGGTCACTTAATGTAATAAAAGTATTTAAGTCTGTAATGACGAGGAGAGCAAGCCATCTTTAATGATACAGTCCACAAACGTAGATTCTAGATATGTGCCGAGTTGAAAATCCAAAAGCAGAGAAGATATGACAATAGTCTGAAGATTCCAAAATCAAAGTAGAATCAAAAACAGGTCCGAGAGCAAACAGACAAGCGAAAACATGGAGGCACAGTAACTGCAGCTATTGCACAATAGCTCACCACAGCTCGATGGACAGGCCAGGGTCTGCATATGTGCGGACTAATTAGAAAAAGGTTATTTCAAAAATGTAGTACTCCCAGTGCATACGGCAGTAACTTTTACATACAGGGGCTTTAAATGGCTAGTATATTAAATAAAAAAAATCTTGATATGAAATGATAAAGTCATGTGACATGCAAAGTAGACAGTACAGTACTGTTTATTGAGAAATTGCTAATGCATAAACTTTTTGTTAGCTGACGGTTATGGGTTAAAGGTAGAGGGGCCCAGGTATTATTCGCAAATTTTCACATTTGCGGGAATCTTCTGACCCTAACCCTCATGAATGTGTAAGGATTACTGTTATATTCCTTTGGTTATATAACCAGAAGTCAGTTATTATTGATTTGCCATTTGTACAAGTACTTAGGATATCCTAACATACTCTCCTATAAGACTGATTGACATACATAGGTGAAAGCAAAGCTGTAGGTCACAGTGCAGAGTCAGTCATTGATCTGGCACCCTTGAAGCAATTTTCAGTTTTAAGGACCCAATCCCCTACTCAATGGCCCAATGGTAATATGCAAATTCCATCAGCCAAAAGATTCAAACAGGTTACCTCATCATAGGCTTAACCCCCCTTAACCCCCAGCTTCACATATAACCCCATTAAAGGTTCAACCTGGCCCTTATGGGAACCAAACCTGCACCCTTGTCATTATCAATGGTACTACTCTGTAACCAACTAAGCTAACTGACCAATTGCAAAGCAATCTGCTATACAGTACATTAAATTTATTGTTAGGCAACATCATACCATGTTGTTAAATTTTCTCTGCTCACCAATATAATCTCAGGACGGTATTCACCACAACTGATGGTGTCGGTTCCTGGCAGCAGGGTAAAAAAAAACAGTTCCCTGTTTAGATAATAGAGTAGCAATCCTGTGGAGCACCACAGCAATCAAAACACTTAAGTATGACATTTCTTGGCGGAAGAGCAATTAGTAACACTGCTGTTAGAATCTAGAATGAAATGAGAAAATCTGAGCATCACACCAGCCTTACTGTCCAGCTGCCCGATAAACACTGAGCTGATTACAAATGTCTCTTCCAAAAGTCTCTGAGCAGCAGGTGCCCCCTTATTTACACACCCATAGGGATGAGGTTCCATCACTTGTCATATATGCATCTGGGTGCTTGAATAAATGATAATCCAGTTATAGTGGGTGCATGATCTCCATCGTTTTGATACCGTCCATAATGAGCTGTAGGAATAGAAGATTGTGCTTGTGGTACTTTCTTATCCTTGTTTCATCCTCTTTTTCCATGCTGACATACTTCTTCTGCTGAGGTTGTCACATTGAGCATTATTTATGCACTGATTATTCCTTCCTGCTGCACCAATCTCTTGAGTCTTCCTTTTGATGTCTCTTTAGCTCTCTCTCTGTCTGGGAACGCCCAGTGTTAATGTACAAACAATGCAGCTCTGATCTGCCTGCATGGTCCTGCCTGCCATTAGCACATTCCGGGAAGCTGAATACGTGTTTTGATTATATTTTGGTTACTGACATGAAGTAGTAAGTGGTGATCGAGGCCAGACTTATGCATGGGGTAACCTGGGCGATAGCACACACCCCCGTGTTGGAAAAGGCCCCAAATTTTTGGTTGTTACAACAGCATTATAGCCCTGGCAGTGACATCATAATAATGAGTCCAATTACGTTATATTGTTATGTTATCTCATCTTGTATTGTTTTGGTCTGTCTTAACCAGAAAGGTGATTCCGCAACACCCTGTGCATGGACGTCACCGTGGACCAATCAGGATGGATGGATGGAGCTTCACCTCTATCTAAGTGTTGGCCAAAGAAGGCTGCAGCAATGGCCATTTCTGCCGTCGTCTATGCTGTTGTTTGGAGCTTAGATGGCTGCTGTTATGGTGTGTTTGTATTTTTGTCTTTTATTGTGGTAGTTGGATTTATTGAAGTGTTTGTTTAAAATCAATTCATCTGAATTATGCGGTTATATGCGATTTTCCTGCACTTGCACTTTAAAGAGAGGCACCTTGCACTTTATAGCCCCTTGGCAGATTGTATGAACACCTACATAGTGTCCATAGAAATGCTCTGTCCAGACACACTAGGCTTTGGTTAGGGGTAGGTAGACTATCTAAGCTCTATTCTAGTGTTAGTCTGAAGCAGCATCTTCTGTGGGAGTTAGGGAAAGTTCTTTTTCCTTTCCTGTCTTTTTTGTCGCCCTTGCTCTTTTCCTTGGAGGTTTTCATATTTACTGTCCTGCACTAGCCAACCAAAATAAAAGGTGACTTTTTTTCCCTTGTAGTTCCTGTGTGGTTTCATTGGCTCCCACACACCCTGCCTCCTACAGGCACATGTCCCTCCCTGACCTAGACCCCTGGGTCATAACATACCAGAAGACATAAAAATAGTGAGGGCAGCCAGACCTGAGGAGTAGAAGGTTCTGGGTTGAGCTGCTGCTGGGCTGCCTGCTTCTGTAGTGTGAAGATACTAAGACCTCGTTGTGATATGCATCAGTGCCTGATTGCCCACCTGCTCCTTCTCAGACTGCTTCTCCTCCTGCTCCTCATGAGAACCAAACCCCTGTCTAGGGGGGAGGATCTTGCAGTGGTGTCCAGACGGCAGAAGCTGGGATGAGGTTCTGAAGGACATCGCTATCCTGGGTCCACTCACACGATGCGGCACTACACTCTATGTGATACAGCATGCTTGTGTCCGGAATTACACATTTAAGTAATCAACGAAAAGGCTTTACACCACTTAAGCAATTAATGAAAAAGTATTGCAGCACTTTAATTAAACGATACAATGGTGCAATGTGACAATAATGATTAAGAGCCCAGAAGAATGCCAAATATCCACATCTAATAAAAAGCATGTTTCCTTTCCTTTGTGGTTTAGCTGTCTTTGGGCAAAGTGCAAATTTCATCTGGCATAAATTCATTTACATGTAAATTTTACATTGATCTTAAGGAGCAGGTTACAGACTCATGGTTTTTCTCATCCAGCTAAAGATACCTGTACTGGCTTTTTAAGCAGCGAGTAAAATTACTGACCCAGATATAGAAAACTGCTTCATTTTTTGTCTTCTTTGTTTTTTTCCATGATAACAGAAATGGGTTATTGTGCTGTAGCTCCTGTAATAGCAGGAGCAACTGAGACTAATTAGAAAAGATATGTGTTACAATTTAATTAGGCCTTGTTGTTTTCAGCCTGCTAATAGTGTATGTTAGGTTGATTTTTATCTCTCATTAGTATACACCCTTACATAAAAAGAACACATTTGTTTGTATCATGTCACTGAAGACACATTACCATTATGCATCATTAACAAAGTTAAATTTAATCTTTAATCTTAAGCCTTATCTCCATCCATCCATCCATTTTCCCAACCGCTTATCCTACTGGGTCGCGGGGGGGTCCGGAGCCTATCCCGGAAGCAATGGGCACGAGGCAGGGAACAACCCAGGATGGGGGGCCAGCCCATCACAGGGCACACTCACACACCATTCACTCACACACCTATGGGCAATATAGCATCTCCAATTAGCCTCAGCATGTTTTTGGACTGTGGGGGGAAACCGGAGTACCCGGAGGAAACCCCGCAACGACATGGGGAGAACATGCAAACTCCACACACATGTAAGGCGGAGACTCGAACCCGGGTCCCCGGGTGAGGCAACAATGCTAACCACTGCACCATCATGCCACCCAGCCTTATCTCTTAAAAAACAAAAAAAATCAATGCAATTCAATGATGCCACTATAATGTTGAATGACTATTTTGTCCAAAATATCAGTATAAATTATATACCCACATCTGTCCAGAAATGTAAACCACAGTTATGTGGGATAGTTGAATTCTGGCTCAAAGATGAAAATAGCAGTGAATATATCACTTCCAACAGCCCTTTGTCAGGATCGGTCCCTGCCCTCTCTTTTCCCTGCCTGGCCAGCAGGTGTCGCTGGTCACCCTTTTCCTAATGTTTGAGTCCTTTATAATTATGACCCACACCTGAGTCTTGCTAGTCCAACCTAATATCTGGTAATGACCCTCACCTGTGTCTTCTTGTTCCCAGGCCCATATTAGGTTGATCAGTTATAGCCTGTACCTAACCCTTGTTGAAGCTCTTGCTATGTATAAGCAAAAGAAGCTAGCTGCACCCACATCTCCAGAACCCTGCCCAGCGGGAGGCTGCTGTGCCTCTAGTGCCCCAGGCTCCCGGCCCGGAGGGAGCTGCCCAGCCCAAGACCCAGAGCCTGGCCCATGGGGTGCCCAACCTGCCATCGCCTCTGCAGCGCCTCTAGAGCCCTGTCCAGAGGGAGCCCATGTCTCCTGGCTCAGAAGAGGCCATGTCACCCAACTCCTAGGAGCTGCCTCGCCACTAGCAACACCTGACTTCCTTGTCTTTGGTGCTTATTGTTCCTGCTGTCTCTCTGGATCGTGTCTCTCCAGCATCTCGCTGCCTTGACTTGACCAAGCTAGATCCAGAGGACGCCCCTGCAGAAGATCTGGAGTGGGATCCCATGGGCATTGCTGTGGGTCCAACCCCAATGTAAGGAATCCACTTGCAGAGTCTTCTTTTTAGCAAAATTATGTTTTTTTGAACAGTAAAAATAATATAATATAATGCAGTGTACACATACACTGGCCATTGAAAAGTAATTCAGATGTCTGGTCTCCATTCTCCTGTTCCTCTAGATGTGACTGGAGCCATGGACTGGAGACGATGGTTCCGTTGTCTCTCTGTGTCACAGAAAGCTGTCGTGGACAGACTTGGCCAGCAATACCCAGACTGTGTCCATGGGCCCATTATGTGTCTCTTGTGAGCCTAGGATCCCTACTTCTGTCACACCAATCCCACCTTTGTCTGTCCCAGCAGTGTTGCTGATGCTCCTCCCAGGCTTAACCTCCTAATGTCCTTCTTCCAAGCCCACGGCGGATCACACTACTTAATCTCCTTCATTTTCCCACTCCCAGTCCTTTGTTAGACCCATGATGTCCTGCAGACTACAGTCTGGCTCTGTTCCACCAAGTCCTTCTCAGTTTACTGCCTTGCCTTCTGGTCCTGTACCCTGGTCCACCTGTGAACCCCCTGTGAACCCCCCATGCTCAGCCTTGGCCCCATCTCATGTTCCAGGATCTGTCCTTCCAGTTCCTCCTCATGTGCCACGTCCTGTTACATGTCCCCTGGTCCTGTCCCTTGTGGTGTTCTCTATTCTGCTGAGCCTGACCCAACTCCTTGTGTTCAACCTGTTGGTCCTGGGTCCCCTTATGTATCTTGCCTGGGTGCAGTCCTTCCTCTTCACTGGTTTTCATTGATTTGTGGTTGTCCTGCCCTGTTCTTGTGGTTGGTCCCGCTCCTGAAAGTACCTCTCACCCCCGAAGTGTGTGTTAGCTGGGGGCACTGTCAGGATGCCTGCCCTCTCGTTGTCCTGCCTGGCTAACACTGGGCACCTGTCACCTATCCATCTATCCCTTGTTGAAGCCCCTGTTATGTATATTTATGCGCCAACCCGTACTCTGTTTGCCCAATCAGCCATTATTTGCTACGGTTTAGATGCAGTTGCTTTGTGTTCTGCTCCCCGCTTTACTGTGCTTGTTCCTGTGCTGCTTGCTGCTTTAGTTCTTTTGTTCTACCTTCATTAGACCCTCATGCTTCCCTTTGTTTTTTTATTTTTGGAATCTTTTGCATTCAGTGAAGTTTTTTGTGTCTTCTCAGCCACACGATGGATTGCTCCTCGCCGTTTTTGCAATGCCCCGCCAAAACAACATTCTCAGATATGATTATCCCTGCGGAGCTGTCATGGTGCCTGCCGATTTCCTCAGATAACACAAATCAGGGCTAATAATCTTACCCTAAAGCTTAAGACACATCGGACACATATGTCCAAAAGATTACTTTGTTTCCTTTTTACACACGATCCCCCATCATTTTAGACGTTCACTCCACACAGAGACTGACCTTATGAAAGTCACCGGCGGTCTGCATGTGGCTGCTGATTCTGGTTTCCCTTTAATATTTGTTCCATTTGATTGACCAGCAGCCCCTGACACAGTAGATAATCACATTTCCATGCGAATATTACGGGATTATAGCCGCAGACATAATACCCTTCTGATTAGGCTCTCATCACTCTAACTAGAGAAATTAATCTTTGATTGGGATATCAACAATCACACTCACACACATGACACACAGCTGTCAATTAAAACCAAACCTGATGATTCCACTGTCAAGGAGAACCTAAACATTTGTTTAGGGCTCTGGTTTCCTCCCATAGTCCAAAGACATTGCCCATAAAGAATGACTGTGTGTGTGTCGTCAGATATACTGTACATCGCATTGTGGGGACCTTTTTTTCTAGTTACTAGAGCTAAATAAACAATTCAAAATTAATAAAGCAAAATAATTTAACTCACTATTCTATATCAATATATACAGTAGGATTTTACTGATGCAAAGATATTACAAATGATGTTTCCTGAGTTCATTCCAAATTGTGTCCAGTGCACATTTTTTTTAATTGGGGTAGTTGCATCATGAACTTTTATACCTGTACACTGATGCAAATAGGTCAATCTTACCATCCCTGGTCTGCAGTCCTGTATTATTGGGGTAAAAATGAAGCTGATTTTGCTGGTATTTCTATTTTGTTTTAGTTTGCATTGCTTTGTTAATTGTAGTTTTTATTTTTCTGAAAACTGTCCTATTTATTTTTATTTCAGTTAATGAAATTATTGTTTCAGTCCTAGTTTCAGTTTTAGTCTTAGCTTTCGTTACCTAAAATAACCCTGATTAGAAGATGGTAGGTGAATGGATGGATTGTTGTGAAAGCCGGTTCAGCCCAAGGAAGAAACCATGAGAGAACCCAGCCTTTATTTGCGGTGTTTCCCCATTTCAGGGTCAACACTGGAGGCCAAGCCACCAAAATGGGGGCAACAAAAATTCAAATAAATTTCAACAGTGACAAGAATAGTGAACAAAACAGCTGTCGACACAAGTGTCTGAAACTGTCAATCAACTCAGCAGAACCAGAGTGAAGCTGGGGGGCTGCAATGTAAATAACCAAGATGAGGAAAGCTGATGTGATCCTGTGCCTCCTCATGCCAGGGTGGTGTCCCCCCCCCCCAAGAATTGTATTTCATCACATACAGACATATGATTTGTACATGGGTCAGTGACAAATGAAGGCTGGCAAGTTTAGCGATTCTTTTTTAAAGACTTGTTTTAAATCTAGCATGCATTAGGTTTGCTAGAAAGTACATTTCATATTCACCTTGGTGAATTCACATCTGAAATGAATTTGCATCATTTTTACAAAAGGCAAACTGAATGTGCTTGAAAATGTCTAATGATATAACCACAATACTTTGTCCACCTAGAGTGCACAGTATGCAAGTGTATTTATAAAAATAATTACTTCATTTTAAATTATCACAAAATAACATACTTTGTTAGGATTGCCTTAAATTTTATGATTGTTTTGCAATACTGTTTTTTAAATAATCTTTGACAAATTATGTAAAAAATGTTAAAAACATGTTATTTCACTGTAATAGAGGATTACATATTGTTCCACATTAATTTTCCTGTATATTATCACAATTTCTGAAAAATATGGGTTATGACAATTGACACAAACCAGTTTCACCAGCTGACCACGTTGCTTCTGCAGTCAAAGGTCATTGTTGAAGATATTGACACTGAAAATCAAGCATGACAATCAATAAGGTTGTCACTTGTGGTGGCGGAGGGAGCGCCTCGGGCGTGGGTGCGGGAGCCGCAGGCGGAGGGAGAGCCTCGGGCGTGGGCGCGGGAGCCGCAGGCGGAGGGAGAGCCTCGGGCGTGGGCGCGGGAGCCGCAGGCGGAGGGAGAGCCTCGGGCGTGGGCACGGGAGCCGCAGGCAGAGGGAGCGCCTCGGGCGTGGGCGCGGGAGCCGCAGGCGGAGCGAGAGCCTGCTCAGGAGCCGCAGGCAGAGGGAGAGCCTCGGGCGTGGGCGTGGGAGCCGCAGGCGGAGGGAGCGCCTCGGGCGTGGGCGCGGGAGCCGCAGGCGGAGGGAGCGCCTCGGGCGTGGGCGCGGGAGCCGCAGGCGGAGGGAGCGCCTCGGGCGTGGGCGCGGGAGCCGCAGGCGGAGGGAGAGCCTCGGGCGTGGGCGCGGGAGCCGCAGGCGGAGGGAGCGCCTCGGGCGTGGGCGCGGGAGCCGCAGGCGGAGGGAGCGCCTCGGGCGTGGGCGCGGGAGCCGCAGGCGGAGGGAGAGCCTCGGGCGTGGGCGCGGGAGCCGCAGGCGGAGGGATCGCCTCGGGCGTGGGCGCGGGAGCCGCAGGCGGAGGGAGAGCCTCGGGCGTGGGTGTGGGAGCCACAGGCGGAGGGAGCGCCTCGGGCGTGGGCGCGGGAGCCGCAGGCGGAGGGAGAGCCTCGGGCGTGGGCGCGGGAGCCGCAGGCGGAGGGATCGCCTCGGGCGTGGGCGCGGGAGCCGCAGGCGGAGGGAGAGCCTCGGGCGTGGGCGCGGGAGCCGCAGGCGGAGGGATCGCCTCGGGCGTGGGCGCGGGAGCCGCAGGCGGAGGGATCGCCTCGGGCGTGGGCGCGGGAGCCGCAGGCGGAGGGAGAGCCTCGGGCGTGGGCGCGGGAGCCACAGGCGGAGGGAGCGCCTCGGGCGTGGGCGCGGGAGCCGCAGGCGGAGGGAGAGCCTCGGGCGTGGGCGCGGGAGCCGCAGGCGGAGGGATCGCCTCGGGCGTGGGCGCGGGAGCCGCAGGCGGAGGGAGAGCCTCGGGCGTGGGCGCGGGAGCCGCAGGCGGAGGGATCGCCTCGGGCGTGGGCGCGGGAGCCGCAGGCGGAGGGATCGCCTCGGGCGTGGGCGCGGGAGCCGCAGGCGGAGGGATCGCCTCGGGCGTGGGCGCGGGAGCCGCAGGCGGAGGGAGAGCCTGCTCAGGAGCCGCAGGCAGAGGGAGCGCCTCGGGCGTGGGCGCGGGAGCCGCAGGCGGAGGGAGCGCCTCGGGCGTGGGCGCGGGAGCCGCAGGCGGAGGGAGAGCCTCGGGCGTGGGCGCGGGAGCCGCAGGCGGAGGGAGAGCCTCGGGCGTGGGCGCGGGAGCCGCAGGCGGAGGGAGCGCCTCGGGCGTGGGCGCGGGAGCCGCAGGCGGAGGGAGAGCCTCGGGCGTGGGCGCGGGAGCCGCAGGCGGAGGGAGAGCCTCGGGCGTGGGCGCGGGAGCCGCAGGCGGAGGGAGAGCCTCGGGCGTGGGTGTGGGAGCCACAGGCGGAGGGAGCGCCTCGGGCGTGGGCGCGGGAGCCGCAGGCGGAGGGAGAGCCTCGGGCGTGGGCGCGGGAGCCGCAGGCGGAGGGATCGCCTCGGGCGTGGGCGCGGGAGCCGCAGGCGGAGGGAGAGCCTCGGGCGTGGGCGCGGGAGCCGCAGGCGGAGGGAGAGCCTTGGGCGTGGGTGCGGGAGCCACAGGCGGAGGGAGCGCCTCGGGCGTGGGCGCGGGAGCCGCAGGCGGAGGGAGAGCCTCGGGCGTGGGCGCAGGAGCCGCAGGCGGAGGGATCGCCTCGGGCGTGGGCGCGGGAGCCGCAGGCGGAGGGAGAGCCTCGGGCGTGGGCGCGGGAGCCGCAGGCGGAGGGATCGCCTGCTCAGGAGCCGCAGGCGGAGGGATCGCCTCGGGCGTGGGCGCGGGAGCCACAGGCAGAGGGCGCGCCTGCTCATGGGTATGCCACATTGACATTTTTTTGCCATCATCTGCAAAATATTCTCTCAAAATTCATTAAAACCAGAAATTTTAGGCTCAGTCCTCAAAAAAGTATGTGTGCAAGTAATTTGTAAGTTTAGAGAAATTGAGTGTGGAAAAAATGTAGTTAACAGTCTGAATGGTTGTGAACATACAGCTGCCATCAAACTGTGTCCTGTTTTTCGCTTGCTTGTTTAAATTCTCCTCTCAAAATAACCAATTAGCCGTATGATATCATAATGTATCTGTATGTCAGTCATGCAAATGTCACTATAATTTGAATAAATGAATGAATGAATGACAAAAACTGAAAATTCTATTATACGAATGGCTTGAGGTGTAAATCAACATGTGATATGATGTGATGAAGTTCATAATGGTGACAGGTTGCATGACGGACTCTGGGTTTATTTTGTAAAAAAGCAAAAAAAAAAAAACCCACAGAATCCAGTGAGTAGCACAGTTCAGATACACTGTGCTATAAACCTGCTGTGTCAGGCAAGGAGGCATGAGCGATGAAGGGTCAGGCATAGACTCCTTGAGGGGTGAGAAAAATATACCAAATGGTTAGGAGCAAAGTAGGGGCTGCGGTGGTCATTTCAGAGGGAAACACCTCTTCTCCCTTAACAGGAACAAGTCCTTCAGGGCAGCGATAAAGAAGCAGTGCCTTCAGAATAGACATCCTCCAAGCAAACAACTCACTGGGCACAGAGAGCATGCACAGACACTTAGCCCTTTTGTTTTTTTTCCGACCAAGCCCTTGGATGGTTCCATTAGTAGCTGCCAGCCGTGCACTACTGGCCGTCCTTGTGACTGACCGTGAGGAAACCACGGTTACTGCTGTTTTGCGTGCTGTTGAAGTGTGTTGTGCTGGTGTGCTCGGATTCCCAGTGGTTATCACACTGCAAAAAAATGCCTTCCAAAATAACACTGGATGAGGAAATGATAAAAGGGTCCCGCTTAACATACCCATCAGGCCAGGTATGAATGTAAAAATCCAAAGCTCAGCTCGAAATTCGCAAAGCACAACAATCGCATTCTCTCTCTTCTCACACAGCTCACAAATCCTGCCCCTGACATATTACATGCAATAGCATAGCAAGGTTCTACCACCTTCCAATTACCATTACAGGTGAATTATGCAAAATTACCCAAGGGATGTGCAATAATGTACAATGATACATAATAGTGTCCTTTGTGAGTCATCCCCACTGTATTATGAAAATACTTGGTATTAGAAATAGTATAAAAGACTGCATTACCTGCTTTGTATTCACTATATATGTAAATATATAGTTATTGTTCATTGTCATGATCGAGTTTCCTTTGTTATATTTCTTAGATTTTTTGCAATATGGTCTGTATGAAGCAAGTATAATCATTATTTTGCATTGGTACATTTGCATTTTATGTTGTGGTCATAAAATGTATGTGCTCCATTGTGTGGAAGAAGCCAATGAATCACAATAGTGACACCTAATATCTCCTTCTATCAGTCTGAGAAGTATTTCAGCCAATTTGTTCACTTATACATCTTAAGAATATACCTGTACTATATCTTAAAAATGCACCCATACCCTTCACTACACTGTCGCCACATTTGCTAGCCAGCTAATCCACAGCAGCTTGTCCCAGATCCTTAAGAGGGTCCAGAACTATCACAAGTGCACATCTGGACATCTGAACAATCTAACCCTGACCCTACCCTTTGTTGGCTAACCCTTATTTGGGGACTTAGGGTTACACAACAGACCCTTGGAAAGTAAGAAAAATGTTATCAAACCCAGCAAAATTGTGGTTTCCCTGGATTTGGGGCCCAGAACTGTCATAAAAACACAGTAGGACATCTGTAAAAGCCATAATTTCTCTAATCATAACTCTAGCTTTTTTTGGCTAACCCTAACCCCTTTACCTCCAAACACAGTGCCCCCTGCTGTTTCAGCGAGGAATTTTCCACAATGTAGTACCTGGCATGCAAGGATACGCTACTTTGCTGCTTGACTACTCTACCTCCTGATAATGGCAGGAGGTACCTTTAATTTGATCTCCAGTGTGCAGTGTGGCCAATCCTACAACTTCTCCGAACAGCAACAATTTGCAAAAGGCAGGTATTTATATACCAGTTACCAGAACCCCACAACCATGCAGGGCAAGTAGCACAAGGCAAACAAACAGAATCGAGGCAGACAAACCAACAAGAAAAAAAAGCACAAGAAAAACAGCACAACAGTGAAGTCAGTCCTCCCACAGCACAGTAACACAAGAGGGTGGAGGAGAACACAGTGCAGTGCAACGTCTATGCCCACAGCCACTCATGGTGGGGGGGTGGGGGGTCACCTCATATTAACTGAAACAGAAAAACAATGTTTTCTATGATATCTCATAAACAAAGCAGGTACAAAAGGATATTTGCTTATACAGCACTCAACAAGAGAGCCAAGCCAAGCGGTCCTATTTCCCACCAGTGCAAAGCGTGGCGCAAAGTGGTTCTGCTAGTTTCGTACCAGCACATTGCTCATTCCGTGCCATGCGTGCACGTCGTCAAAATAGCAAATGATTTTGTGGCCACTTTCTGCTCAAAGCAGTGCTTTTTTAAATGAGGTGTGGCCAGCCATATTGTTGGCGCGTTGCTATTTTAAGGCAGCGAAATAACATTTTGCTTTTGACCAACAAAAACATGTCAAAAGTCAGTGGTGCATGATTAAACGATATTTAAGTGGTGCACTTTAGAAACGTGCAGGTGCAAGACGCTCGTTATGGACACAGGTACACCCTTGAGGTGCACTAATGGTTTTCTATATTTTAATTTCATTTATATGCTTTAGTTATTGAACACAACTAGTCCTTTCATGTAATCATACTGTTCAATCATTTGGAAATGCTGCAATCAGCTTGGTCAACTACACCCATCCACCCATCCATCCATTTTCCAAACTGCTTATCCTACTGGGTCGCGGGGGGTCTGGAGCCTATCCCATGACGACATGGGGAGAACATGCAAACTCCGCACACATGTGACCCAGGCGGAGACTCGAACCCGGGTCCCAGAGGTGTGAGGCAACAGTGCTAACCGCTGCACCACCATGCCGCCCCTCAACTGCACCTTAAAAGGTTATTTTAAAACGCAAATTTCTTGATATAAAAAAAGTGTGTGATCATTTTTGAAAATAGTGGAACACTATTCATGGTGTCCCAGACCACTTAACTGAAATTTGGGAAATTTAGCATGATTGAATCAAATCATAACGATATGATAATTTTTGAAAAAAGTGGAAAGCTGTTCATGGTGTCCCTGACTACTTACCTAAATCTCAGAAGCTAAGTCCCTGTAGGCTTATTCAAGTCACAAAATTTAGCAGCGATGACAATGGATGGGATCCAAAGAGGTGGGTTAACCCTAACCCAGATTTAAACACCTAACCTTAACCTTAACTCTAGCCCTAATTACTTGGAAATTCCGAATCAGCACTGTTTTAAAAAAAACAAAACCACCACTTAGAGAACAAAAAACGCTTTTATTTTTTACTCTTTACTGGAATGATGTATGGGCATCAGACTTGACAGTTGGAATCTATAGTATGATGGAATGGGAATGCAAAGCACTTTGTCCTTTTAGTCTAGCGCTACCTGGTGGCTGCTTAGAGATGGGAGACCCAGCACTTAGGAATGTTCGGTGTTCACCTCTGCCTCAGCACTGACCTCCACTTGGGTGGCTCGGAAACATAAGGTGTCAGTGAATACTCAATTAGCTGGACTGGTACATATCCTAGACAGGTCCACCTGGACAGCATGTAGGGATGGTGGTCTGGGGTCAACAGACCTTAAATGGTCTTCTATGGGTGAGTAGCTTCACCCATTCACCAGCCTATACTCGCAAAACACCCAACAAAATACTGCTTCTCAGTCGTAAGTTCTGCTGTAGCCATGGTTACCATTAGCATGCTCCAAACTTCACCAAAATTTACAGGATACATCGTGGCACCACCTATAGTCTGCAAGTGGTACTGCTGCTGATCTTAGGATTAGCATGCTAGTTAGTTGGAGCCGGCTCAAACACATTTATGCATTTTACGTCTCCAAGAGGCCCAATCCAGCATTATGTCAAAATTATCATGTTAGTGTGTTAGCAAAGTTGAGGAATCTCAGTCTAGGAAGGTTGTAGAGACTTCCTTAGATGCCGCTTGTCACTGAGAGTCTAGAGAACCTCAAAACGTGCATATATAGAAACAAAGCAGGAACATTTTTTATTATGTCCACAATGAAGCGAGAAAGAGTGTTCCTGCACACACTAGATGTGTATGCATTATGTCATGCCCTGCTAAGGCCAATGCACCCCACCTTCAAATTCAAAGTGATTTTCTTCCCCTTTCTTAGACCAAACCCTATTTCAGCAGTGCCTCCAGAGGTAAGTTTGGATGCTCCTGATGCCCCCCCCCCCAGCATAAATCATCCAGTTCAGGGAAATAACCGAGTCCTATTCGAGAATTGCAATTCTTAGCCTGATGAAGAACGATTTGATCTCAATGATAACTACAGTATATGGACTTGCTTGAGCAGGAATTTAAGGTGCATGTGACACTATACATGCCTGGGAGAAACCTGAAACGGAAAATAATAATAATGACTGATGCTTTATTGATCCCCATGGGGAAATTGCCTTTATGCCTCCCTTAACTTGCTCTTTGCAGAGTAAGCTGTCCATGAAGGGCAGCCACTTGTTGGGGCACCCAGGGGTTAAGTGCTTTGCGCAAGACAGGGTTTGAACCGGTGACCTTATGATTACAAGCACACAGGCTTAGCCCACTGAGCTACACACTACCTCCATTCCATGTAAAAAATACAAGGTAAATACTTACCTTGGTTGGATGGTTGGAGCTGCATTTTGTGTGTGGTGGGGACTGAGTGGAGTGGAATCAATTCTGGGTAGTGTGGTAAAGGTACTGGAGATTTATTTTAATCCTGTTCCCTGATTATAACCCTAAAGAAATTCCCCCAGCCCTAAATTTAACCATACCCTGTCCCCTAAACCCTGACAGGTAATCTGTTTATTTTTTGTCATGTATGTCTATGAGAATAAAATATATAATTTCATATAAATGTGTTTTTTTTATCATATACATTTCAAGTATGATACATTTTAAATAATAAATAAATATATGTGTCACAGTTACATCTATGCTGCACTGTAATCAGGATATTGAACAAGATCCGGGTGACCTTGCTCTGAAATGTTGTAAAACTCTTTTTCTCTCACTGCACTGATCTTCATGTGTCAGAAATTATTAGCTCGAGATAAGAGTAAGATCCAAAAGAAAACTTGACTGAGTTACAGACGAGCCTCACACACAATCTCAGAAATTTGTCTTCAAGTCTCAACTGTGTTTTTTTTTATCTATTCTGAAACTCTGAGCAGCCCATGAGCATATCAAGGTTCTTGCTTTTCTTGTGTTCCTCTTGTCATCATCATACTGGACAGAATCATTTGTCTTAGATTGATTTATTCTTTTGTTCTCTCTCTAAGGGGGTAAGAGAAACAGGTGAGAAGTCAGTAATCTGACTTGAATCTGAAATCCTCGAACGTACAGTCTACAACCAGCTTTCTCTCTATCTCTCTCAGAACAACCTCCAGGATCCTAATCAGTCTGGCTTTAAAGCAGCTCACTCTACAGAGACTGCCCTCTTAGCAGTCACTGAGAAGCTACATGCTGCCAGATCGGCCAAACTGTCATCTGTCCTCATCCTTCTTGACCTATCAGCAGCATTTGACACGGTCAACCACAAAACTCTCCTATCCATCCTTAGGAGTCTTGGCATTGGTGGCCTGGCCTGGCGCTGGCTGGCTTCCTACCTAGAAGGCCGAACATACCAAGTGACATGGAATGGATCCACATCTACTCCACGTTGTCTTTCCACCGGTGTCCCTCAGGGCTCGGTTCTTGGTCCTCTTCTATTCTCCCTCTACACTAAATCTCTTGGCGAAGTTATATCCTCACATGGCTTCTCCTACCACTGCTATGCCGATGACACTCAACTCATCCTCTCCTTCCCTCCCTCAGACACTCATGTCTCCACTAAGATCTCTACATGCTTGGCAGACATCTCATCTTGGATGACCACTCACCAGCTAAAACTCAACACTAGTAAAACTGAGCTGCTTTACATCCCGGCTGACTCATCCCCCCTCCAGGACCTTGCGATCTCTTTCGACAACTCCCTAATCCGTCCTTCGGTTTCTGCTAGAAACCTTGGAGTTACCATAGATGATCGGTTGTCATTTTCCTCACATATCGCCAGTCTTTCTCGCTCTTGTCGGTTTCTCCTCTTTAACATCAGGAGGATACGTCCATTTCTTTCCACTCAGGCTACCCAGATACTCGTCCAGTCCCTCGTCATCTCACGCCTTGACTACTGTAACTCGCTTCTAGCGGGTTTACCACTGAGCGCCATCCGTCCCCTCCAACTGATTCAGAATGCAGCTGCTCGTCTTGTTTTCAACCTTCCCAAGTTCTCCCACACCACTCCTTTGCTGCGCTCCCTCCACTGGCTTCCTGTAGCTGCACGCATCAGATTCAAAACACTGATGCTCGCATACAAAGCCAAAAATTCTCTGGCACCATCCTACCTAAAGGACCTCATCACACCCCGCTCTGCACCACGATCTCTCCGATCCTCCAGCACTGCTCGACTGGTCCCTCCTCCCCTCAAGGCACAAGGAAGACACGCATCTCGGCTCTTCTCTGTCCTGGCACCTAGTTGGTGGAATGAACTCCCCCTAGATGTCCGAACAGCAGAATCCTTGACTGTCTTCAAGCGACGACTCAAAACTTTTCTTTTTCAGAAATACCTGACGTAGAACTTCTATATTCTTTCTCGACTCTTATTCTGGTGTGTGTTTAAAAAAAAAAAAAAAAAAAAAAAAGAAAAATCTACACTACTCAATGGAGTTCTCAGAGATAGTATTCATAGCTTGGGTCCTTATTGAGCTAGCATTGGAAATTCATTGCAGAGTCTCAAAGCACTTATGTAAGTCGCTCTGGCTAAGGGCGTCTGCCAAATCCTGTAAATGTAAAATGTAAATGTAATCTCCAAAATAAGAAGATGATTTACTTCTGATGACACAAAGAAAAAACTGCCGTTAGCAGCAATGTTTTCCTCTGAGAGTCTTTGCTCAATGCAGTACCATGGCAGCAAAAAAGCACTTTCGACAAAAAATCCCAAGCTAGTTGTGGCTGTTATTCTCTTTATTCCAAAGGGCAATACATCCCTACCTAATGACAAAGCTACACTCTAACCCAGCCTGACTGTACGGGAATACATACACTCCACACACCCTTAAAAAATAAACATGAGGCTGGTGCGTCATGGAAGAAGAGCAGAAATGATTGCTGGAGAGAAAATTACATGACTTGGGTCCAGCATCCAGTATGTAGGGTTACTGGGGGGGGGGGTGAAAAAAATAGAACTCATTTGTGTGTGTGTGTGTGTGTGTGTGTGTGTGTGTGTGTGTGTGTGTGTGTGTGTGTATAGGCGGAACTAATTAGTTTGAGTAACACCGATTACCTTTGCAAACTCTCACTCCGAAGATGGCTGTAGGGCACACTGTTCCTCCTCATACAACTCCTGCACAAATAAAAATGTTAAGTCCTTAAGCTACTTTAAACTGCTCCCTTTAAAATGGAAAATGGTTTCCCAGAAGGCTGGAGCTAGAAGGAACAGTACACAGTCCAATGTATGTTAAGGAGGCTTCATACAGTACAAGACAGAGAACAAATTAATTATTGTTGTCTACTACTAATTTTACGACTGGCATTTCTACCCAGAAGGCAATTATTCACATTTACATTGATGTTTTTGACAATGACATAAATAAATAATGTACTTACTCAACAGTTATTTTCTCAACCTGGAAAAAGTACAGCGTTTTCCAGTGACGTCAGTGAAGTACTCCTGCAGTCTCTGACTCATCAGTCAGCCGCTGTCATTCGTGGTAGAGGAGCCTTTTCATACCACGCCACCTCTAACTGCTTATGACATCAACTCTCAGAGGTGGGATATGCAGCACAAGGACCTGAAAGGGCAATCACTGATTGCCAGTTTATAAAATCAAAATAATGAGTGTGGCTCTTGGCCCTTTTGTTGCGTTATTCCTTAAATTTTGCTATAAATGACTTTAATTCCGGGTGGGAAAACAGTGTCCACAAGCATTATTATTACAAAACAGTAGGTGTGGATTTTTTTTCACATGCTCACCCTAATAGCATGTCCCACATACATGCTTTTGTTTCCCTATTCCTATTAGATGTTAAAAACTAAATATACTGTATTTATGTGGAATTTAATTGACTTCTCTGCAGTCATTTTCTTTCCTCATTAACATACAGATGCATTTAAATACATTTCCACCGATTCTTTTTTCAGCCTGGTCTTTCCCACCTCAGTTGTGTTTGCAGAGGTTGTCCTTCAATAAGAGGCACTTTTCACACTTTGGGTGTGTACTGATGGGGGGGGGACGCGAGGCTGCAGGCTTTGGATGGTAAACAAGGTCTTATTCTTCAAAACCACATCATAGAAGCAAAGTAAGGACATATTTCATATTTAGGTGCATGTGTTTAATCAACATTAATATAAAGAGGGATTGGGATAATTTGGCATGATTCAGTATAAGGTATGGCTTCATGACACAATTCCCAGCGAAATTTTCTGCCTGAATGGATTTTTACAAACGGTTTGCTCTTTACTAGACCAACGGTCAGAACCAACCTATTTAGTGAGGGCAGTACAAATAAACTCAGTTTGTTGTATTGCAATCATGTTCCAAAATAGAGGAAATTACAAAATTTGAAATATGAATGTGCTATCATTAGATTGACATTAGATTGTTTTAGATTTTCATGTGGTTTAATGACCTTTTTCTTCATTGAATGTTACAGTGCTAAAACAAAATGTTTTTATTTAAATTAAGCAGAGTGGCCTTCATTTCATAGGTATGTCTGGGCGCTGTCCAGTGCTGAAACAGGGACACAGAAGACATAAGCAGCCTCTCCATGCAGTAACTATAAATCTACCAGTTTCATACAGTTACCAACTTCAGAAGAGAAAAGTAAATTCTCAGTTACATGGCTATGGGCTACACACCTGATCCTGCACACATTTAGACTTTCCTTTCAACAAGCTTCCTTTCTCTAAGGAGAGAGACAATATTCTTCTTTTTCCTGGAATCCATCATAACAACATATAAATAAGGGGTAAAACACACTAACGTGTGTTACACTGAAATAATCAACAATAACTTGGTGTAATGTGGCCTAACGGAATTGAATCAGAGGCCCGCTAACCAGTTCATATAATTACTTTTTCCATACCATTTTCATATAATTACACACCTTGCCGTGGTTTATCCCGCCTATACCACGGCTAACGAACAAATAATAATGCAATAAATTAGTCACGGTTAATTTCTCACAAGAAAATTTCAATTTTCATTTAATGATGTTCCAGTGTGCTCCAAAAATATAGTTCCTGTAAGTACAGAACCGGGGTTGGGGAGGCTGCTTTTAAACGCTATAGCTTTTCAAGCTACAAGCTATTTATGATTAAAAGTAGTTAAACTACAGCCTACTGAAAAAGTGAAGTAAGCTAATTTTACGTAGCTACAATCCCAACATTGGATGGAACATATAGTCAGGCTACTCCCAGGAAGCGGCATGTTGAAGTTACCATAGAAACGATCAGCATACAGGTGCTTGTGTTTTGAAAAACAAGGAAAGTTTTGATGATTATTTATTTAAAAGTCACACCGCTTTTTATATTAATGTGTTTAATAAATCACCGAAACGCAATATAGAACTGCTGTTTGGCTGCCGACCTGCGCAGATACACGAAAATAATAAACACTCACATGACATCTCTGGAGCTATAAGAAAATTGTATTTGTAAAAACTGAGGCGTAATTAACCAATACGTACAAGAAGGAGTACAGTTGTATTGCAATATGTCACGCCTGTGGTTATCTTAGGAGTCAAGATATATTAGTACAACTGCACATAATCGAGTATGTTTTGTATGACAGATAGTATGTATAAGGTAAATGTAATATCCATCCATCCATCCATCCATTTTCCAAACCGCTTATCCCATTGGGTCGCGGGGGGTCCGGAGCCTATCCCAGAATCAATGGGCACGAGGCAGGGAACAACCCAGGATGGGGGGCCAGCCCATCGCAGGGCACACTCACACACCATCCACTCACACACACACACCTACGGGCAATTCAGCAACTCCAATTAGCCCCAGCATGTTTTTGGACTGTGGGGGGAAACCGGAGTACCCGGAGGAAACCCCACGACGACATGGGGAGAACATGCAAACTCCACACACATGTGACCCAGGCGGAGACACGAACCCGGGTCCCAGAGGTGTGAGGCGACAGTGCTAACCACTGCACCACCATGCCGCCCTAAACGTAATATATTACAGAATATTTTATTCATTTACACATTTATGGGCCTCTACAAAAAATAGTTCTTGCAACATCCAAAACACGCGTGAGTGACTGGTGTGTGAGTGAATGGTGTGTGAGTGAATGGTGTGTGAGTGAATGGTGTGTGAGCTGGCCCCCCATCCTGGGTTATTCCCCCCGCGACCCAGTAGGTTTGGAAAATGGATGGATGGATGGATGAGGGATACAAGAATTCCAGAAGAAGAAAGCACATTGCATGATGGTTTGACACAGTCTAATCATAACCAGAAATTCACTGGCATAATGTTGTCATTGCTGGAGAATTCTATTATTTGCACAAATCAAGAAAAAGATACAACAACTTTATTTATATTTTGTTTTTAGGAAGGGGTGTCCCAGTTTTTCTATGACTCAAAACCAAATTAAGTCTCCCGCTATTTCTGCTGTCCCTGCTTCCAAGTGCACCCTGGCAGTACGGGTGAGTGTGCAGGCAAGACATATCAGGGAGCAGTTTCATAAGTTTGCAGCCAGTGTTGTGATCCTGGTCGTTATTTCGGCATATAATGAAAATTCTACAAATTATTGAATGCTTTAATACCTTGATCCATAAATCCATAAAGCATGTTTTTTTTCTTTCTCTTTCACTGTGTGGGTGTTAAAAGACTGCTAAAGACATATAATCTACACAGCCTGTTATGGGAGCAGGACTTGTTGATAGTGCATGAGATCGGCTGTTATCACTTGTGGTTATATGTCAAGGAAACTAGAAATGTTCTCAAATGAAGTGAAATAAAAGGTATTATATTGAACAGACAACTTAAATAGATATGTGAGCAGAGGCAGAAGTGGACTGGGGCTAGCCAATGATTTTCCTGAGATGACACATACCTGTACACCAAGACATTATTATTATTATTGTTGTTGTTGTTATTGTTCTGACAGAAGTTCGGGGACCCAAATGTGGTACAGAGGGAGTTTATTTCAGAACCAGGCTAATATAGAAGATGATCAGATGTTTGCATCGGGGCATGTAGCCGAAGGAGTTGAAAACCAAGGAAGTCAGTCCAGCAGAGATACAAAGAACAGGAGGTGAGAATACAGGGTAGGTCCCAAGGAGATAGGAATAGGGCAGGTTTGGAACAGAGCTGGTAGTACAGGTCAGGGCTAGACGGAGGACACAAGTGAGATACTCAGCAACGTGCATGGAAGTCGGAAGTTTTCTCTCTGCTCCCGTCCAACCTTTTCCGTGTAGGACTGACTTCCCCAGCTTACTTGACTTTCTGCTTTGTGACCTCGACTAAGTCCTTCCTTGCCGATTTTGTTTCTGTCTGCCCTGGTTTAAATAAAACCACTGAGGCAGGACCTAGGACAGGCAAGGTGGCTGAGCTCTCCCTGCTTTAACCCCCCACTTTTGTCCCACGCTCTGTGCACAGTGTGCTTACCAATATAGTGTCATTGAATTATACGGTTTTACGAGTTTTAGCTATGCAACACATCAGTAGGAATCATAGCATCAGTTTTTTTGCCTGCCTGCCCTCCAGTGATATTGGTTGACCTGCATAGAGTCTTAGATCTGTAGAACATCTTCTTACATGTAATTATAGCATAGGCAAGGCGATCAAATAGCCTCCTTTTTCCAGCCATTTTTTTGGGACCTGAATTTCACTTTGTTTCAGTTGCCATTTGCTTTCACGAGTCACAATACTTGTATGCATATTGTGCACATATTTCTGTTGTTTTGACGCCATTCTTTGCATGCTACCCCCCGGTGTCCACTTTTTTTGCGAAGCAAAATATAGTCACCCCTTCTATGATATGCTACGTCAGACATGATGTCACACACAAATTGATGAAAGGTGATTTTTTTTTTTTTGCTGCTGTTCGACAACGAGAATAGAAATTGCTAAAGATGCATGTAGTCTCCAGATCTGTTACTAGTCACTAGATAAAATATTTAGTTGCTAGGGAAGGACGAAAGGTCTTAAGATCTAGTGTTAAAGTCACTGCATTGGCAATACTGTGAGATGCATTGGATCAGATTTTCATACTGTTGGGTTTGTCAGATGTGGTGGGTGTTTTTCCCTGACCTGATGCCAGAAAATGTGATGTGGTGTACGCAAGCTCAAAAATTCAGTACATGCAAGGTACAAATCAGGCAGGTATTGCGGATCAAGTAGTGACAAGCTGCTAGTGTACATCAAACCATAATCATTGCAGCTGACATTGTATTGATGGTTCAATTTTAGTGTAACATACCAAATCAACAGCAGCATGACAAAAACCTTTCAAACTGTAAGTGAATCTGTCTTTCAAGTCATCTGACCTAATTTTTGGTATTAGCAAAGAAAAATGTAACGGGGGAACGACTTTGATCAGTGTGTCAACTCCTTGGGTCTTTGAAGTTGAAGGAGAATGATTGGATTTCCTCAAGTTACATTTGAAAGTCATGAGAAATAATGAGACTGTAGTTTCAGCTTTATTTCACTCCAAAAACAGCAGGCTTTCCCTTTCTGCTCATTTGACCTAGAAACACATGCTGACTGGATGAAGTGAGGTTTACCATGGCATGTGCTCTGGTCGGTGTGAGGTTGACGATGATGACATAACAAAGCATTTGCAGCACTGAGGAGAAATGTGCAGGTGGAGTAAAATCCACTCCTACCATTTATTCTGCATTTGGCAAGTGGGGTTCCAGAGACGCAAACATAAGGAATCTGTAGAAATCTAGACACCCCACGAATGGCACAATGTAGTTTCAGTAGTGATATTGTAAGTTAATAGGCTGCATGAAGTGGCAGACCATTGTTGGTAAGAAGTACATTGCATTTTGTGTGGAATAAAGTCATAAAAGTGACATATCCACACACCCAGATGATAATTCATCTCACCGATTTGCCATAACATTAAAACCACCTGACTAATATTGCATAGGTTCTCCTCATGCCAGCAAAACAGCTCTGCCCCATGGAGGCATGGACTCCACAAGACCTCTGATGCTATCCTGTGATATCCGGCAGCAAGAAGCTAGCAGCCGATCCTTTAAGTCCTGTAAGTTGTGAGGTGGGGCCTCCATGGATTGAACTTGTTTGTCCAGCATATCCCATAGATGCTTGCTCAGATTGAGATCCGGGGAGTCAACACCTTGAACTCTCATGCTCCTCAAACCATTCCTGGACAATATTTTCAGTGTGGCAGGGGCATTATCCTGCTGGAATACCATTGCCATGAAGGGCTGTACCTCGTCTTCAACCACGTTTTCATCGTCTGTACATCGTCTTCAACCATGTTTAGGTAGGTGGTACGTGACAAAGTAACAACCATGGCAGGACCCAAGGTTTCCCAGGAAAAATTTCCAGGGCATCACACTGTGGTTGGCTTGCCTTCTTCCCATAGTATGGGGGTGGGCAATCTTTTTCACAAAGGGACAGTATGTATGCAGGTTTTTGGGTCAGCTGTTCAAACCCAGGTGTGAGAAGTCAGGACTTTGGCCAATTAGTACTCCAATTAGTTATCTAATTAGGGAGTTGCAGCGAAAACCCGCATACCCAACGGCCCTTTCTGGATTGGATTGCTCACCCCTGCCCTAGTGCATCCTGGTTCTATCTCCTCCCCAGGTATATGAAACACACGCCCCAACAGTCCATGTGATGTAACTGAAAATGTGACTCATCAGACCAGGCCACCTTCTTCCACTACTCCATGGTCCAGTTGTAACGGTCACGGGCCCATTTTAGGCACTTTTAGTGGTGGACAGGGGTCAGCATGGGCTACTTAGCCCCATACGCAGGAAGCTGCGATGCATTATGTGCAAAGCCAGCATTACATTTTTTTTAGCAGTTTGCACTACAGTAGCTCTTCTGCGGAATCAGACTAGACTGGCTAGCCTTCGCTCCCCATGCGCATCAGTGAGCTTTGACAGATGCTGTTGTATTTGACAGGGGCAATTGTAATAAAATAATAATCAATGTTAGTTACTTCACCTGTCAGTGGTTTTAATGATAGTGTATTGTACCAACATGTCATGGTTTGTCAGTCATGTTCTGTAGTGTTATGCACAAGTTTCATTCACTGAAAACACTCAAATTCCCAAATCTGCACTAACAGAAGTCTTAATAAAGTCTTTAAAAAAAACCTTGAAGGCTGCTAGACTCTGCCGTTAATCTCATCTCATGCAATATTTTTGTAATATTAAGATGACAAGTAAGATGGCAACAATCCAATCTCTCATTGCCAAGGTCTAATCACAGGCTGACTGTCAGCTCTAGAAGTCAGATTTATGTTTAATGTCTTTGGCATCATAACATAATTAAGAACTAATTTAATTTGAACATTTCTGTCAGTGTTTCCTGTGAGTGTTTAATTGACATTATTTCATGGAATCAGGCAACAGAAGTTAATGATGCATGAGACAGGGTCAACACCAACAGGGTCAATATCTGACAGATATTTTAATGAAAATTCAATTTTCACTTTGGACATGGTATTTAAAAATGTAACCTACAGAGTTTTTTCCTCAATCAGACAAGTCATGTCACAAACAGGTTTGTCAGACAATCTGTAGCACAAGTTTTTCAAAATTATATCTATGAAGTCCATCCATCCATCCATCCTCTAACTGCTTACCCTGGTCAGGGTTGTGGTCGGGTATGGAGCCCATCCCAGGCAGCACAGGGTACAACACTGGGGTACACCCTGAATGGGATGCCAGTCCATCACAGTGCACACACACACACACATGCAGCCATACTCTGTGGGCACTTTAGAGACACCAATTAACCTAACCTGTCTTTTTCTTGTGGAAGTAGATCGGAGTGCCTGGACGGGACCTGTGTAACACAGGGAGAACATGCAATCTCCACACGCACAGGATGGATTAACCCCCAACTCGGGAAGTGTCCACTGTGCAAGCCTCTGCAAAGGAGTGTATATTAGAAACAATGAAATTCAGTAAGGAAATCTCTGAGTGATGATTCCAAAAAGACCAGACAGAAATAGAGCATAAACGGAGCAGACATAAATATATAAAATATGTATATAAAAATATATAAATAAATATGAAACATATTAAATATTAAATTGGATAAAAACTCAAGGATGGACTTGCACTCTGAAGAAACATGTCTGCTGAATCTCTTGATTTTGCATAAATATTCTATATTTATCAGTTTATAATTATATGCTGCATATCATTTTTACCAGAGCACATGACCCTGACAAAGTGATGGAAGATGGTTAGTTTTAATTATAGGGTCAAACAGAATGTTTTTTTTAAAATATATTTTATTAATAGTTTTTTTTTCCAGTTGCTTATCCTGACCAAGGTCATGGGAGGGGGGAGCGATTCCAGTCAGCACAGCATATAAATCATTCAAGTCCATTGCAGGGCACAAACAGATCTACACACTCACACAATTTGGGCAACCAGAGATGCCAGTTAGCCTAACTGCGTGAAGAAATCCACATGACACAAGGAGAACATACACAGCTCACACACAAAGAGCCTTGAAATACCGAGAGATGTGTTGAAAAACAACCTATTTGACTTATAGTAAAAAACTATACAGCTAGCATGGCACATCTGTCAGGGCTGCCCACTGAGAGAACCCCCCCCTTACCCCCCCTGATCTCACAGAGCATCAAGACAAGAGGCCCAGTCTGTTAGCTGACTCTGACTAAAAGATCATTCAGGCAGGTGCCAGTGGCGGGTTGTGTCATAAACCTGCCAGACATTCCATTTTTAATCTTCTCATGGCTGAGATGGCCTGTGTCCCACACCTGTCCTCCGGGATGTGCTATTTAGTGCCGTCCCTGTGTACCTGGCAGGTGCAGGGGATGATGAAGTGACATGCCACACGCTTCCTTTGCTTGTCTCTCTTCATCTTTCACTGCCAGCCGCAGATGCCTTCCACTGGAATTAACTGAAGCACCAAAGTGCTCTGTCAGAAGTATTTAATATGTCTACCTGGCAGAGAAATAGTGGGCATTAAAGTTCAGCATACATGCACACATCCTCTTCCCCTGGAGCATCAAGCAGCATGGCAAATCAGTGACTCATACAGGGTTGTTAAAGAGGTAGCATGGAGCATAACAAGACGGACATCTTGTTGGCACCTTCTTCCCCAACTCAAATGGTTGTGGGAGGAAGATAATAGATTCAATTGCAGAATATGAAAAAGTAAACCCTTGGCAGGTATATATGCTAAGAGAGATTTTTAATTAAATTTCTGTGCAGATCCTGTATTTTTTGCATTGACTTGAGTGTTTGCCTTTGTGTGTGAGCTGTGATGGACAGCCCGACCTTTTCAAAGCAGAAATTTGCTCCTTGCATTTGTTACTTTAGAATTAGATTGTAATGCTCTGCTATCTGGCAGCTCAAATGCTTCCTTAATGTATTTCCTGCTGGCACAGAATGCAGCTGCAATAGTAAAATCATAAAAATGTTTGACTGGAGTTTAGCTCTCTACTTTAAGGTTCCTTTCAAATTTAGAATTTATGAGTTAGCAGGGCTTAAAGCTGTGGGATATCAGGGTTTACGGCTGCCTTCAGATAATTATGGGCAGCTGGCTTTTATTGTACTTTGGATTTTATTAAGGATAAATAGAGCTGGTTGGATGACATTAATAAAGAAGACTATGTTGTGGTGCACATGTTCCATTTTGCACCCTTTTCATGCAGTCAACATTAACCAAGCATTTACAGTACGAGTAAAATACCAGTCAGTACATCAGCAAGTTCTACTGCTCTCCACTTTAGGTGTTTTCTTTTTCTGCAGCCGACAGATTGGTGTAACCAGCCTAGCAGCAAGGCCTGGCCAGTGTACTGCAAAAAAGGAAGAAATAAGGTGAGAGAGTTCTGTGCTGGGAGAGAAAAACAGCACACGTTTAAGCAACAGTGCTTCCGTGCAGAATTTATTCAATATCAATGTCTCAGTCATTTCTCAAACTTAGAAACAGCTTAATACAGAAAAAAAGAAAATGCAATATATCTGCACAACAGTATGTAAATATTGTAATACTGCAATAGAGATGCAAGCATTAATTAAATTTCAATTATTATGAAAAGATTACAATAACTCTGGGGAGTATTCCATGAAGCAGGATTAAAGGAAAGTCTGACTTATTTCGACAAGTCTGGCTAATTTAAGTTGGAGTTCCATTCCATCAGGGTGCCTTAAATGAATCCCCGCTGAGCTACCATGGTATCTTAGGCAAGTGAATAAGTCTGCACCGGACCATGTTAACTGTCTCACTTAGTTAAGCGTTGTCTCAAAGAACGTCCAACGTGTGGGAACAGATTCCCAAAAGATCGTTCCGTCGGACAAAATTCAGCAATCTTACTACCCATGTCATGTAATCGGTTGAATTATGTGCCCTCATCTGTCATAATATTTTACATTATCTGGTTGAATTATTTTATTAACCTGTAAGGTGTAGCCTTGCTAAATTGCTCATAGGAATGCGTGTGTGAGTGTGCCCTGCGATGGGCTGGCCCCCCATCCTGGGTTGTTCCCTGCCTCGTGCCCATTGCTTCTGGGATAAGCTCCGGACCCCCCGCAACCCAGTAGGATAAACGGTTTGGAAAATGGATGGATGGATGGATATAAGGTGTAGCAAAATGACATGATTCATTTTGAGTTAGCAGGAGAATGAGCCTTATATATACGTATATAAATAATGGAACCCTGTAGTCGGTGCTGTGAGTAAAAGCAAGTCGAGAAAGCAGAGAATAAAAACCATCTTTTCGGAAGTAATCCTCTGCGTGACATTTCCATAATATGAAGAGCAGAGCTGAGATTGCAACATAATATAACAAAGCCTATAAAAATTCCAGTTAATTCCAAAATAATTACAGTAAAATCCCATTATAGTGGACTGGCTTATAACGGAATATCATCTATAACGGACAAGGTCCGCTGGTCCCGGCCGTGCGCCTTTAAGAACATGCAGAAAAAGCATCGGATATAGCGGACTTGCATATAACGGAATTTCGCTTATAATGGACAAACGATTTGGTCCCCAGGGCCGCTTTTAGCTGTAGATAAACACGGAGGAGGAAAGCAAGGAGAAAGAAAAAAAACATCTGGAGCAGTTGTCCATTCAAAATCCACAATCAGAAGACTTTTTTTGACCTTGTATTTGTAATGATTCAGTGTAATAATTTTAGCATATGTAGACTGTTGCTTCACTGCCTTTCTTCGAATAAGTCTGGGAATAATCGCTAACTCTTCCCATTGTTGACATATTGGGTGTTTATGTCTTCTGCTAAATTTATAGCACATCAGAGTGCAACAAAATTCTTGTAAAAGTGCAATTCATTTAACAAAATTTGACCACTTTGAAAAACAGCATACCAAGTTGGATGTTAGCAACATTTACAGAGCTATGATTTATAGAGCTGTTACATTTATAGACGTATACAGTCTTATGCAGTAGGTAAAACCATAGCAGAGGAGAGTGGTAGTTATTCAAAAAGAGAAAAAAATCACTACAGCGCATTCCTTTACACAGTAAGAATGATAAGTATTGTATGACACTATTAGAGGAGACAGAGCTAAAAACCCATTTAAAATAAACTAGCTCATTATTATTACTGAGCATGTTTCAGGGGAGGGGTGAGGTTAGGGGACAAGCCCTCATGTATCATTGGTTGATAATGAGAGGGAGAGACTGGCGATAGAGTAATGATAGACAACCTTTCTAAGGAGGTTAATTTGGAATTCATTGCTATTCTTCAATTTTATTGTGTCAGCGTGCATCTACTGCTTTGATTTGTCATTTCATTAACACTATTAACTCAATAATGCCCTCTTCTGGACAGGTGCAATGGAGAGCTTCCTGTTTTTGCATTTATTTTTGGAACAGTGAGGGGAAAAAAAAGAACAAAGGTACTGTAGCAGAGTGGGCCCAGAAGATGACATATAGTGACAGTCAAAGTTTGGACACGCCAAGCTGCCTTCAAAGGAGAGTGATAGCGTCCCATCACCATGACCTGGCCACCTGGCCTAAACACAGTAGAAATGGTTCTGGAGGATCTTGACCAGAGACTGAAAGAAAAGCGCCCAATGAGTACTCAGCATATGCGGGAACTCCTGCAGGACAGCTGGGAAAGCATCCCAGGAGGCCACCTCATGGAACTGGCATAGAGGAGACAGTAGGGTCAGCCAGTCCTTGGAGCAGTTGGGATTGAGGGCCTTGGCAACCTTCTGAGTCCCAGCCCCCTCCCCTTCTGAGTCCCAGCTCTGAGAGAAGCATAATTTTGCAGCCTTTAAGGCTTCAATATAATACTCTGAGGGGAAGAAAAATCTGGTCACTACTGACAGTCGCAATCAGGACTACAGCTCATAAGTACAGAATATGTCTGAATTTATAATTAAGAATTGCAAAACTTGTAATTTGATATGGACAAACTACTTTTAAAAATGTATAATTCAAATATGTGATAAGCACAAACCATTTTTAAATAATAAACAAAATTGTAAAATTGAGAAGGAGCAGCTGCTGTAAAGCAGTAATGTGTGCTTCAGAGTGGATCTGTGACATCATTTCCGGACCAAGAGTGTACTTCCTGCCTGTAAATGGATGTATCATAGAAGATATCTATGGCTGTACCTCTCAGTGGATCTGTGATGTCATTTCCTGCCTGTCAGTGGATGTGCCTTTCAGTGGTTCTGCAGCCAGACTCTATTGTGCATTTTTTTGAACAGCTGGTTTCATGTGAAAATGGTCGTTGTGATTATACATTGGCATCAAAATGATATTTAATGTAATGTGATTGTTATATTTTTTTTCTTTTTTTTTGGTGAAACTCTGCTTCACCTGTTGTTTTCTTGTACACATGACCTGGTATATGTTTTTTTGAATAGTTTAACTTTTTTTCAGAGTTGAAATTTTTCCTATTTGGTTTCTGGAATAAATATTTGAGTGTTTTGGGGAGAGGGATTGAAATGAGCTAGGCAGTTAATCACATAAGCTTACCTCAGCTTCCATGAAGAGAAACACACTAGGACCATGACTGAGAAAGCCTGCAGAACAGTATTTCTGATCAAAATCAGCTCTCACAGCTTAGCAGGTGGCACATAGCCATGTAGTAAAAAAACAAGTACGAACCCCCCTCAAAATTTGCATGAGCCCTCCGAAATTTATTTCTTGTTATAGACCTGCTGTCATGCCCCGATCTTCCGATCCTCCTGTGTGCTACTCCTCCCTCGTTAACCCCGTGTGGAATCCCCATGTTCACCAGCTGTTCTGTATATCCTGCCATCAGTCCTGTCTATTTAGTCCACGTTCAAGTCTGTTTCCCCAGTCCGGTCATTGATGTTGCTGAAGTCCGTATGTCTGTCGTGTTCTTTTTTGCATTAAAAACCTTTATTTTACCCCAGGCCTGTTCCCCGGACCTGCTTGCCCGCTCCGCACCGCGTCGGTCGTGACACCTGTTGGGTCGTGGACTAGTTACATCTCAGTTGGATTTTTTGTAAATCCTTACAGTATATGGATTTAGTGATCTCGACTGCAGCTAGTAAAAAATACTTCTGCATGTACACCAATTACTCTATCTTTGATATCTTTGATGAAGTTATATTGGTTGCCTGTTTAGAGTCAAATAAAAAAAATACTGATGATTTTTAAATCCATAAATTCAAAGGCCTCAATTTATACCCCCCCCCTGTTACTTATTCCATAATTTAATGTGCTATAGGAATAAATAGATTTATTGATTGGTTAACTGATTGATTAAATTCTGAAGTGGCTCTCAATTTGTATAGGCATGTACAAAGCATTGAATTGCCATTCATTGAGATGCTGACCTGTGTGGAAAAAGAAAAAATCTGAACAGAATAGTAAAAGGAAGAATAGGCATTCAAGTACTTACTGTTTATTGTAGTATGTTCACATCAAAAATGTGAAATATTATGCTATTATATTAAGGTGACCAATATTAGAGCTAAAATAATGTCGTATTGGAACATATTGGAACTGCAACAGGATACAAGACAGAGGTACAACCTGGAAGGGATGTCATTTCATCTCAGGGCACACACACACACACACACAGACGCACAGACACACACAGACGCACACACACACACACAGACACACACAGACACAGACACACACACACCTGGAAAAATATTAGGCAAAGGTTGGAAGTTAAAATAAAAAACATATCTGAAAGAGGACTAGAATTCAATAGTGTGGTCATTCAGCATCAAATCTAGACATGCCTGGTCCACAAAAGGGCCATATGATTTACGACACAGTCAATGACTTCTCATTTTCCCCAGTGATAGAATGGAAACAGGTCAATAAATATTGGTCTCTGGGTCTCTTTCTTCCAGACTGTTTGTCTTCTATTAGATCATAAATATAAATTGGTTATTCTTCAATGTTTTGCCATTTTCATACCTCTTAACCACATAGTGAATTTATTCAAGGCAATCCTTACATCAGTGGCCCTGGCATATGAAGTTAACCTGTATGTCTACTGTGATCACATTTTAAAATTTGGCAAAATTTGGCAAAAATAGTGCTATTGTCTACTTCAGGTGTTTAGCTAGAAATGTTGGGTCCCCTGAGAGAATGTCACCTTGGACCCCCGGCTTGGTTTGGCACTTTCAGTCTGTAGAAATTTTGGTCCTTTGTTTTTGGACTGTAGGATAGAACTGGAGTACCCAGAGGAAGCATGTATTAATATGCCAGGATGCCAGGATGCCAGGATGCCAGGATGCCAGGATGCCAGGATGCTCGATCTGGGCACCATCGTGATTCACCTATTGCTTGTTTCCATAATTTTTCCTGGGTGATTTTTGTGCATCGACAGAACGATCTGCAACAGAGAACAACTAGTGTGTCCGCATTGTAGAGACCCCGAAGTTGTCTGGCCATGTGTTGTTTTTGCAGTCTTTTGTTTTTCTACTCAGCTGAAAGGGCAGTTGGTTTTTGCTGGTGTTGTTTTTCAGTGAAAAGAGGACAAGCTTGTTTGTCCTGTGCATCCCCTCTCCCTGTGTGCTCCTAAGACAGGAATCAAAATTACAATTTGTCTGTTGCCAAAAAGCCAGTGTCACATGGTACCATTTCCCGAGTTAGACAGCTTTTCTATACACTATACATACTCTTTTGATTGGGCTACAGTTGAAGATACATTCTTGCGTGCTGCAGTAGTTGGTGCCTCTACAGTCACTGTTAAGGATTTGTCAGTCCGTTTGGGCATAGATGTCACTTATTGGAAAAGGTGTTTGGACTGTTTCTGTTTCATTAACTTAATGGACTGACAATGTGAAGGTTTCCCAGAAGTAATGGATTGTCATTTTCCAGCTGACTGTATTATAATAAACATATACTGTAGCTCTGTTCCGTCACTATATACCTTGTCGAAATGACATGATGAAATGGGCCATTTAGCAGCTGATCGTACACTCGATCTTGTAAGGTTCAGGTTCTACTGGCCTCGGATGGCAGCTGATGTTGAGCAGAAAATCAACACCTGTGGTTGTTGTTTCCATGGCAAAGCATTACTAGGCAAGGCTTAACTCCTTTGGTTAATATCCAAGCTGCTAGACCTCTTGATCTGGTTTGTATGGATTTCTTGTCCCTGGAGCCCGATCATAGTAATGCGAAGGGTATTTTGGTCATAATTGATTTTTTCACTAGATATGTTGTAGCCATTCCCTCACCTAATCAAAGGGCCAGAATGGTTAATCCATCCATCCATCCATCCATTCAAGCATCCATCAATCGGTGAGCTTATCCTAAGAAGCACAAAATAAGGGTAACCCTAAACAGCATCAAAGTGCATTCATTCTCATTTTTCTCCTATCCATCCACGAGTGGACATTATGGTTTGGACAGTCTTAAGTTTCACTACAATGCTTTTTTTTTGTCCAACCTTAACTGTAGGGATTTCAGCACCACAGACTGCTGCCACAATCCCTTTAGCAAGAATGTGTGAAATCAGCCCCAGGTGGCAGACAATGGCCCACATAATTATGAATGTGCAGCTGACCCAGCGGGGCTAGTAAGAATTGTTTCTTTTTCCTTCATTCGAATCCATCTCACAAAGTGTAACTCTTGCTATCCTGTGAGATCTTCTCAATCATACTAGATCCATCCAACTGCAGATGTGAATGATACGAGTACAAGTAACAATTCACGATTGTTTATTTGTCACGTACATAGTTATACAGGTACATGCCGTGAAATCCTAAACCGCTCTCATGTGCTCTGCAACCATTTAAATAATTAAAAAAAAGAGATAAGATATAGAAAAAAATAGACTTTAACATATGATATCAGAATTAGTGGCAGCAGTGAGCCATATCTACGTGACCAGGTGATTTACGTGGTGGAATGCAAAAGTAGCAATTATGCTGAAACCTTTTGGGTGCATAATTCACCTCTTCACCCAGAATATCAGTTTTTTTCTGCACTTAACCTCAATTTATGTCTGGATTCAGATGCTCTACAGTGTGTACATTTTTTATCCTGCTGGGACTGGAGAATTAATGAAACACCGTGGCCCACAGGCACGTCATGTATTAAACATTGATGTGATAATTACCCAGTCTTGTGCTTTCTGTTGACTGATCCTATATCTGACATTGCTTACCGTCTTAGCTATACTATCTGGTCCCCGGCAGTAAAAGCTGATAATCCATGTAGCAGGTCTCTGTTCTCAGATGCATCCACATGTGTTTATTGTGAAGGTGTTGCTAAGCTGACTGGGATCGTCTTATTTTCTATGCTCAAAAGCGTGCCTGACATAATCCCTTCTGCTCCTTTCAGAAATTAAGCAGTGCCTGGGCCACAATGATGAAATAAGGAAACTCACTGTGTACTGTTCTTTAAAATAGAATAATGGCTGGCACTTGTGCTGTTGCTTTTTGGGACAACAGACAAATCGAGTTGAATCATCAAGTAAAGGTGCAGAGCTACAAAGCTCCTGCCAAAGTCTGATGACCCTCGAAGTGAGCTAGAGAGTAAAGGGGAGACAAACGCCCTCTACAGATCAAATAATAACAGCATTGTCATACATGTAGCATTCATACAAACACCGCTAGTGTAAACACCAGTTTCCTCTGAGCATGTCGGTTTGACTATGAACAATCACTGCCCAAAAATCATATATTATTTCTTTTTTTAATAGTTATATATCTGGAAGCTTTGCTATTCTCATTCCTTTGAGAGGTTCAAATCCCAGCCAGGTTCCTAAACCTGCTGCTCAGCTGTCTGCTCCCATTCATAATTCAATCATGGCTCCACGTTTGTCATTGTTGGCCCGTTGGTTTCCAGGCAGTTCATACTGTCCCTTATGCTTTTAGATCACTTCCACCATCTGCCCAGTATTAACATAGTCATAATAAAGCACAGCCTTCCAGAACTCAGGGAGCCATGGCAACCTATGCAATAATCACACTATGTTAATAGTATGGTGCACAACACATAGCCAAAAACGAATGCTTTGGGTTATAAAGCAATTGCACTGAAGCATCCACCCCTGTGTCAAGGACCTATTATGTGAAGACTTGTTAAAGATAAAGGAGTTTACCTGTGAATGTCTACTAAGCAAGGACATCAGGGCTGCTTTTGCCTCAATAAGTGTTTCCTTGCTCTTTCATCTCGTCTCCATCTTTAACCCCTTCTTTGGTCTCTATCCTTCCCTCTCCTGATCATTTATGTTTACTTTTCAAGATTCAATTTGCTACATGAGCAGATAATACAGGTGACACACTAATAACAGTGTAACTGTGCTGTGAAATGAGAATCCGGCTTACGCCTATGAATGTGCAAAAAGAGAGTGTAGATAAATTAAATTAGCTAAAAAAATACAAGGGGGTAGGACAAAAACAAAAGCCAAATAATAGATAAATAAAAGTGTGCAAAATAGCATTATAGACAGTAGGTAGTGTGCAAAGGTAGTGGTAAGAGATGATAAATAAATAATTAACTACAATTGTAAAACGTTATTGGGCATTTCCAGGTTGAGGAGTCTGGTGGCCTGAGGACCGACACTCCTCTAGAGCCAGACCTGGAGGCATCTGCCTGACTTTAGCAGGATAAACAGACAGTTGTTGGGAATGGAGGGTCCTTGAAGATTAGTTTTAGCTCCGATGAGCTGCGGGGAGGGCAGAGCTGATCTGGAGGAGCACTCAGCAAAACACGGTGCTCTCTGCAGGGACACATGGTCATGTACAGTGCAGAGCAGTTGCCATATCAGCATATAAAGTGACAGGATACTTTCTACGGCACCACTATCAAACGTTCGGAGGTTCGCTAGGGAAACCTTTGCTCAGCTCCCTCAAATGCTACAGCCGCTGTCTGACCTTCGAGACTTGGGCTTGAATGTGCTTGATGCAAACTAAGTCTCCAGCACACACTGCTCTGCCCTAACCACTGAACTGAACCAGTCATTAGTAACCCATTTCCCATCAAAAAGTAGCTTGAATAAATTAAATTGAAAGTGGAATTAAATTAAACTGAAGAGATAACTCAAATGCAGATAATATTTAATAGCCCATGCCTTGGACAGTTACGCCAATTCCAAACAGTACCTCTCTGGCTTATACGCTAACCCAATAATTTATTTTCATAGAAATTATTGCTGCAAAAGGATAAAATTAAAAATTAAAAGTAGCCTTGAAACTATGATATTGGAAAAAAAATCACATATGAAATTCTTGATTCATGTTACAATGTTACAATTTTTAATATAACAAAAAGAATTACATAAAATAAAACTATAACAAGTTCTATTTGGCCATTACCTACCAATAGGGTCTATCGTTATGGGAAAGCAGGCCCAGATTACAATGTTTTGTTGTCTTAGTTTTATTTGTTTGCTTTATTCTGTGTGAGCATCTTTGAGATCTTGTAAAAGTGCTCTATAAATAAGATGTATTATTATTATTATTATTATTATTTATAAAACAAAGTACGGAGACACAAGGCAGAAGTCATAGTCAGCAACAAGGCAGGGGTCCGAAAGCCAGAAGGTCTGCCCTGGGGTGCAGGGAGAGGCAGCCACACTGGCAGATTAAATCCTCTTTTGATTAAAGTGACTAATGTTTAAAATGCACAAGGACACAAACAGCCATGTTTAATGCATTGGGACTATGATCGCTTTTCCTTCAGGAATTAAATAACAGAGGAGAGAAATCCACTCCCCCTTCAACACACAGGCTGATGTGATGTGCATCTGCTTTGAATTTATGAAGCTTTCTCCACCAAGACCTTCTGTAAGTTACTTTTGTTCGCAGGAAATTATTTTGTATTACATTTAGAAATTTTGGAACTGGCAGTTGTGGTGAAAACATGATTAGGGATGACCCACAATGTGGCTTGAACACTGAAGGGGATTTTAGTGTAAATTTGTCTATACTAACAAGACACAAACGGAACAACAAGTGGTCAACACAAAGGCAGAAACGGGGACAAAGGACCAGCAAAGGTTAGAACTGACATACAGGAAAAAGAGAATACAAACAAGGAACACTGGCACAGAGAGGAGAAATACACAATACCAACAACATCTTCAATGATCAAGATAGGAACAAGACAAGGGCAGGGACATATATATACACTGATAACAAGGGTTAAACGAGGGACTATTAACAATTACTAAGTGCTAAGGATAGAAATACTATGAGACACAGAAAACAAAGTTAACAGGTCATACAAACGACTAAGAACATACACACAAGGAACATAATGAACATGGAATCAATACCCACCACAATATCCACCATACACCATAACTGTTAGGAAATTCCAAATTACTAAGCCACATGCTCAGCCCATTCAGCCACGTGGTGACCTGCAAGTGATGGCCTATCAGTGTCGAGTGGGAAGGGCAATGTCAAGTATAGCATTGCCCCTTACACTCAACATTCGTCTTCTGGCTGCAGCAATATGTCAAATACTTAGGTAAATTCAGGGAACTATGATGGGGTGTAAGAGGAATGTCTTTCATTTGCTTTCATTTCAGTTTAGCGTGCAGATTTGGGTTTGCAGCAAGAAAGGTTATTGCTTCCTTTGTGATTTCAAATAGTTTCAAAAAGCACAAGCTATTTGTCCTTAAACCTGGTCACTGCTAAGCTTAGATGTACATTTCTCAGTGGCCCATATCATATTTGTTACTGTGGCCCTTAATGCAAAATTCCATCCAATCAGTAGTATCCACACTTATGGGTAATGCAGATCGTAGGCCTGAGAGAGATGTATACAACTGGGAATTTGACGCTGGTCATTTATTCTAATGCACATCTTCAAAGGATGTGATGTAAAAGTATTACATGAGGAGAACATGAATCAGCATATGTATTCCTGCTGCTGGAAGGAAGGAATTTCCCCCCCCAAAGTGATCAATAAAGTCTAGTATAAAGGTGTTGATACACAATGCAATTTTTTTAATAATGCTGCCTGGCAATGTTGCTGAGCAACGTTGCTCAGATATTTTCCCATTGAAAATGGGCAACAAATTTCTGTCTGGACAACTTTGATCTACATTGGCAACTTTTTGAGACTTTCCATTCAGAATGCTAGCAGTTGATCATGTGACCTACTTGGAGCTTCAGAAAAATTCAACAAAGACAGCCTGTCAGCAGTAATGGAGCAAAGACAAGAAGCATCTTTTTACACCATTAAGCTGTCGTGTAAAACAAGGAATTTGCCCCTCATTTCATGCTTAAAATGCCAATAGACATCCAGATTTTATGCGCCCAGGCTGTAATTTATACATCAATTTTTTAACCCTGTGGACTCAGCAATGCAGCATGTATAATAAAACAGAAACCATTTAAACATTTGTTTTATTCTAGAAACTTAAGACTCGCAGAAACTAAAGCATATATAATTTTGGAGCTTTGCAAGGAGAATAAAACGAAGTCTCTGAGTCAGGAAGCAGTACTGATTGCCCAGCCATTTGCAAATAGTGCTGTTCATATGATAACAGCAGAATAATCCGGCAGTCATTACCGGGTCAAGAAAACATGTCAAAACACCCAATTTGACTCCTATAAACAAGAACCCATGTCTGGATTGTGCTGACACCGACCAAGGTGCTACAACCTGTTACTTTGTGATATGGGATGGCCTTTGCTAAGGAATTATGATAAAAAAATACATCTCTTCTATTCATATTAGGATAACCGTGAATTCAGATGAGCAGTAACCGTAAATTACAAAATTTCACTCATTCTCTAATTTATTGTGCCTCGTTAATTCACTTTTAATAAATTAATGGCATCTCACTGATTGTTTTTTTTTTTTAAGTTGTTGCATAACAGTCAAGGATTTTTGAATGTACCATGTTAGCACTGTTCCCTCACACCCCTGGGACCCAGGTTCGAGTCTCTGCCATGACTCTGTATGTGGAGTTTGTGTGTTCTCCCTGTGTTGTCATGGGGGTTCCTCTGGTCTTCCCCCCATACTCCAAAAATGTGTTGAGGTTAATTGGAGTTACCAAACTGTCTGTAGCAATGAACTGTATTGATCCCATGGGCAAATTCTTGTGCATACTGAAGCAAAGTATATAAAGGGCAGACAAAGAAGCATATTACATACAAAATGTCATGCCCTGCTCCTCGGCTCCTCATGTGTGCCACGCCCCCTGAATTCCCACGTGTGCTTCCCGGATCGTCTCCACCTGTGTCCCATTACTTTGATCAGTCCCGTCCATTTAAGTCCGAGTCTTGCCTGTATCCCTGGTCGGTCATTGTGGCTTCCCCGTGTCTTGTTGTGAGATCCCCGTTGGTTACATGTTCCCCGGTCCTGTTTCACAGGACAAGTGTGAATCATCAGTGGCTTCTCAAACTGGGGTTCTGTGTTTAGGATTCATGCACGTCTTATATAAGATGAAGCTAATGCTCAGCTGAGAAATGCTCCTCATTGCAGAGCGGTCCATAGGCAGTGCAGTCATCTCACCACTTCACTCATTCACTGTTATCAGCCATGTCATGTCATGATTGGGTTCTGGCTATCTTGGGGCTCAGGGCTCATGCATAGTATATTTGCCGCATGTAATCATTGTATAACAATGTTATACCTTCACTTACTTAGATTATTCCAGTCAGCTGCCTCTGCATCGAGGTCATAACCCCATGTCTCACTGTATATGGGAGTTATTTTTAATGTGCTATTTAACCACCCCTCCTCCCCACTTTTATGTCACCTACTTAAGGTCATATGACCCGGAGATGATTGAGGACCGAAATATTCAGGCATATTCTAGCAAAGAAATTATCCACATTTCAATTCAGGATAATGATCTGATGATCTGCATCAATTTGCCTCTCATTGTCCTCCTGCCAGCAAGCAGATTACCTGTTATAATCAAGAGACTATCTGTAAGATATGATTTGTGCAGTTATAGACTCTTCTTTCCAGGAATATTACCTATATCATGCCTTACTTGCTTCTAAAAGAAAATATCCATAGTTTATTGAATTTCATTGATTGGTGTGTGAGTTCTGTGCTTATGATTTATGATTATAAATGTATCACTAAAAATGAATGGAAAATAAATGCAAATTAGATCCCTATATTTTCAAAAATATCGATAAGCTTTGTCACACCTGTTTTTAATGTATTTTTTATACAAACTTATTTATTAACTACATGGTATTTTTGGTAAAAACAAAATAAAAAAATGTACAGTGCTCAGGATGTGGTTAACCAAAGCAAAATCCTGGTTTTTAAGATGCACAATTTTACGTATCGGGGCGGCATGGTGGTGCAGTGGTTAGCACTGTTGCCTCACACCTCTGGGACCCGGGTTCGAGTCTCCGCGTGGGTTACATGTGCGTGGAGTTTGCATGTTCTCCTCATGTCATCGTGGGGTTTCCTCCGGGTACTCAGGTTTCCCCCCACAGTCCAAAAACATGCTGAAGCTAATTTGACTTGCTAAATTGCCCATAGGTGTGCCTGTGTGAGTGAATGGTGTGTGAGTGTGCCCTGCGATGGGCTGGCCCTCCATCTTGCGTTGTTCCCTGCCTCGTGCCCATTGCTTCCGGGATACGCTCCGGACCCCCCGCAACCCAGTAGGATAAGCGGTTTGGAAAATGGATGGATGGAATTTTACATATCACTTAGACAGGGGTGGATTAATGCACAGGCTATGGCCAAGGGCCCAAGGTCCCCAGCAAACATCAGGACCCCAACCTGCCTCAGGAAAGTGATACAGTTAGTTAAATTAGTTTTTTTAACAGACTGGCAATCTCTCTAAGTGACAGCCTTTCTTAAAATTTCTTACTGAAGGTCTCAATCATTTGTAAAATTTTTATTGACTGGTGTTATTTTTTTTTTGTTGCTGGCACTATTATGTTAAATGTGAAAATGGGCGATTGGTTGAAATGTTTGAGAATAGCATCATTTTTTATTGATGAACTGATTTCTGACAACAAACTGAATATGCTGTGAAAATTAGTATTGCTGGCAGTGAGAGATTAGGAGGTATGACAGCGAGGAAAAGAAATGGCAAGGACAGAAACACGAAAGAGCTTTATAGTTGTGAAACACTAATAAAGATTCCCATGCGTAACTGATACTTTAGGCCTACTGTTGGGGCTGCTAGTTCAAGCCAGCTGCTGTCAGCAGACCCAGCAGATCCCGCAGACACCGCAGATCCCACAGACCCAGCAGATCCCACAGACCCAGCAGATCCCACAGACACCGCAGATCCCACAGACCCAGCAGATCCCACAGACACCGCAGATCCCACAGACCCAGCAGATCCTGCAGACCCAGCAGATCCAGCAGATCTCACAGACCCAGCAGATCCCACAGACACAGCAGATCCTGCAGACCCAGCAGATCCCGCAGACACCGCAGATCCCACAGACCCAGCAGATCCCACAGACCCAGCAGATCCCACAGACACAGCAGATCCTGCAGACCCAGCAGATCCCGCAGACCCAGCAGATCCAGCAGATCCCGCAGATCCAGCAGATAAAGCAGATCCAGCAGACGTGACCGATACCAACCTGTCCCACCTGTGACTCAAAGTGAATTTGCTGAACCTTGTATAACACTGGAACAGAAAACTGCAAAAAAAAAAACAAACTGGCAAGCCCTTCTCCAGAAGAACCCCAAAACATCTGCACAAATGAGGATTCCTACAACTCAGATCCTGCATTTTGTGGGAAAATTGATGAAAATGTACAGAATTACTGGGCTAAAAATAGACCGGATCTGTGCGAGAATAAAAATGTTTCCACATCAGGGCATCATACAACCAGAAAAGACACTTCTCAAAAAGCCGTAATAGGTGATAAATGGGCAGAGGTGAGTATGTCCATAGAAACTGGCTTTTATATTCTCCATCTTGCTCTTTGGGAGGAATTCAGGCAGTGAATCCTAGTTTCCCAGCAGCCTTGAAAAAATTCAGGGAAATGTTTTGCTTGACATGAGGGTTTTGATAGCCAAAGGAAATCCATACTTTGCTTAAAAATAGGCTATGGTCTACAATGGAGCAAAAAGCAGTCTAGCACAATGTGCCTTCCACAATCTTCAACAACTGGATAAAGAATGTGCCCAGCAAAAAAGCTTCTAAAGAAAAATATTCTGATATTTTCTGGAAAGATTTATCAAAATATGATAAAAAGCAGCATAGTGTTCTGAGTCATCAAATGCACGTATATCTTAATATAAAAAACATACTAAAATATTAAAAGTATTATTCAAAAAAAATATTGTAAGAATTGTAGAAAACAACATTTCATACATTAAGGTGTAACTCTATTTGATGGAAGAAATATAGTTTAGTTATGACGGTGTGGATAATGTGAGGGTGACATTGAAAAGACAGCACAAAGACTGTACAAAGATAGCACAAAGACTGCACAGAGACAGCACAGAGACAGCACAAAGACTGCAGAAAGACAGCACAGAGACAGCACAAAGACTGCACAAAGACAGCACAGAGACAGCACAAAGACTGTACAAAGATAGCACAAAGACTGCACAGAGACAGCACAGAGACAGCACAAAGACTGCAGAAAGACAGCACAGAGACAGCACAAAGACTGCACAAAGACAGCACAGAGACAGCACAAAGACTGTACAAAGACAGCACAAAGACAGCACAGAAACAGCACAAAGACTGTACAAAGATAGCACAGAAACAGCACAAAGACTGTACAAAGATAGCACAAAACAGCACAAAGACTGTACAAAGACAGCACAAAGACTACACAAAGACAGCACAGAAACAGCACAAAGACTGTACAAAGACAGCACAAAGACTGCACAAAGACAGCAAACTGATGCAGCACAAAGACAGCACAAAGACAGTAAACTGCTACAGCACAAAGACAGCAAACTGCTGCAGCACAAAGACAGCAAACTGATGCAGCACAAAGACAGCAAACTGATGCAGCACAAAGACAGCATAAAGACAGCAAACTGATGCAGCACAAAGAGAGCAAACTGCTGCAGCACAAAGACAGCAAACTGATGCAGCACAAAGACAATCTCCAGCAATGTTGTAGGCAAAGCTCAAAATTCTAAATTTTGTTTTCCTTTGAAACTCAAGTTATCATCTTCCTTTAGATGGTTGTTTAGAATAAGATGATCTTTCTAAAATGACAAGGGACTTTCATTTCATTTTCTGATCCACTTCTGATCCTTCTTTTTACTGTAGGGCTGAGCTCTGGCACCTGTTCATTCCCACTACAAGCACCACGTGATGTGACAGTCATGCAAAACTCCCGCAGTCTGACCTGCTTTTTCCCAAATGCCCCTCGGTTTCCCTGATTCTCCTTTCATCCAGCATGTGTGTGGCTCTTTTACGCATCTCAGAGTTTCCTTTTTCTTCCGCATACCACTTCTCTTCCTTTTGTTGTTTTTTTTTCAAATCTTGATAGTGAAAAAGAGATAATATTGTAGTTAACAAAAACACAATATTTAATAAAACTTGAAATTGTCTTTCCGTGAATGATGAACAAACTGGAACTTAGCCATCCTGGCCAAATGACCCTGCCCTTAAAATATAAAAAACTGAGAGTCTGCGCAAAGGCCTTGAACAGGAATCAAGCCAAATGTGGGAGAAGATATGAGGCCACATTGCTTCCCAGCAGGCCGCCGTGACACTTAAAGTAAAAGGTATTTTGTTGATGAATAATTTAGTTAAGAAGAAGCAGAGCTGACCAAGTGCAATTACAAGAAGTAGTGCACAAAAATCATGTCATCCTTAATCTTTGCTCTTACGGAACTGCTCAGCAGTTGCTTTCATTTAAGAACGATAATTGTTAAGGATATTTTTGAAAGATAAAAACAGATTTGTATGCATGAATGCTCATCTAGGGTGCCACATTGGCTAGAGTCTCAGTTGCGGGAAATATTTAAAATGATGATCATAGAAGGCTATGAATCCCCACAGTGTTTTTTTTTTTTTTACAATATTCGAATAATTAGACACATGTAACATATGAGATTAAACTTAATTTACAATGTTCATGTGAAGCCTGTATATTCTATAGTTTAGGATATAATGTGTTTGGTATTGTCCACCCATAAAACATTAGAAATGGGTTGAAGATGTAACTGTTCGATATTTTATAAAGCACCACACATATTTATTACATTTTTTCATTTAAACAAAAGCCCCACCCCAAAGAAAAGGATAAATCTCTGCTCCGACTGTGCAGCTCTCATTAATTTTAGTTCTGGGTTCCACATGCAGCAATTTTGCCACCGCCAATACTTCAATCAGTCCTAGAAGGGTCACCAGGGATTAGTGTCGCAGGCAAAGCCAGCAGTGACTTCTTCTAGAGCCGATTATTCAACACTGTAACATTTTTTAAACAATAAAGCTCAACTGAAACATTCTCGAAATGAAAAACGTACTTAGCTCTGGGACGCATACGGCTGTGATGTAGAATGCCTACATGGGTGAATTGGTCTCTGGTCTCTGGATTATGCCTTTTATTTGTACTGCACGAAAGTAAGGCAAAGCTGAAGCGTTTGTAAGTGGAAGTTTTAAGCACACATGGGACTAAGTCACATATACACAAGTCAGTGTAAGTAAGACCTTACCACCAAGTATCAAGTCAAGTCTGAAGTTGTGCTTCTTACAATTAAGTAATGAATAAAACACACCTCAACTTGCGGAAAACTGAAAAAGAGTGTTTGACAGAACTGTCTCTTAGCTGTAGAAGAATGTTAAATCATAAGTATTCTTGACATCTGTACACTAAATAAATCATGCATTCATAAACCCCACGCAATAATTCTGTGACCACGAATAACTTAAGTACCTGCAAGCATCATAATTACTGTACAGCACTATATAGCCAGACAGAAATTAGATACAGAATCATAATGGTGTTTAATATGTTTAACATGATTTTATAAGACAAAATAAGTGCATGTCTTCCACAACGTTATTAATACATCAATGAATATTTAAAGGAAAACTATGCATGAACACACCAATAAAAGACCGTGCGACTTTACAAGTCATTTTTTATAAGTCTAAACCTAGTCTCAAGTCAATATGGAAGTTGTCATGACCTGCACGTCCAGTCCTCATGTGTGCCACGCCCCTTCATCGTCCACGTGTGCTCCCCCGATCGTGCCCAGCTGTTTTCTAACAGTCTGTGTATTTAGTCCACATCTGAGTCCATATTCCTCAGATCCGTCATTGATGTTCTGTACCATGTTAATAGTCACTTGTGCTGTTTGGGTAGTTAGCCTTAATTAAACCCTTGTGTCCTGAATCCTCGCCAGCCTACCTTGTCCTTGCCCGTTTCCTGCCTGCCTGTCCACCACCGGTCGCTACAGAAGTCTACTTCAAGTCCAGTCTTTTTCATTAACTGGAAAGCAAGTCTCAAGTCATAAAAACTGAGATTCGAGTTTGACTCAAGTCAAGTTACATGACTTGAGTCACGCACCTCTGGTTTCATGGAATGAAAAGAAGTAGTATGTGTTCATAAAAGTTGTTTTCCAAAATGTTCAGCTGTAGCTAATAGTTCATTTGTAGTCATCATACATCACACACACACGCACATGTATTCATAACTCTATGGGTACTCTCCCTTAATCTCTATGGACATAATCCTAATCTCACTTAAGACAACCATAGCTCCTACCCCTAATCATAAGTAACCAAACAAAATAGAATAAAAAGTCACAGACTTTTATAAAACTGATGTTACTCTTGAAGAGACCGAAAAAAATCCCCACAAGATAAAAAAAGTCACAGGTTTTTATCACATTGTGAGGAAATCTGGTCCCCACAATGCTACAATCACGAACACAAACAAATCCTAAACAAAACCATTAATGATTTTTCTGCAACCCAGTGTGAATTTATAACTGACAGCTGGTTTGGAAAATCAATTATTTTAACACAAAATTAAATAGAGCCCCAAGGTTACTACAAAATGAAATGTCTTGTTGATTTGAGTCACTGTCATGTGGCTTATATTTTGCTGCAGAATTTGCTGGCCAGATTCAGAATGAGGTCCATATCCCCTTGGAAAGATCAGGCACTGTACAGAAATTCGGATTAAAGACTCAGGCTCAAGTTTGGTCAGACTCATAAACTGAAAGAAACAACTATAATATCTGCTAGGAAAAGACCCTGAGGTTTATAATGCTGCATATAATATGGTACAGATGGTTCAGGGATATTGTTGGAAACTACAGAAACACTCACACAGAGACTCGGTGAACATAGCTGTGGTCCAAAATAATATGACAACGTCCTAAAGCCTTTACCGGTGACAGGCAGTGACATCACTGCAGATTCTTCCAGTGCAGAAAGTTAGCGTTTCGGTTTTATCAGACATATCCCAGGGTCCCATAAAAAGCAAAAAGAAAAAATGCCAGTCAGAGATTGCGATGCTTTCCGTCTGTGTCTTCGCTTTTCGAATCCTTTCTTTATTTTCTGTGTTAGATGTATGTGTTACGTAAGTGGCAGCTCATGCACATGTGCATGCCCAATATTGTGTTCTATTGCCTCATACCACTATATCAGGCAAAGACAGCTCCATTCCCATTACCCAGCACCGAGGCACATGTCTTTATATGAGGCAGATTGCATTAACGATGTGTATTAATGTAATGAGAGTTGTCAGTTATGCACACATTAATTATAATTATACCACACTGCAGGAAGTACAATAATGTTCATATATATGCAAATACTCATGAAACACCCTTATCTTAATTATAAAAAAAATGTGAGAAATCGACAATGACCTGCTATGCTGCATTCTAAATTTGTTTGTGAAGGACTGCAAAAAAGGCAAACAAGATTATTTTGAAATTATTATGTTGTCACGGCGGGCTCTGGCCAAACAACCCCCTCCCCCAAACAACGATCCAAAAATATAAGGGACTGTAATGAGCACTTAAATTAATTAGGAAATGCTTGAATTCCATGTCTAATCCCCTGTGATTTGTTTTGGAAAAAGAAATGGCTGGGGGGGCAGGAGAGCGAATGTGTCCTCTGACATGTTCTGCACTCCAGCCTTGAGTCAGCAAAGTTAGGAGAAAACATGGACACCAGGGACTTCTGCAGCCTACTGTTCCCATGTTTGCCCTAAATGATTGACTAGGACACTCTTGGCTTGCATTCTGTATGCTTACATTTCATATTTGTGTTTTCATTGAGTTAAGGTTGTTGTCACAGATGCTGAAAACGGCTTTGTCTGCACAGCTGCGTCTGCTGACTGTGTCTTCCTGTTTTAGGATTAGCATTAGGATTGTTAGTATAGTAAAATGCAATTTTCACACGCTATTTCTGGTTGTTCAATGAAGTATAAAATGCAGGTTTATTACCAAGTTATTTTCTGATTGATTTACATTTTAGTCATTATAGTCAAAATCAAAGATGGTTGTAGCTTGTATAGTGCGCCGGGCGAGCCCTCCCTTCAGCCCTCCAAACAAAAATTGTGTGTCCATCTTCCAGCCCCAACACCGGCAACAAAAAAGAGCACCATTTGACACTAACTGAGATTTTTATTAAGACATTTACAATCATGCAAATAACTAATGATAGCATTCAAAACTATATCCATCCATCCATCTTCTGTAACTGCTTATCCAATTTAGGGTCGAGGGGGGTTCGGAGCCAAACCCGAAGGTTATGGGCACAAGGCAGGGAACAGCCCAGGATGGGGTGCCAACCCATTTCAGGGCACACTCACATTCCAGTCACTCATGCATGCACACCTATTTGGGCAATTTGAAAACTCCAACATATCTCAGCACATTTTTTGGAAACTACAGTTCCTGGAGGCAATCCCACAACTATACGGAGAGAACATGCAAACTCCGCACACATGAAGCTGTGGTAGATACTGAAACCCTGGTCCCAGAGGTGTGAGGCAACATTGCTAACCAGTGCGCCACCCTCCTCAAAACTAAAATATACAGATATATACAAAATAAGATTTATGAATATACTGTAAATGTATTATTATACTATTATCCTACTGGCTTACAACTTTTCTTACACATTTCTGCTAATTTGGCACTCAAGCATCAATACATTCCTGTCACCCAGGATACATTACTATTAATCAAGATACATTACTATCAACCAAGAGTCAAGAGTTAACCAATTTACCTTGTTAGTATGCTGATTAGATTTATATTATTATTAGGGACAATATAACAATGTGTATGTGAAGCTATATATCCACAATATTACCAATGTATTGTGGCTTATTTGGATGCATTTCATAGTATGGCTCTAATAATTATCCAAATCCATGGTTCTGACCTCAGTCTTTGAGCCACAGTTCAGTTCATACCTCATTTTTTTTCCTTTTTTTTCTTTTTAGGGGGTGAAAAAGAAGAAAATGGGAAGGGGGATTTTTTAATCACTGGCCAGATTCAGAATGAGGTCCATGTAATATCCCCTTGGAAAGATCAGGCATTGTACAGAAATTTGAATTAAAGACTCAGGCTTTTTATTAATCACAAACAATTTGAAAAACTAAAAAGAAGACACAAAAAATAACATGTATTTTTTCAAACACTTGTCAAATTCTGTACATTTTGTCTACGACATGATTGCTGTCCCATACTCCAGTGATTAACCAAAACGTTCACACACTGCTGACCTGAATGTGCTCAGGGGCTTCTGCCATCTCAGGGTTATTATCCCGCTTGAGCTAATGAAACTAGTCCAACTTTTACCAATGGCTTGATCACTCGATTGGACCAAAATCATCACGTGACATATGCAGTTGGAAGGAAATAAAATAAAATAGGTGTAATATGTAATACCTGCAAAGTACACAGCTTGCCTTAACTTTAAATTCCATCCATCCATCTTCCAAACCGCTTACCCTACTGGGTCACCCGGAGCCTATCCCGGAAGCAATGGGCACGAGGCAGGGAACAACCCAGGATGGGGGGCCAGCCCATCGCAGGGCACACTCACACACCAGTCACTCTCACATGCACACCTAAGGGCAATTTACTAACTCCAATTAGCCTCAGCATGTCTTTGGACTGTGGGGGGAAACCGGAGTACCCGGAGGAAACCCCACGACGACATGAGGAGAACATGCAAACTCCGCACACATGTAACCCAGGCGGAGACTCGAACCTGGGTCCCAGAGGTGTGAGGCAATAGTGCTAACCACTGCACCACCATGCCACCCTTAACTTTAAATTGAATAATTAATTTGTGATTTACATGTCTTATAGCCAATGTTGGTAGTAACGCCTTACAAAGTAACACATTACTATAATCCCAATAATGTTGGCAATAACCATAAAGTAACTATCTTTTCAAAGTAAATAACACTGTTAAAAGTACTCAAATTTAAATGGGCTAATTACTTATTTTATCGTGCTTGAAAATATTAATTGACAAACGTAGCTTGTTCCCCCAATTTCCTATTTATGATCTAACATACAACCTTATGGTGGTGCAATGAATGGGTGATATTAGATACAGTGACAATTGAATTGTCTCCCATTGTCACAGCAGCAAGATAATATAACTACCTAAACAGCACAAGTGACTATTAAAATGGGATTAAAGTGAATGTCGGTCTCACTGATTATGTCAATGTTTGAAATAAACCTCTACAGCCACTTTAGAGCCAAATTGTCTCCAAAGACTGTAATTCTGCTGGTGGGAGAATTAGAGAATAAGCCGTGTTTTTTTGTCTAACAACCATCTAACTTGCTTCAGTTGTTAAATATCACCTCTTAACTTGTACTTTGGTGCCCATGGACACACAGGCCTAATCATCTACATGGTGACAGTAGGAGCCGTCGAAAAGTGAACTTCAGGCTAACATTTTTATCTCAACTTCTATAGCCCTTGGTTTCTGATTGCTCACTTTAGATTTTTTTCCTGAAATATCCTAGACAGTTATTTCAGTTTTGATGTAAACTTACTCAGATTAATGTTGGAACTTGACGCTTCAATTTGCTTCGTTGCCATTGATTCATTTCAATCCTCTATGTGGATAACGAAATAACGAAAAATGTCATTATCCGAAATCTTATGGCGTGCACTACATATTAGAGTTTATAATAAAAATTTTTGGTGTAATTTTAGTCCAAAAATAACAACTATTGAATTGTTACATTTATGACAAAGACAGCCAGAGCCCACCACTGAGCAACAAATTTTAACGCGGAAATCGCCTCCACACTTTAATTTTTGCCTTTATTTTTTGGGCGGGGGGGTTCTACAATATATTTTGCCAACTCGAAGGCGGGGGGGGGGGTTCTAACATACCCACGACCTACTGGGAAAATGCGTGGTACACCGGATTGCCAGTCCAGCCCTGCTCCTGGCTATCAAGTTAGTCTTAGCAGAGTGGAGACACTGCATTGAGTTCATCCATGAGATAAAACACCTTAATTTAAACTATACCCTGCCTGGTTAGACCTTTTTTCAATTTTTCATTTCAATTTCACTCTTTTCTTAGCACTAGGGTTCAAGAATGCTAAGGCTGATGCTTTCTATTGTCATTTTTGTAGTGTAGAGGAAAATCTGCAAAGGGAAGTGTGGTTGTCTTGAATACTGAAAACAGTATCATAAGAATGTCATGAAACATGAGATCAGCATATAACTAAGATTTAATTTGTGGTTAATTAATACAAGTAATAGCATAATACTATATAATTTGTGCTCCCTCAAGCAAAGTGTAACCCAGCTGGGATTAATATACAGTAAATGAAAATGTATCACAATAAATATCACAAAGGTTTTATTATATTATCTGAGTTTAAGGCTGATGGGTCAAGCCTGCCGCTAAACTAAATGGTTACCAGATGACAAGAACTTCCTAGGTTTCTTAGACTAGTACAGTGAGACAAGTTCAGCAAAGTGTATTTGTGCTTTAAGACTCGGTTCCAGTTTATTTAATAAATATAGCTTAAAAGTCATTTTGATGTGTGCCATAAAAAAGCACTTTATAATTCTTCATCCATTTTATCTAATTTATATGATCCAATTGAACTCTTCTGTTGTTTGCAGACCTCATTATTGTTTTAATTATTTTAAAAGGACATTACCCAAAGCATCTGGTAGACATTAAATGTGTTTTCTGCCAAGACCTACATAATTACGAAATTCATCTACATTAATTTAATACAATGTGATTAACAATGCGACGCGAAGAGCTCCGGGGCCCCTTCAGAGGAGTGTACCACTTAAGATTATTTGCTGTGCGTCACGATCGTGGATTGCGGGTAAGGCGCACGGACTGGCAGGCAGGCAAGGATCAGGCAAACAGCCAGAATACGGGGCAGAACTTGGGGTTTATTCAGGGTACGAAGCACGAACATCGACTCACATCAATGACGGACAGGGCAAACAGGTAAGACCAGGACTTAAATAAGACATGACTAATCAAAATAAGCAGACACAGATGGAGACGATCAGGGAAGAACACACACGAGGAGTGGACGAGCCAGGCATCACACTGTGAAATTGCAACTTAGATTATTCACATTTTCCCACATGCTGGCTGCGTGCAGATTAAACAACTGTGAGCCATATTTTCTATTAAATTTGTTCCCGAACAGCTTTTGCATGAAGTATGTCTGCACTCAGGGCTACTTTTCGAAAATGTGTAATGAACAGCTCCTCCATTCAGTCATCTTCCGTGCCACCATCCATTCATCCATTCATCTTCCGTACCACTTTACTAAGAATGTGGTGGCAGAAAGCTAATCCCAAGAAACCGATAGCACAAGGCAGGGGACACTCTGAATGGGATGTAAGTCCATCACAGGGCACACACCTAAATACATATACGTACTATGGGCAATTTAGAGAACAACCCTAAGTGAGACCAGTTCGCCTAACCATGTCTTTGGACAGAAGAATGAAATTGGGATGCCTGAGCTAAGCTGTAGACAATGCTGCAGCCTCTCAACTGTATTCTCCACAGTCTTCAATTGTTCTGGTGACATGGTAAGATGCTGCTGTAAACCATAATAATGTTTTTCTATACTTTAACAGTAACCAAGATTTTTGACATACTTTCATTATTATTATTAGAATGCCTCTGCGTGAATGTACAGTATGTAAAGTCTGGAATTTTACAAGGAGCCATGAAGAGCAATATAAATACCCTGGTAGAATATAACAGACAGGTGGTGGCAAGAGAGACTGTACATGGTCTGTTCTTGTCTTTCCATTTAATCTACAGAGGGCTTTATATTTCACTAAAGAGTTGTATGTGCCGTGGTTAATCTTCTCTCATGGAAGCTAAATGCCACCTGTCTTTGTCACGTCCGATGGTGAGGAACTGCATGATTGTATTCTCCACTGAGTTTATGCAGTTAGTGCAGTTCTGACTTTTTCCTTTCTCCCATAAATCCTTAATTTTCCAACCATCTGAATTACAAGATCATACAGGGTACAGCAATAAAAACTGGGCTCCACGGAGTGCTGTCACACTGGAAAGGATTTCAGAAATGGTGTGCTGTTTTAGATTTTGTCTCTCATGTGACATATATATTCCTAGAGGTACAAAGGTAGATAATAACTAATGCATTTTATCACTAAGCAAGAGAAGCAAAATAATTCCGATTGGGGCTTGGCATTTACTAAATCCACACTAGATCAGGGGTGTCAAACTGAATCGCACAGGGGGCCAAAACTTACACTCACACTTTAGGTCGTGGGCCGAACAGGAAAAACATTTATTGAACAGACTAAAACAAAACTTTTTTTTTTTTTACATAAATATGAATCAAAACAGACAGGATACAATATTATTCCAAAATAAATAAACTTAAACTTTAAATATTTTGCTCTCCATAAAAATATCTCCTGTCAAATTTATACAAATTCAAAATATGAATATCTTGCAAAAAACCTGAAAATAGAATTAAAAATTGTGCTTTTAAGTGAAAGTTAAAATAATAACAAATCAAAACATTCCATTTCCTTTGCTCTTATGCTATTCTGTTAAAGCTGGATGCTTGGCATCTTTTCTTGGCAACAAGTTCGTTTATGTTTGGGGTAAGTTTCTGTGTTGTGGAGATTCTCTCTCAGCCACATTAGCTCCACAAATCAGACACACGGGTTTACCGGCAATGTCAGTGAACATATACTCAGCCTCCCGCCGGTTTTGAAAGGCTCCGTTTTCAGAATTGACTTTTCTCTTGGCCATTGTTAGGGGCTAGCTTTGACTTGAAATTACTGTAGGGTTGTATACATCAACAGACGCTTGAATGATCTGACATAACTGACATGGGAATGATCACAGGTAGCCTATCGTTCGGTAAGGCAGCGGTTACGCTACATTATGGGATGTGTAGTTTGTATGTTATCGGCGCTGCATATTGCCAGGCCATTAAAAAAAAGATATATAAAATGATCTTGCGGGTATAATTGCACACCAGGCCAAATGTGGCCCGCAGGCCTTGAGTTTGACACATGTGCACTAGATGGTGCTCTTGGGTTGATTCGGGATATGCTTTGAGCACTTTGATAAACAGAGAGCACCATCTAGTGGGTTCTGAAAGTACAACAAATGGTTCATGAAGCTTCATCAAGCCATCACTATCTAAACCTATGTTCTGTTTGCTGTCCCAGTCATGCAGTGAAACTCACCAATGGAGAACACTTGTTGATACCTTTTTATAAACCATGATAATCCATCCATCCTGTCTACTGCGGTGGCATGGGTAGTCCAACTGGACGGAACTCAGTCCCACTGATTCAGTATTCAGAGTGAGTGATACAGTATGATAAAATGATTGCATCCGACAGGTATGTGCATGCATGGTTAGATCAATTGGAGGGAATGTGCTGTTTCCAGGCAAACAGATTTTTCTCTCTCTTTATTCTCTCGGTCTTAGTAAGCCATAGGTCATTTAAAACCGATAAAAAATATGTAGCTAAGACTGTAGTGTGATTTTGTCATCAAATGAACTGTTTTGTGAACGGCCCATCTGATTTTCTGTCGGCCTACCCATCCCTATTATTTCTGGCCTTGCTATTGCGTCTTGTCAACAACTTAGAAATACTAGTTTATCTAATCACACATAAGCTGAACTGTGGAAAAACCAAGATAGTCATTCAAACCCGCAGAGGACATACCATTTCCACAAAGTGAGATAAGGGCAGGTTTTGAATCCTTAACCCAACAATTGTAAGGCTACAGTGCTACGCACTGAGCCATCCTACCCAATAGCAATCAGTTTTGTTTATAAATGACTTTAATATACTTGGTTTCATATGCATTATATATTGTGTCAGGCACAAGCTCAGAAGCACACAGGCAACAAGGTTGCATTACTGAGAATTCTGATGAGGCAAGGTTTATTGGTCTCACAAATCAAAACCACGAGTGAGGAGTAGGAGATGGGTTTCAGCTAAGTGTCCTAAACCAGTAATGGATTCCAGAAGGGCTCTGTCGAAAAGGGGAGGCATGGACATGGCTGAGGTTACACCTGTACTTGTTTGTGATTTTATCTGGGAGAGAGAGAGATAACGGGAATGCAGGATGTCTGCAGAAATCCTGACGTGAAATTTAAGATTTTTAAGACCTTTTTAATGCGATTTTAAGCCAAGTATAACCTCAATCTGTAAGCAGAAATATGCTTTACCAGAATCAATGCCAATATATTTACACTACAGTGACTACACCCACTGTTTATTCAAGTCATTTACAATGTGATGACCAAGGCATGGGTGTCTCAATTATGAGAAATCCTGCTACTAAGTTTAACTCAAAACAGAGGAACAACCGACTTAGACCCATTTCCCAACATTATGAGGAATTCAAAGTGGTGTGGCGAGAGGAAAGAGACAGGAGGCAGCTGCTTAGCCCGTGAAAGGGATGAAAACTCTTTTTTTTTTTAGTAAACAGGAAGAGAGAGAGGTAGATCCGGTTGCCGCCTAGGTACCAAAAAACCTTTATGAAGCCACTTGGAAAGTGTAGGCAGCTAGAGCAATTATGCTGCGTTTGATTTGAACTCGTAACTCTAAATTCTAGGAGTTCCTAGAAATTTCAACTGGAGTGTCCCCTGAAGTCAGAATTTTGTCAGAGGAATCTCTGCAACCTCAACCTCAGAATTCAACGTAGCGCTTTATCAACAGGAGGTAACGCTGTAGTTATACTGTTTGTTAGCACTTGCTTATTATTAGTGGCTCATTAAGTCGGTTGTACACACAGTACTGTCCAACCGCTTTCTGTGGACGTGTTGCTGTGGTGTTTTTATGTGCAAAATACCACGTAATGTATTGATATCAACTGATATTTCTGACAGTGGCTAACAATTAACCAGGCTAGAACTGGGGCCTCTTTCAGAAAGCAAGATTCTTGCTTAGCCAGATAATTTTGTCATATACAGTAAGGCAGTCTGGGCTAAATGTAAGTGGAAAAACACTAGGGCTCATTTAAACTTAATCTTAAATCTGACGATATGTCCAGCTAAGCAAGAATTCCTTGCTTATTTGTGCTTTTTAAAACAGGTCCCTGCATGGTTTTGCTAAATGTCTTTCCGACTTACTATAGTGGAACATAGCTAACTTGTGTGTCCCCAGTTCTGACCTCCGAGGTAAATGGAACGCAGCATTAGTGCTTTCCAGATGGGTGTGGCTTAGCCTGGGGTGATTGATTATTAGTTAACAACATGGTGGCTAAAATTGAAGGAGGATGAAGGAGATGTGTGGCCACCTGTCAGTCAGCTGGAACAGCACATGGAGGAGGAGTTGTTACCCCCCTCCCCTTTATAGACACTGCCTACTGGGGGGGCAGTTCAGAGCACGTGGAGACAGGACATGCAGCCGGAACAGATGTATCTGAAATGGCATAATGCCACTGGTGTCCTTAACCCCTTCATCTAGAAAATAAGGGAAAATTTAGATACCTAAATGCTATAACTCTACATTGTTTATAAATCAGGCAGTGGGTGAATTATCAAATACACATTTATGTCAATTTCCTGCAGTGAAGGCAACAAGGTAAAAAGTAGAAGATCCGCAGACTTCAGCATTATGATTTCACCAAAATGCAAATATAATGGGGGTGGCCAATGGAGTGGCCATGGTTCAGTCTAGGGTGGCCACGCCCACCCCTTGCCACCCCCCAGATCTGCGTAAGTGCCTTGGATGTTAGGGTGGTCTTTAGGATCCTCGCTGTGCCAGATCTCCAGGGCCCCCTTTGTCAGATTTAAATACTGCCAGAATTTTTTCAACCTCCTCTAACTACCAGCAGTGACTTTCTTTGGCGTATCACGCCTTTTGTTTTCGCTAATGGGCTGTCGCATTAGCATACTGCTAACGCATCAAGAAAGCAATGGGACAGTCAGCAATCTGCACAGCAGCAGAGTCATTGTCATCCCCAGAAAAGCTGTGGAACCCATAATACTGTGGTGTTTGTCACATATGTTTTTGTGCTCATTGATTTAAATATTGATTTTGATAAATTAATTTTAATTCCAGATTGGTAATAAAATAAAAGCCTCGCTTTAACACAAATAGCAAAACAATAAATCACTCTAATCACTATTACAGCTGGTGTTATGAACACGGGAGGACGAGCAGGCAGGAAGCGGGGAAAGACGAGGCAGGTAAGCCAGGATAAAGGAAAACGAGGTTTACTGAAGGGACCGGGGCAGACACCGACGCACATCATATCAATGACGGACACGCAATGGAGGAAGACGTGGACTGATATGCGCAAAACAAGCCAACATAACAGGAAACAGCTGGGCGCAATCGGGGAAGCACACGTGGATAATGAGGGGGCGTGGCACACACGAGGATCGGACGAGCCGGGCGTGACAGTTGGATATGGGTAGTCGTATTGTTTCGAATTTGCTGCTGATGTTAACACTAATAGCACATTAACGCAAAGAAAGTATGTCTTGCTTTCTGGTTAAGGGAGTTAGCCATGGGAAACAGTTCAAGTGTTTAGAAGGGAGAAACTAGGGAGAACAAAGGAGATGAGACTTTGATAGCACCCCAACTTGGTCTTCCAAAGCCTTCCAGAATCTTCTGCTTTGCTCTGGATAACTTTTCAAATGAATATGCACATCATCTACTGCAGAGGCTGCATCATAGGCTCCATGAGGTCTCAGGGCCTCACCCATAAGAGGCGCCATGCACCCAAAGGGGAAGATCGCTTATTGCCAGTGTGATTAGCGGTACGAAATGCATTCTTCTTCTGGCCACAGGGAACAGTGGAACCTGCCAGAAGCCCTTAGTGAGATTGTTGAATGCTTTCTAGGTAGCTGGTAGTGTGCTTCAAGCTCTGTTTTTGGATTTCTTCTCTGCTGGTAAGGTAGGACTCTGTTTACTTTCTGTCTTGGACTCAGTTGAAACTGTTATTGTGAGTAATTTCTGGCAATTAAGTGTAGTTTCACAAAAAAGCAATTTGCGCATTAAAAAGACCTGACTTGATCCCAAAATTGAACATAAAAAACCGACCCATACCCGGTCCAAAACCCGGTGGGGTTCGGGTCAGGTTGCAGAGCTCTAGTTGTTTTAAGTTATTTGACTGTAAAAATCATTATAGACCCATTGCCACAGGTGTATAAAATCAAGCACCTAGTCATGCATTTAGGTTTATAGACATTTGTAAAAGATTGGGTCATTCTGAAGAGCTCAGTGTGTTCAAGCGTGATGCCTCTTTTGCAGTAAATCACTTCGTGAAATTTCTTTCCTGCTAGATATTCTACTATTAAATGTAAGTGGTATTATTGCAAAGTGAAATCATTTAGGAGCAACAGAAATGCAGCCATGAAGTGTCAGACCACGTAAAGTAATAGAGTGGGGTCACTTAGTGCTGAGGCATATAGTGTGTAAAAGTCTTCAGCGCTTTCTTTGCAAAATAAGTGCAAAGTGCCATTCTTCCTCAGGCATTAACCCCAGCACAAAAAAAACTGTGCACCAGGAGCTTCGTGGAACGAGCTTCCCTGGCTGAGTACCTGCATGCAAGCCTCACATCACCAAGCGCAATGCCAAGCATCAGATGTAGTGGCGTAAAGCACTCTGGGCCGTGGAAATGTGTTCTGTGGAGTGATGAATCATGCTTCTTTGTCTGGCAGTCTGATGCATTAGTCTGGGTTTGGCAGATGCCAGGAGAACGTTACCTGCCTGACTGCATTGTGCCAACTGTAAAGTTTGGTAGAGGAGGGATAATGGTATGGGGTTGTTTTTCAGGGGTTGAGCTCGGCCCCTTAGTTCCTGGGAAGGGAACTCTTAATGCTTCAGCATACCAAGACATTTTGGACAATTCTATGTTTCCAACATTGTGGGAACAGTTTGGGGAAGGAAGGGCCTTTTCTGTTCCAGCATGACTGTGCCCCAGTGCACAAAGCAAGGATCAGAAAAATATGGTTGGGTGAATTTAGTATGGAAGAACTTGACTGACCCGTACAAATAACCCTGACTTCAACCCCATCAAATACTTTTGAGATAAATTAAAATGGAGATTGCAAGCCAGGTCTTCTCTTCCAACATTGGTGCCTGAACTCACAAAGGCACTTTTGGACGATTGGGAGAAAAAGTCCCACAGACACACTCCAAAATCTTGGGGAAAGCCTTCTCAAAAGAGTGGCAGCTGTTATAGCTGCAAAGGGGGGACCAACTCCACATTGATGCTTATGGATTTAGAATGGAATGTCATAAAAGTTCCTGTAGATGTAATGGCCAGCTGTCCCAATCATTCTGTCCATATAGTGTATATACTGTACAGCATACGATGTTGAGCAAGATGAATATGAATTTTGATGTTTTTCACAGTTAAGCAAATGGGCAATAGTTTCTTCCATATGGACGGCCCAAAGATAATTTGGCATGTTTTGGCAGTCGCACATATTTCTTACCTATAGAATGTTTTGATTAAAAAGAAAAATAAATACTGACTTTGTTCATTTAAGCATTTTCTGAAGAAAATGTGCATTTGCTGCCGCAGTGGGAGATGTTGGTTGTTATAAATGTGCTTTGTGTTTAGTTGGGTGTTTCAATATTCTCTCCTCAAAGCTGAAAGTGTTAAGCTGACAACGTAATTAGATACATTGTGTTAAATATCACTTGTATATACTTTATAATTTTTATTTCACTGTGATTAATTAATGAATATTCTTAAAACTGCAAAAAAGCTTTCTAAACCAGAAAAGTCATATTAACAGTGGATGGTTAACAAATATCACATTTGGCAGAAAAATAGCTTAATAGAGCAGTCTATTAAGCAGTCCACAAAGAAAAATGCATTGAATTTTACAAAAAAAATAACAGAGCTGTTGTATAAAAGGTAAGTGTGACTGAGAAGGCAGCACAGTCATTTTCAACAGAACATTAAAATGATGGTGCTGTATTCATGTCACTGTCTTGTTTCATCTAGAAACGACGGGGTGGTTCTTACAGTCTTAATTTAAACCAGAAATTCCAGGCTCGATATAAATGGAACAGTGGGCATTGCTCAGGGCTCAGTCTTGTCACTTGTCTTATCTCTTTTCCTGTCAGCCAAAATCCCATCCCTGTATCCATGTTTAATCTATACTGAAGTCTTGTCTTCAGTATAGATTAAAGTTGTTGTGATTCTGTACTGTTCTCCCTTTCATTCTAGGTTCTTTGCCCAGGTTCTCGCCCCCTGGTTCCATCATTCTACTCCAATGGAGCCCTTCTCCTTGGGTCTCTTCAGTTGTTTTTTTCCCAGTACTGTTTTTCCCAAAGGACTCTGGAACTTGGCAATGGCAGCCTTTGTAGCACAAAATATCTTCCTGTGCTTATACGTTCATACCTGTGGCTATGAGGAGTTTCTTAAGAGTGGGTTGATGTGCTGAAGGACAAAATAATCATGGAGACCCTCTTCTGTTCTAAAAATGTGACTGATTGAGACACAATTGGACCTTTTCTATTCATGGTTTTCTTGCTTCGGACATGTCTACTCAGTCCAAATAAAGAAACTTCTCATCATTAAATGAGGTGGCCCAGACATGCATGCAGCTCACAGAGGGAAAGATGTTTCTCTTTTTAGCCGACACACAAAAGACCATGATCAGCAGACACAGTAAATAATGGCCTTTACAGCCCAGTGAACGTGAGGTTTACAGCATTCAGCTGTCATTCCAAAAAGGAGGATCAGAAGGAGAATGTCATATATCAGAGGTGCGAACAGACAGCCACCATAAAAGAAAACAACGACTGCAGAAAAGTAGTTCCTTCCATACAGTGAAGTGTATCAGTCTTTTTATGGTGGTAGAAGTGTGCCTCATCGCACATTATCTTAAATAGCTTCTTTAGTATTGTACTGTGTCAGTCCTTTGCAAACACTGAATTCTGATACATCAACTTGTACTATTATACAGATTGTGTCTCTGGTTTTAATCAATATTCGGACAAATTTAGATTACCTGGCTGCCACAGAATAGATAATCCTTATTCCAGTATATTTTCCAGTTTTGTTAATCTTGACTTTACAAAGCTGTTCAAAGGTGTTTTGTTTTTTATTATTTAATGGGGGGAAAGAAATATAAGAGGTTGATTCTAAAGCAGCAGCATCCCACGTGCTCTTCAGACTAGAAAATCCACCCGAAGTTAAGCAGGTTTGGGCCTGGTCAGTACTTGAATGGGAGACCAATTTGGAAAGTCGAATTGCTGATGGAAGAGATGTTGGTGTGGCCAGCAGGTTAGCCTGTGCTGTGGCCTGCGTGGATCCCAATGTCCCCGTGCAGTGATGAGGACACTGTGCTGTAGAAGTGGTGCCGACCACCGCCTTACCTACAGTGTGGTGGGTGTACTGGCACTGAAAGGCTGGTGTCACATCATCTCGGTGGGGGTTACACAGTGGTTGAGTTAGGTGCTGCTCTGGTTTTTCATTTTGTTTCACAAGTACAGTCATATTAATAAATCTGTATATAAATTAATGTAGTATCACGTCACAACTTTGAGTGTATAGTTATTTAATTAATGGGGGACCCCCTCCATTTCTGCTGGATTTTTTTGTTGGTTTTGCTGTCATTGAATGCTTTTCTAATTTATTCTAAGGCATGGATGCATTTAACTCCATCTATCCATCCTTCCATCTTCTGTACCCACTTGTCCCATTCAGGGTTGCGGGAGGCCAAACCATCATAGAGGCAATTAAGTATTTGCATTATATAGTGAAAACAAGAAATCAACTGTATTACAGTTATTTAGTTAATTTTCAACACAGGCAGTGACTGAAAAAATAATTTAAACCCTTTACCTGTAAGGTCATTTTTGAAGAAGAAAAAGGGTAAGGAAAATATACCTTATCCCCTCTAACCAAAAACGCCGCCAATGTCATAGCTTCTCCATTCATTCTGCAGTATTTTGTGGAAACTTCTGTCTAGAATGTCATTAAATGTACAGAACTGTACAGCAACAAGTGTGGCTGGGCGGAGGTAGAATAATGACACAGGAAATAAGCTCTTTTGTTGTCATGGCAACTGATAATTGGCTCGGTTCTTGCTGAAGCCTTTGGTAATGAAACCCATCTGACCTTCATGGTCACTTTTTTAAAATGATCTGTATTGGGCCAGCTGGGTGGTTTTTGGAGAGAGAAGGGGGGGTGCTGCATGTTTCTTAGGAAGTTGGTGTTGTTGTCACATGCTTTAATTTTCAAATCATATGCTATAACCCCATTTTCCTGGGTTGCTTTTTTCTTTTTATGTGAATCATTGTAATTCATCAAATGGTTTGCCAATACTAGTATCGCTCTTGAGAATATGCCAGAGTGATTAAAGGAGGCTTTCATAGAACGTGAAAAGGAAAAGTATGCGCAGATGTAACAGAAGGAGCAATAAGCTCTTAGGGCTTTTGTGTTTTATCTAGCAAAATCTTCTCTAAACAATTAAAATGTTTGCACACCTGTCCCTTCCTATGAACACATTGAATTCATGCATTTAGTGATCTCTTTACTACATACACCTGCGTGTGTTTGTACAGCCTGCTCCTACAATCAAAGAATCATGTGGCTGTGATTCAGTGTATAAAACACACAAGACAACAGGAAGGCTGCAAATGCCATGGACCGATAAGGAAAGTTTCTAACACCTTGTTGAATCCATGCCTCATAGAATTCCGGCTGTTCTGCAGGCATTCGGGATCCTATCCAGTGCTAATAGGTGTACCTAATATAGTGGCCACTCAGTGTACCTCTTTTTGACAAATCCTGTTTTTTGTCTTTAATTCAAAATACTTCAAAGGGTCGACATGATAAACATGTTAAATTTGGTATAAATATGTACAATATACACGCAAAACAGCCGACAATAGTGCAAATATAGTACAAAATCTGAATTAAGTCAATAAAATTGAAAAATGTAAGAAATCTAAGGAATTGTTGGAAAGTTTTTGGCAATTGCAGGTTGAGGTTATGGTTTCCTGTTCAGGTAGCAGGGATGTCATTTAAATTACAGATTATACTTAAATAGTAAACATTTTCTTCTGTAATTGCTACATTGCAGTTCGCTTATCGAAAAATTCTAGGTGATGAGAGAGACATTATTTTCACCAACACCAGAGAAAGAGAAGCCACTGCATAAATGTGCTGTCAGATACGACGTTCACCCAGCTGCTGCAGCTCGCACTTTTTTCATCAAAGCACTAGGAGCCACTACATCCATGCTTGCAAAATAAGTCATAAAATTACAGTATGTACTGTACGGGATATGGAAAAATCCCATGTGATTGTTGATCTCCTTCACAACATACTAGTATGATGCCTCAGTATTGCCCACATTATAACAGTTTAACTCGGATCATGTATATCGTGACTCATAGGTCATCGAAATAGGCCAATATTGTATATATGACTTTGATGAAAAAGAAAAAGCCTTATTTCACTGAGGTGAAGAACATGGTGTTTTCATGCTGACTGGGACATAATTTGCTAAATATTCCCTTAAAAATGACATAGAACATTAAAATCAATCATATGTATTATATTTATAGAAACAAAGCGCATAATGTATCTATTGACTTTACATGACATTATAAATTGATTTTGAGCACTAAGCAGTAATGCATCGCTTGTGTCAAGGCTAAATGACAGTAGATTTTTCTGAAAAATGTTTTTCAGGTGTATGATTATGCCATCTGTGATGCTTATCTTATCCATTTACGGACAATCCACAATGATATTATATTATACATTAACACCCCCAAAAACATGTAAAGTCGGAGTAGTTTGTTTTTAAAGTAAATATAACATAGTTGTATCGCCACTTTATATTGTGCAACCAAACGTAATAAAAATGCAGAAAATAAACCATCAGAATTTCTTTATATGTCACCGGAATTTATCAGAGAGGTACCTTCATGTACTGTATATGAAAGAACCTTGAACGACAGAGAAAAACATGGTCAATTAAGGTGACCTTATTGGTGCATGAAACCACAAGCTGCATTGCTCTGCATCAGATTTCATCACTCAAATAATGAAATGAATGAACTGACCCTGGCATGGAAGTGAAGGAGGGAAACACACAGCTGCCACTCTATACAACCCTGGGAAAGTAATTACCAGCAAGAATAATGTACTTTGCTGACGGCGCACCTTTGGCTCAATAACATGCTATTGATTGAAAATCAGAATTAAATTCAGAATAGTTCAAGTGGTAACATCTTTTTGGCACAGTTATAAATCATGTTTATGATATTGTTCAGTATATTAAGCAGGGAAATGCAAGTATGGTATTTTGATAGTTATACATGCATTGTTTTTGAGAATATATTATTTAAATCCAAACTGTCCCTGGCATTAAGAATTAAGCAACGTGAAAAACTATGTGTTTCTCTGGTGAATATGTATTTGTAAATGAACACACCTTTATTTTTGCTAAACAGCATGTAATATACCACTAAGGGTTCAGCGTAGGTGGAATGCTATCCTTTAACTGACATTGTGTAATTTCGTAACCCATGATGTGGCAGCATTTTATGCTTTTCACAGCCTATTAGTTTGGGCACACATATGGAAACACAATCAAACTAACTAGCATGTCCCTTTAAATGATGTTCAAATGGTAAGTGGCTGAACTCTGCATCAACCCTTCATATTATCCCAAAAGTAATGGGGGGGTTTCACAAGAGCATGATTAATGTAAGGTGATTGCGAAGGCTGAGCGCATACAGAAAAAAACATAAAATGCCTCCCGTGACTGTCATTACATATGTGAAAGAGCAGAGCTGGGCTCCCGGGGTCATACAGTAGCACGCCACTCGGAATGCCACTGATTCAGCCATCTGTTTTGTACATGCATAATGGACTGGGGCCAGCTGTACCATGCTAAGAAAAGAAGCGTACAGGTTAATATATATCCTGACAACTGTTCACTATATGCAGAAACAATATAGTAACAATGAATTAATGTGTTGCCACAGGAAAATGAGCACAAAGAAAAAGGGATTCATGATGCTGTAGCTTTACAGACAGATAATTTATACCAAACATTGTACTTGTATACATCATGATGGAACTTTGATATGTCATAAAATATACAAAATGTAAGGGGGATAAAGTGAACTATTGAGTTAGTAACAAATATAAATAACTATGTATCATTTTGTAACATTATAGTTTTTAATGCTCACTTTATAAACATCAAAGTGGACTGAAAACAGATGCAAGACCACAAATACACTTGATGTGTTTTCAAAGGGAGTCATTTTTAATGAAAGATAATGATTTTAGTGTGACGATTAGGTGCATAGAAGGACAGTGAGCTGTACTGTTTATGTGTCTAGCAGCATATCGGAGGCTGGGACATGACCTCTAACCCAGTTTGTTTAGTGACAACTGATTGTGATTCTTATAATAATTATATAATAATTGGCATTCATTTCTGCTGTGATTCTGCTGCTAATATGGTAGTGATTATTTGAATACTCGAGGCTGATGAAACTTACAGTACAGAACTGACATCAATTAACAATTAATCATTAACAATCACATGAACTTATAATAAAGTCCTTTCATCCTAGTCCAACAGGATCCATCAATCCAAACGTGTTTTAAATGGTAAAACCATCAAGGACTGAGACACCGAATTAAAAAGTATATTCAAGTAAGTTAAGGTCAAGAAAAAGTATATTTACTAGTAATTTCCTGCCCGCCATTACTAATAAAAAGGGCAGTGTGTGATTCTGTGGGTTAGCATTGGTAGGTCGCTGCTTTAACCCCAATTGCTGTAGGGACTGACTAACCCTGCTTTCTGAATTGTGCGTCGCATTGACAGGCTAAATAAATGTAAATAATAATAATAATAAACAACTGCTAAAAGCATAGAAATAACAAGGTGAGATCCAAGATGGTGCTACAAAAGCCAACATGCCACCATAGACATAGTGATTTCAAGAAGGTAGATGTGGGACTATTGGGAGGGTGGGGGCAGTGCTGGCTTTTTTGCAGTATATAGCTACCAATACGAATGTACATGATTACTATGGCTTGTCGGGATTGGTCCCTGTCCTATGTCTGTTCCCTGTTTGGCCAGCAGGTGTCGCTGGCCATGCCGTGTCCTTAGCTCGTAATGTGTTCTCCTATTCCCAGGGCGGCTGCATAGCTTAATGGGCTGACCAGGTGACTGTATCATCCAGACACCTCTTTTGTTATGGGTTACTTTCTGGCCAGAGGTATATGTATTTATGTTACAGTTCCTTGTTTTTGCTTCCTCTTATTCCTTGTTTGTAGTATTGTTTAGTTACCCTTGTCATCTAGTCTCCCCTGGTGTTCGATCCTTTATCTGTTGATTGGTCTCACTGTGCCTCAGTTACTGCCCACATACTGTATGTTGGTTGTTGATCCTCATCAAGTATGTATTCAAATGCCTGTCCATTCTCTAGTCTTCAGCCATATTGTGTCTTAGCACTGTTTGTTCTAAGTGCTTTGTGATTGTACCTAAGGGCGTTTTTCCACCACACCAGGTACCATAGTTTCGGTACTTTCATAAAGTGCCAAAATTATGGTACTTCTTTTGCGTAGGTTTCCCACTGCCGTTAAAACTGATACCGGTATGTGTTGGTTTTCCTGTCTGTGCCACTCCTGTTATTACGATCCTCCACTTTCCTGTAGTCCTGCTTAAGTTTTTTGATTTTCAAGCGGTTTGTTCACTGTTTCACGTGTGCCCCATTTCTTCCATGCGGCTCGCTATTACAGAAAAATCCTTTTTTATTTCGAGTCGTGCATCCAAATCCTGCTGGATCTGTTCATCTGACCATATGGTGATTAAAGCCTGTGTTTCCTCATTTGTCTATCCTTCCATTGGACCTTTTTTTATATCTTTGTTTCTAATGCTTTTTATTTTGTTTCTCGCTGTTCGCTGTGTGTTTCAAAATAAGCCGGTTGTATTTCGTGTTTCAGCGGCAGGCTATTTGCATAACCAATGAACAGCAAATACTTTTGCAAGTCTCACCCCAAAGTATCGAAGTACCAAAGAAGTACCCCAGCTGGTTTGGCACTTTTGGTACTGAAATTTCGGTACCGGTACTCGACCGGAAGTCAATGGAAAAGCGAAAGTACCGAAAGTACCATACTGAAAGTACCATACTTTGTGCAGAGGAAAAGTGTCCTATGTTGCTCCCTGCTTGGTTCCTGTTTGTCTTTCTTGACTGTTTTTCCCCAAACTTTCCCCAAACTTATTCAGTGTTAGTTTCTCCTCATACTATGTAGTTTGCTATATGTCAGAACAATCATTGTGCCATGACAACATCCTTATCCATGTGAACTTTTGTGGCCAGTAAAATTCATTCATTCATTCATTCATTCTTTCATTCTTTCATGATTATTTGACATGATTTACCCCTGTTACTAATTTGGCTAAGACAGATCTCTTATATAATCCATGTTTAAAGATTTTTTCTTTCTCATTAAAGTAGATTAATGTCTCTGCACTTTAAGAGGCTGTGAGTCAGAAGTGATTTTTAAAGACAATAAAGGAGAAATCACAACCCACAAGCAATCTGGAAATTACTGTTAATAATATTTTTCCCGCTTTTATTTTTTATTTTATTCACCTTTATTTAACCAGGCAAGACAGATTAAGAACATGTTTCTTATTTACAACTGTGGCCTGGAAAGGGCAAAGCCTTTAAAAAAATTTAAAATAAAACATTTTAAGAAAAATACATATATACAATATAAACAAATTTACGAAAGGAAAAAGAAAATAGAAAAAATAAATAATAATGATAATAATAATAATAGATAAATAAAGAAAGAAATGAAGCAAGAAACAGTGAATATGTTGCATATTTACGGAAAATGTCATAAAATATTATATAATATATATAATTTTATATAACTGTATAAAATATAGTTTTATCTCCTTGTGTCTGTTGAATATCAAGCGGAATAGAGGTATAGACATTTCTGCAGCAGCTGCCAAATGGTCCGTTAATGGAGAGATTTCATTGGATGGAGAACCTAAGATATCTTGGGAAGTAGGGGATTTCTCTGAGGCTACAAACCAAGGTAAACACTAGTATAGGGGGCCATCACAAAGAAAGAAGACCCTTTCTCCACAACCATAGAGTCACGCAGTCAGGCTCCTACATACAGAGTCAGTATAGTTCAGCACATAAATTTTATAGTAATCTAAAAAATGCAAAAACCAAAGCGACAAGTCACATTGCCATTATGTGACATCACAGTCTTTAGATAATGTTGATACAAATGTCAAACAGCCACAGTTCCAGTGAGCTTCCCATGCAGCAAATTCTTCAAGCAAGAAATTTGAAGGCCTTTAGCGAAGGACAATTCTCCATTTTATGTGGTATGTTCATTCAAGATATTTTTTCACAACAGTAAAAAAAGATATTATTTTAAACAATAAATGTCACAATACAAATTTTATTACACAGAGCTGTACATTTTACTAAATGAGACTATATACAACTATATTAATACAAAATAGCTTTAGTTTTATTAGTTTTATTATTGAGCATTATTGAAGAACCAGAAGTGAGTATCACCTGAACCAGCTACCAGATACACTGTGCTGGATGCCTTGTCTGTCGATAGGTGTTGACAAACTATCTGGCCATCCATGGGATCATTCCCTACCCAGCTGCGAGCCGTCTCTGGATCGGTCCACTGTGGAAAGTGTTACAGTCAGGTCAGGGGTGGATCCAGCCATAGGCAAGACAAGCAGCTGCTTAAGGCATAATCAGCACAAGGGTTTTGTTAATTCTGTTTGTATTTCGCGTTTCAGGTTTTGGGTTCTGAACAATGTCAGAACAGTTTTAGTCTCATGGACCAAAGTCGTATGCAATACAGGAGAAGAAAGCAATCCAGAAAAAAATCTCATCTCAGTGTTCTTTAAAAATAGCAGCAATGTAAGTAGACTTAAGATCAATACGATCTATACCAAGCCTACGCTGAATGCTATTGTAAACATAATTTTGTCCGTATCTCAGGCTAATTTATGTTACTGCGACGAAGCTAACGATTTCATCTAAGTTTGGCCTAACATGAATTCTGCTGTTTAGGCTATTGTCTAATAGGCTGTTTGTGAGTGATTGCATTGTTAAATCCTGGTTTAATCCTGCTGTTGGCAGAAGGCTACACTGAGCAGTAGTTTGCATCCAGGCTAAAAGTGTCTAAGACAGCAGCACACAAGAACAATGTGAAACAGGAGACACTGGGAACAACCAGAAACCAGCCAGGTAGAGAGTACAAGCAACTTTCTATTTCCAGAGATTACCGTCAACTTATTCGGCAGTGCCTGATAAACTGGAGGTTTAATTAAGTGGTGTGAAGTGCACTGCTAGGACAGTTTGTAACAGGCTTCTAGAAGCAGGACTGAAGACCCATAAAGCAAGAAGAACCCCATCATCAATGAGAAACAGAGAAGAGCCAGGTTGCAAAAAATGCTTATACCCATAAATTGAGAAATGAGTGAAACTAAAAATTTACTGTAGTCTCTTAATTTTTTCCAGAGCTGTATGTATGTCGGCTAGTGTCAATCAAAAAGTTTAGCATATTAGCTCATTAGCCCATTAGCCCAAATCGCACCAGCTTCCTGATGAAGCTTGACTGTGTAAGCTTCAGACATTTTGCTTACTGCCCCCCTCCCCCCAACCTTCCCTAAAATAATCTCTCCTGTGCCTCTGTATTGAGATTTAAACTGTCCATTAACAAGTACTGAAAGGCCTGTGCTGATTGCAGGAGTAATGTCACTGTTGAAGGTGTTGAGTTTAGACGCAGCGGGCAACTACTTTTGCAGTCTCTTGTTCTTACAGATTTCTTGATTAGATACTAATTCATCAAAACAAAAGGCTGACGGCAAAAGAAATTAAAAGCCCAGTTATGTTTCTGTCCTTTGCAAGGTACACAGAGAACCCCCCCCCCCCCCCCACAAGACTGGATGAACATTCACACACACTAGCAGTCAAAAGTTTTTGCATATCCCAGATTTTTACTGCTATTCTATTTCATAAACTGCAGATTTTTTATTCTTAAGCATTGGAAAGTTGAATGAACAACTATAAATGAAAATATAAGTCAAATAAAACAAGTTATAGCTCTAAGTTTATGATATGGAGAGAGTATGTAACTGCATGTCTGACATCCTATTAATTGGGTGTGTGGTGATGGCATAGTTAAATTCTAGGCTGTCCTTTAACTTTAAATGCCCTAGTTAACTAACTCATCCCATGAAACAGAGCAGTATTTAATGTCCCTTGTACAAAGGATGACTCAAATTGTCTCCCCTGTTATAACTGCTAGAGGAGGTTACTTTGATAAATCAAATGACATTGTCTTGCTAATTAAGGTACTCAAATGGTGAACATACTGTAAATCTATTGGTTAGCAAAGAATACAGAGTGTATTTTCAATAAATGTTAAGTAACATGCAAATGTAGAAAATCTCAAAGTGTGCAGAAACCTTTGATTGGTAGTTTGCGTGTGTGTGTGTGTGTGTGGGGGGGGGGGGGTCATTACCTAACTCCCAACCCTGGTGGTGTAAGGAAACAGAGCTGCCTGCTAACACCTGGATAGTGACTACAGGATCAGACCTTTTAATAATGTCATAAACATCCAGGCCTGATTTGGATCTGGCACCATATGAATCTGAGAAAAACAAAATGAAATTAGTTCACTGATTCTAGATCATGCCAGCCCTATATAAGCTCTCGGTCTGGAGGAAACCACAGTTGGAGATATAATTCCAAAATGGAAAATGTTTGAAAAAGCAACACGGCTTTCCAGGAGTGGTCATTCTGGCAGGATATCTCCAAGAGCAAAGCATAAATCATTCCCTAAGAAATACTCTAGAACAACGTGTAGACATCTGCAAGGTTCTCGTGTATTGGCCCATGACCCAATTACCAAAGATGATAGATGATACCAAGCATATATGATAGATCAGCAAGGTGGAATAACAGCTAATGAGAAGAACATAAATGCTTGTCTATTTCAACAAAATCAGATTTTTTTAACGTACATGGGCCACATTATGCTTGGTGGAAACGAGGCATTCAGTAGAAGGAGCCTCGTTACAAGTCATGGCAGTAGTTATGGTTTAGAGATGTTTACGAGACAATTATGCTGGAGAATGTTAGGCCATCCACCAATAGCTGGAGATAAAGACCTTTCTGACAGAAAAAGAGTCTATAATAGAACAAAATTCTCTATAAAAGAATTCAAAATTAATTTTCCCTTGTGCGAGTGATCAGCAACTATAGCATGCATGTAGTTACAGTGGTGGCTGGTGGTGTGAAAGAATGTAACACATTCTTTCAATTGGACTGCAAACAGAATCACATGACCTAGGAATGAAGGAAGTAATAGGAACTTTTTTCTGGACACTTGCATAGAGAGATTTAATAAAAACAGAAGGAATAAAAACAAAGACTATAAAGGGGTAGAAGCACACAAAAAAAAAATTGAGGTGTTGAGTCATGGAAAGGGTTATGACTGGGTTACACATCTGTTCAGTGTTATACAAGGATTTGGAATAAGGCACAGGTGAAACATATGTTTGTTACAGGAATTCACCTTCTCCACACAGGGACATAGAGTGTGCCATGACTTTCATTACTAAACAAATTTCTACCATTTCAAATAAAAAGACCTGGATTTCACTTAAGCACTGAGTTCTTGCTGTGTGCTGATTGGTCAGTCTCCTATAATCATGCATGTGTCCCTAAGGTTAATGTGAAACACTCTTTCATTCAAGGAAACAAACCAGTCAAAGCACAATTCAGATTCAGATTCAGATTCAGATTACTTTATTTATCCCCAAGGGCAAATTTTTGTGTTGCAGTATCCATTTACATAAATGAGAGGAATATACGGACACGAAGTAGATATTAACATGGACATAACACCAGATTACAAAATGCAAAAATATACATGTACAAATATGCAAAATAAATATAAGTATGCATTATGTACCCCACGACCCAGAAGGATAAGCGGTTTAGAAAATGAATGGGTGGATGGATGGCATTACGTATTGCCTCAGAGGAGGAGCCTCGTCCTACACGGAGAGGAGTCATTATAGATGGTTATTCCCACGGGCACGATTTACTTCCTTTTAAGATCTCCATTGCAGTGGAACTGAAGGAGTCTCTGACTGAAAGCACTCTGTTGTCTGGCCAGTAGGTTATGTAGGGGGTGCATAGTATTGTCCATAATGTTGAGCAGCTTGTGCAACATCCGTCGCTCTACAACCAACTGTAGGGGCTCCAGAGCAGAGCCAGTACAGAGCCAGCCTTCTTAATCAGTTTGTTTAGCTTTTTAGAGTTTCCGGCTGCATAGAAAATAGCACTTGCCACGACAGACTGGTAGAAGATAATAAGCATCTTGCTGCACACATTGAAGGACTTAAGCTTCCTCAAGAAGCAGAGTCTACACTATTACTTAGCCAAGCACAAGAACCTTTCAGTTTTAAACTAGTTTATAAAATCTGAAGTAGCTCAAAGTGCCTTTCCTGTCATGGATTAGGTGTTAACCCTACTGTTCCCTTTTATATTATACTGAATTTTGGCTGAACAGTCAATAGCAAAAAACAAGCTTGGGGGGCGGGTGTTGTGTATGGTGCTGTAAAGTGATTCTAATTAATTTTTCACAGTCATCGGCTTATATTAAGGAATGCTGCTCAGACGCCTATATGCAAAGCCGCCTAAGGATATTGGGGTCAATAGCCCTGATGGTCTGATTTCCTGATACTTTTTGAAGATCAAATATATTCCTCTTCCTGCTGTCTTGGAGACGGTGTTTCGGAAAATCTTTGACTCAGCACTTATGATGCTGAGTAGCTGACAGTTCCACTTGCTGGTCCCATAATGAATACATACAGTATGTTCTAGTTTTTATAAGCCTTTAAAGTGTGACTGAATTTTTTGTATCATGTGGAGTTTTTAGACACTGTCCCTTTAAATGACAAACAAAAAATGCTTGTGGAAAGCAGCCCAGCTGATACTTGTGTAGGCAGGGATGTCCCTGACATGTTTTTTTGTATAGTTAGGCTCCTAAATCAAAGCAGGTCCTGTTCAGCTTCTGCAGCAGTATTAATGGACACTTTTCTAATTTGTTTGCTCTTGTGCAGATAAGGGGAAAAGTAGAGACTTCCATCAAAGGTTAAGCATTTACTGCTTATATCCATCCATCTTAGATAACCACTGGAATTTATCCTAGGAAGGCAGGATCGGAACTTCCAAACCTGGAGGTGTGAGAATGCTGACCTCAGAGCCACCCTGCAGCCCAGATTCTTATGCATTATATTTCAGTTGCTTTTTTATTACATTTTATATCAAAATGTGTATTTCTTTTGAAAATGTTCTGTTTTAGGGTTAGGATTCTTAATAAATCCTATATATTAATTTGGTGTCAGACTTACCTATTGTGTTTCCCTAGTGTGTCTCTTAATTACTCGCTATCCTATTCTGATTGCCCTCATGTGCTCCACCCACGTCTTCCCCTGTTTAAGTGAAGGTGTAGGTTGATCACTAGTTGTGTGTGTTAATGGTCAGTGTTGCTGTTACTAGTGTAGCTGATATGATGTCAGCGATCATGTCCTATGCGCTCCCTCAGTTGTATTAAGCTATCTTGTATGTGTCGCTCATTAAATCCCATGGGCTTGCCTTTGCATTTGGGAGGGGGGGGGGGTGTTCACGGAGCAGGATTTGTCAGTGAGCTGGGTTAAGCTACTTAAGCTAGAAGTCAACTGTCCAATAAGACTTTAGGTAAGTCTTTAGGTGGACAATTATGAATTGTAGCTTATGCTAACCCAACTAACTGAGAAATCCTGCTTCATGGAACACTCACCCCCCCCCCCCCCCCACCACAGTTTTTAATTTCATACTAATCCGTGAAGTTTTTTTATTTAGTTGGCTCATAATTGACGTTTATTTATTTACTTTTTACCCCATCTAAATTAATACATCTAAGGAAATGTAATATCTGCATTTTTAGACACTAGAGGGTTATCAAAAAATGTCGTTCTACTGCTGAGCTTACGTTAAGAGCAACATTTTCATTTGAAGAATTGCTTCCATATAAGCAGTGAGGTAATAAAGAGCCAGTAAACAGGAAAATCTTTCTCAGTCCACATGTTCCATTTCATGTGGCTGATGAAAGTGGATATAAGTAGAAGTTGTAATGAAATGTAAATCCCCCAATAGATGACAGTGAAATGATTGAATACACACATACTGTACATAAAAAAAAGGTTGCACACTACCCACTAAGGATCTCAGGCTGGGTTTCCCAGTTCTGGTCCTGCAGGATCAGAATCCAACACAGTTTGCAGATTTCTGTGCTCAAAACACACCTTAATCAGCTAATCACCAAGGTTAGTAGATGTGTCTGAGTATCTGCAAACTGTGCTGCAAACTGGCCCTCCAGGATCGGAGTTGGGGAATCCTGATCGAAGGTGAGTTGCAGCTTTGTTTTGACATATTGGCATTAGCACCAAACTCTGGATATTCATAAATACTGGAAAAGTGGGCGAAATAAAATGCTAATTATCCAACAAAGAAAGCGTACAAGAACAAATGGATGAACTAAACAATGAATACATCTTTATACTTTTGACGAGAGGACATTTCAATTAATTGTGCATTTAATTGGAATGTGTCATTGCTACATGTCAACATATGACATAGAGGTTTTATTTCTAGAATCACAAAAGTCATTGTCGAAAAACAGCCAGTAGGTTGTAGGGCAGCTGTATGTAAACAAAGAAGACCAAATGCATTTCTTCATCCTTCAGTGCAAAAACAGACAGGAGGTCAAGTTAATAAGAGCTATATGGGAAACAAATAAAAATAATACTCTGGTCCAGAGGAACTGAGTGGCTGTGTCTGAATATGTGCTCTGGTTGATGCAAGTACCATGATCTAGACCTAAAGATGGAATGCATGTAGTTATCGAGCCTGCTGTTCAGCCAAATGTTCTGTTTACAGTATTTTTGAATCTACAATCTCTTCTCCAGGCTTTAGAGACAGTCTGTTAATTCCATTACTACTCAGTGCTTTATTACTGAACCCTGTAAATCCATGATTTAATTGAGATTTGAGCTGTCCTAAATACTGTTCATCACTTAGTGTATGAGTTTCACAATGCCCCTACCCATTTCTAAAAAAAGATGGAATATATTGCAGGTACTTTAGTATGTTCAGAGAATTTATATAGGTACATACTGTATTGTATGGAGTGCCGCAGGATGCCTGATTTCTGCCTCCTGCTATGTCTGTGGATTCTGCATGTTTTCCTCCTGCTCATGCAGTTTTCCTCTTGAGACTCTACTCACTTCCCACAGTCCAAAATTATATAGTTGAATTAGATGAATTAGTGTCTCAAAGTTTTCCTTAGTGTATAAATAAATATGTGTCCTTCAATGGACTGGCATGGTGGCCAAGAGAGTCCTCTTCCTTGTGCCCTTTGCTTACTGGGATAGGCTTCAGGGTCACTGCAACCCTGCACTGGATAAGCAGCTATGGAAAATGGGTGGATGCAGTGTTATTTGTCTTTATATTGAAAAATTAAGATTGTGTTCTCCTTGTAAATAAACAGATTTCAGTTCCAGATCATTCTACAATGTCCTGAGTCATACTTTTTAGAGAACCAACAGATGCAGTGTCCCACACGTCTTGTGTGATTTTTGTGTGTGTATAGCCTCATTGAGACTGTTACTAGGGCTTTCCTATTCTTACAAGCATTTTAACTCTGTGAAAGAAAACAGAAAAAAGCCAGCACTTTGGAACAATTTCTGGTCGGCAGCATAAAGCTGCCCATCAACGTAAGAGCAGGAGTTCTATTGTTTAAGCAATTCATTTTGTGCAAAGCCAGACTGCTGCATTTTGCGCAAAGCAAAGGAGGATCGATGACGTGAAACAGCGAGCCAAACACAAATCAAATGCCCTGCAGAGTGAGCCTTGGGGTGAAAGAAATGTATTTTTGGAGGGGAGGAGGTGCTGAAGATGTAGTGCAGTTGGGCACTGTGCACCAAGGAAGGGGGGAACCTTTTTGGCATTGTGTCATGTGGTGACTAATAGTGTCAAAGCAGAGCAGTGCTGTTTATAACCATGTGCAATAAAAAACACAAACGAATACCTTCTAGTTAATGCCTAACTGAAAAACAGATTCATGTTTGAAACAGACATATTCCTCACATTTAAAACTGCTGTTGCACAGATGTTACATTTTTGTTTCTAATCTTTATTATTAGCAGTTCACATTTAACTAACGACACACCTTCCCAAAAATGAATTTTCAATTTGTTTTATAATATTGTTAAAATGTCTTAAATGAATAATTGCTCCTTTTTGGCATGCCAGCACCCAGTGGTAATACATTATACCACTTCTGTATCATCATTTCATTTCTGCTTGCTGGGACCTTGCTGACCGGGTCCTCCGCTTGCTACTAAACAAAATATGCGCTCTCTTCTTGGTGTGTGAGCACTAATCAGCCTGCTTGCCTTTTTTTAACCACAAGTCACCAAGCAACAGGTTGAAGGAGGTGGCCTTTAAGTTCATCACGTGACAAAATGGAGCTGCTTTATTTGTGGTGAGTCCTGTGTCCGAGCTTGTGGTAACAAAATTCCTTCCCTACTGGGATTATCCGGTTGAAAAGCTCCTGCACACATGTCCCTGTTTTCAGTGCTGATTTTTGTGCAGCTCCTGGGTAGCACCACTGCCCATTAGATACGCTAAAAGGGGAGGACAGATGGAAAATAAGCAGCAATCAAAAGCTGGGGTAACTGAGTCCATCATCAACTGGACCCAGATTTTTGGCCTCCAGCAGCATCTGGAGGTGGGATCCACATTTAGGCATTATCCAGGGCACTGACTTTAGCCATATCCTAGACCCCTGCCTGCAACATCTGGAGCACTCAATGCCCTTCACAAGGCATTTTATGTACAATTTCATTTCTTATTTTATACTGTGTGTTCCTGCGTGCAGTGTGTGATTGTATCTGTGAGAATGCATACTGTGATGAACTGGAATCCCACCCAGAATGTGTTCCGCTTTCTGTACTACAATTTCACCATGAGGCTATACTGGATAAGCAGTTGTGGAAGACAGATCTCCACTATTTTCCTTAAATGCTACTCATTTCTGTTCCTTGAAAAGTTCGGGAAGTTATTTTAACTTTTCCTAGTACTTCTGTCTGTTTTGTTTCTATCCTGTATTAGTACACATCGATTGATTGGTTGATAAGGTAGCAATTAAACGCTCTGCTCAGCTCCTTCATAATGGCTCTTACCTTCCTTGTTTTGTTACATATGTATAATTATTTTCACCTTTTCCGGCTGCACTTCTTCCCATCCACTGGACTAAGGGTATTCTCACCAGGTTAATTAATTATGAAATCTTTTCTCTTTTCCTATGTGAGGAAAGTGCTGTTGCTTTTAGTTTTGCTTATAGTTTGTCACGCCCTGCTCGTGCGATCCTCCTGTGCGCCACACCCCCTCATTAACCTCGTGTGAAATCCCGATTGTTATCCCTTGTTATTCCCTTCAAGTCTTGTGTATTTCACTCAGCGTTCGAGTAGATTTCCCCAGTCCTGTCATTGACGGCTCTTTGTCATTGCTGCCAGTCTGTCCCGTATGTGCTATATTCTCCCAATAAACCCTGAGGTCCTGAATCTCCATCTCCCTGCTCCTGCTTCCCTGGACACGATCATGACATAATGAGACACTCTTTTTCAGGTGCCATCAGTTGTGTCTGTCCCGTTCAGTCCCTGCACTAGTGTCAGTCATCTGGGAAGGATTATTAACATCACATATCCTTTAATTTGGTAGAACATTTTAGTGGAAATCTGATCTTTTGAGATCTTCTGCTGGAGTAGTTAGTTCTATTCTGAGCCAGGACACGTGAAAGTGATCTCTGAAGTTCACCTTGAGACTTGTCAGGGCTGTTGCAGAAATGGTGAGTCTGGGGATTTTTTTAAATGGTCAGCTTGTAATTCCAATGCGCAACTGACTGATCTTTTCTCAAAATAACTGACAATAAATGAACCAGCACATTAAGCTAAATGTGTTTTGACTCTGTCACTGGCACAGTGGCTCGGTGAGTGACACAGCAGCTGTACGTCTCCCCTGGATCTGTGGACGTGCAGCGCAATGAACAGACCCCCTGCTGCATCCATATGGCCACCCCTCCCACGGACTGTTCACCTCCCCCCCCCCCCCTTTAATCTGCAAGAAGATTCTGCAGCATCAGGAGCAGGTCTGCTAGACTGTGCGATAGCTTCTTCCCCCAAACAGTCCAGCTCCTAACCGCCATGCTGCCCCCTCCCACACTGGACTGTCTCCTTAACATCCTGCTCTGCGCCACTTAACTGCCCTTCTACTGAACAATGTTTTATTCTCATTGCATACTTGCACAAATGCTCATATTTGCACAACGTAATTGTACAAGGAAATTGCACAGCAGTACACCTGTCTGCACTAACTATACTAAATATTTATATTTCTCATAGTCCCTAGTCTATTGTTGTATGATGTATATTGTATTGTCACAGTCTCCCTGATGTGCCCCCCCCTCCTAAAAGTCTTTTTAGATAGATTTATTTTTAGGTATATGTATATTTAGGGGTACCATTTATTCCCAGATAAGATGCAAATGAGCTGTGATTGATTTTTGAGGGTGTACAATGTCTTTACATTGTTCGTTTATTATAGGGAAAAAGGGCTCAAAGGAAGCCAAATAATATTTAAAAGAATTGAACAGTATGTGTGTGTGACATTATAGGGATTATGGTCGATATGATTTACAATGGATGCCTAGGCAAAGATCACATCATGGAGAAGCCTAAGCCGTATCATCAAAGCACACCCATATTCTAACTTTGTTTTTGTTGCTCAATTACAATATAATTGTAGCACAGTCTACAAAAGTGTTTCCTTAGCAACAGTCTTGGAAATCACTGCGGGAAGATGTTCTGTTATAATTGACGCCGCATATGCAGAAAAAGGCAGTCATTCCATTGGAAAATGTTTTATTTGATCAGAAACTTCGGTCAGGCCATTATTTTACACCTGGTTTCAGACCACGCCCCTTTTTGTGATGATAGTATGTTGAATCTCAAATTGTTCTTTGAGTTTAGGTTGCCATTACAGCTCTGCTTCAATTATTTTTTGTCAATCATAGATTTACAACACACTTAAAAACAAGTCAAATATGCACACCTGACACGTCTGAGTTCAGGAATTCAAAACAGGTGCATAGCTTAATTGACCATTGAATTGTAGAATGTTCTCGTTTTATTGTGTCTGTTAATGTAAATATACACAACCTGTCTTGAGAGTTTTTAAAATTATCCATCTTCCTTAACTGCCAAACCAGTAATTTGATGATTGTTTTAATCCATAATATTTGATCTTAGCGATATGATATGCACATATGGCTCGGTTTATTTAAAAAAAAAAGCTACAGTAAATAATAATTTTATAGCTTATAAATTAAGTTTCCGTCATCAGCTATCCTGAGAATTATAGGCATCCCACCAATGCCCTTATTGGTTAAGTCCTATTCCAAAATATGATGAAATTACCTCATACTGCACTCATGGTCATGTGATTGTCCTGCTTCAAACTTTTCATTTCAGCTGTATCAACCAGGCATTCTGATCTTATAAGGGCCTCATTCAACATGCTATCAGTATGTAAATATCCCTGCTTGGTTTTTTCTCTTCCTGTCAGACGATTCCCCTGATTGATGTATCTCCAGTGGGGTACTGAGTGTCTGCTGAAGCAACAATGCTGAAATCTTTCTTCGGACCAGAAAACATGGTTTGTCGGAGAAAACAATTCATACTGATATTACAGCAATTACCAGTTAAGTAGAGAACAGTGCTCACAACCTTACTTGAGAATCAACAGTGGAGACCTTGTCAATCATCCATTACTCAGCACTGCCAACCAGCATGTCTGATGCTTTGAATAACATTCTTTGATTAGACCTTAGATTGCATTACTGATAATAAATGGTTTGTATAAGGAATTACAGTATAGTTAGTATTTCAGCTTCTTAAGAAAATGTAAAAACCAGTGAGAATTCAATGCAACCAGAAAAGATACAAACGTCCCACAGAAAAAGGCAGGGAAAGACTTAAACCCACAATCCTGAAGGTGCGAGGTAACAGTACGACCTACTGCGCCTCGTTATTATTATTATTATTTATTGTTGTTGTTGTAGCTAACAGTATAGTCAAGTAAAAACTACATACTGTAGACTGCGCATGTTGTGCCTAGAAAGGACAAAAAAATTATTGTAAATTCCTTCTTCTGTATGTCACCCAATTTGTTCAAGGCAGAGAGCAGCAATAAATAGTACTTATTCGGAAATAAAAGCCGTCCGATAGTCGGGAGAATCCTAACAGAAATAGTGTCGGGCGCGGAAAAGAAACGACAGTAAACGTAGATTGGCGAACCGTAGTTAAATCCTGCGAAATTTCTGAGAATTGTACTGTACAGAGCAATATCAATATCTACCCTAAAACTGACCAGCAATCTCAAAACGAGTACTAATATAAAGTATAAAACAAATAGGTAACATGTTAGTTATCAAAACAGTTACAAATGACCTGCCTACAGCACAGAAACAATTCTGTTAGCTGTTTCTTTCCTCGCATAGTGGTGGTGGCTGATGTGCACGATCCGGTTAACAGCCTCAAGCGCGGCTACAGCACATAACCAGCAAACAACTGGGAGAGCGGTGCGGTTCTGCACCTAATCGGAAAGCTGGCGTGTCGTGGGCAAATCCCGTATGGAGGATACTATCCCCGGACTGCCGATCTCCTGACAATAGGAGCTGTCGCTACTGATGTACTGCGAGACAGTTTACGGAGTTCCGGAGTATAATTGTTTTGGCGGATAAATAAAGGCACCGGTACAGTTATTTCTGCGGTACTACAGGACAGGCCAGTCCAAGTTTTTAGTAAGATCGCGGAGTTGAAAGGCGCACCTCGTAACTTTAAATTCCGCATTCTCTGTGGATTTCTGAATACTGGTCGTGCCGCTGAAATTCGGCATTTGAGCATTTGACGCCAAAGAAAAACGAAGTAGCGTTAATACGACAGACACTACACAGCATTTATAAAATATTGTGCAAACAATCATGTAGTTTCTATGTGGACACGGAACGCTTACGGTGTTAGGCGGTACGTTGAAAGAAGCCGGGCGCTCATTGCTGACTGCACAGTTTCTTAAAGGGGGATAACTGAGAAACAGGACCAAACAGTGGACATGGTTTTCTCGTCTTCTTTAGTAGTCCATCTCAACTGTTTTTCTATATAAAACGGCACTCTGAAGGTCTGAGGAGTGATTGACCTGCGCTGGAATTTTAATCTCTTGGAAAACGATAACAACGTAATAATAATAAAAATAATCTCTGCAAAAAATAAATACAACTTTAAATGACAGTGTGGGGATCACCAGCTCTAAAATAATGAACCCGGCCGGAATATAAAACATTCAACCTGGACTAACGTTTGTGATTCCACATCTTTTGATATACAAGTATAAAATGAAATAAAACATAATTTGTAAATGTTCTAACGCTTGAAGGGATAAAAAAGGTATAACTCATATAATTGTACTTCATGTGCTCAAATGAGAGCTCCGTATTTGTTTTACACGGAATTTTTTTGAAGTTGTTTGTTTTTTCATCCATACATGCCTTTGTGAAGTAAACACCAAGAAAGTTTGCGACTTAAGGAAGAGGAAAAGGGGAAGCGCCACAAAAATGTATTTCATCAGTCTACTACAGGTAAGGAAAAGGAAACGGTCATTTAGAACTTTGTGTCATAGTAAGTTTTGTTACTGCTTTTGTGCTGATTCGTCCATGACTTTGCAATGCTTTATAATTGTATAGTAATATACATAGCCTACAGTTTAATAGTCCTGACGGACTACCATAGGTCGAAGTGTCATACTCTTTATATACATTTACTATTTAGTTTCTGAGCGTTCAAGGGAAAACGAAATGGAAACTTTAATACGTTTTCATTGAAACATGTAGACTATTCCGCCTATGTAGACTATTACGCCTATAAGCCGGTATGTAACACGGTTTGTATCGAATTTTTATTATCTTTCGGTAGTCCATAAACAGGTAATAGTAGTAGTAGTAGTAGTAGTAGTAATAGTAATAATAATAACAATAATAATACTATATTATATATATATATATATATATATATATATATATATATATATATATTATTATTATTATTAATGATACTCACTATGTGAAGCTATTATTTCTACCAGACTGCCTAACAATTACTAACAGCACTAAACGACTGCAAATAGATGCTTAATGATGTGTTACTGTGACGCCAGTGCTACATCACGCACGCACCATCCCAGTGTCCCAAATATTGCGGGGAAAAATCTTGATCGCTGATCGTGATGTACGTGATTCTCGTGTGCAGATAAGCATCTTGCAAGTGCCTGTTACTTCTCAATTCTTCTTTTGACTTTTAATTTAAACAAGCTAGTGCTTATACAATGACACAATAAACCGGCCCTTTCCAATGCTAAGGGCATAACGCCAGTTATACTGAAGATTGCACGAAGCCAAATAGGCCTGCTGATTTTTTAAACAACAAGGGTAGTCGTACCTTTTCCTATGCGTAATTGAAGGGCAGGAAAATAACATTCTAATAGAACCATTGTTTTATTTTTGGCACGTGCATATTTAAGCACACATATCCCCTACCAAGGGAATTCATTTATAAGGACCCACTAGATGACTGTAAGCCTAATTAATGCTTGAATTTGAGAAGAAGACTACATGTACGTTTTCCTCGCTAGATTCTCTCAAGTGTCTCTGGGGAGATCGTGGCGAGAGAAATAATTAGATTAATATTGAATCAAAGATGGAACCTGAACCATGCTTATGCATGAAATTTAGGATTTATTTAAAACCTTTGTCTCCACAAGTGTCACTGCTCAAGGCTAAATGTTCATTGACCGACATTCATTATTTCAGGAGGGTAATCATACGAGTAAATTGTAATATTACTACTAACAGTGTGGATTAATTACCCTTTGCTAAATGAAAGCAATTATTAACACCAAATATCATCTAAATAGACTTTCTATTCACTCTCAGAAGCACATTATTTTCGATTGTAGCAAATGGGTACTCCTGTGCCGTTTACAGTACCCATTAAATGTTTTATTATATTGGCAAAATGCTAATTTCCTACATTTAAAATTATTAAATGTTTTATTTAGCTGTAAAATCATCCATAAATGTACCTCATATTCCTAAGTGGTATTGCCAATTTTGTAATTTACCCTGGTTCAAAGTACTAACTTCCACAAAAGAAAACTGGCAATTACTTATAGCATTTTCTGATCTTCATTTTTAATATTACCTAATTAAAATATTTCCAGTAAAATATTTTTCTTAAGACTGATGGTTTAGTAGGTAATGGTTTTAGCTGATTTTTCTACATCCGGTTAGTCTCAGCGTTGCCAACCTTGGTCAGCTGGCTGGCGTGAGTCTGCACAATTTACATTTACTTGCACGTAAATGCGTGTTTTATTACCCTGTAAATTGTATGTAGTGTCACGCCCTGCTCGTCCGATCCTCCCGTGTGCCACGCCCCCTCGCTACCTCGTGTGCAATCACAGTGTTAGCAGCTCTTTCTCGTTGTTGTTAATTAGTCCTGTGTTAAGTCCGCGTTAAAGTACGTTTCCCCAATCCAGTGACTGACGTCCGTCTTGCTTTTCTTCGATGGTCCTGTCTTTCTTCTAATAGGATGGATTGTTTTCTTTAAAAAAACTTAGACAAGTTAAAATTGACCTGGGGGTTAATTTATTTGTGAATCAATATTACCGAATTTAAACCGTTTTAGCAATATGTTGACATGTTTTATATGAACAGGAACAGGCTGTATACGTAGTATGAATGGCCCAAATTATTCTTGGTAAAACTTACTGTTTTCTTCAGAGAAATACTGTATTTCTTAATGCGTTTATTAAAGATACCCTAAAACGTGCAATACAGGGACATCCACTACTGCATTAGTTCAATTAATTAATTTAATTTAATTGACACTTTTATTGATCCCCGTAGGGAAATTGTCTTTACGCCTCCCACAACTTGCTCTTTTTTCATAGAGGAAGTTGTCTGCGAAGGGCTGTCACCCGTAGCGGCGCCCAGGGAGCTGGGGGTTAAGGGCCTTGCTCAATATGCATTTATTACATTTAAATATTACATTTAATTTTGCAGTATTTTTCTTTGTCTCACGTACATTATCTGTATTGTTTCATCACATCATTGATAATCCATGTGGCCATGACCAGGAGAATCGGTATTGGCGCCGATCCAGACCTTTTTGACGGATCGGGTATCGGCCGTACGTGACCGATCCACGTCCGATATTTACTCATTTAGTTTTTGCCAGCCTCTTAAATCTACTTGTACGATCCATCGCAAGACAGCTCTGTTCCATTTCATGTCTTTTTGCGGCATTCAAGCTGAAGGCCAATGCTGCCACTCAGTGGGAGTGAGCGAAGTGACTCCGCCTGCTGTGACGTCATGCGCATACGCTTTGCAGTGTGGAGAGCGCAAGAATACCGAACGAAAATGTGACAATCTGGCAGTATTTTACACTTTTAACAGATACTAGTAGCGTAGCGATTTACTATCTGCTTTTAGGGGTGGGAGTAGCGTTTAGCTGAACATCCCATAAACAAAGCGAACGCAACTGTGCGACACAACTTTTCGCTCTATATCCAGCTTGTGATGCAGGAGAGGCTGCTGTCGCAACGAAGTGTATGTGACCCTGTTGACAGTCGGAGGGAAATTGTGGGGCATTTTAAGTGTTCGCCACTTGCGTATCCTGCCTTGGAAGATATTCGGATTAAACTGTAAAATGCCTCAAAAACGATTAAAACAATATGTACAAACGAGGTGTAGCAATACGTTATGTATGTTTCTTGTAGTCTAATTAAAGATTTTTTTGTTTACATTTTTCATCTCTTTTGACTAGTTTACAAATTGTAATAATATATTAATTATACATATATATTGTATATTTATTATATTAAATATTATAGTAAAAAGAGCTCTTGTATCCGAATCTGTATTGGAATTGGTAGTTCGGAATCGGATCGGAACAGAAAGAATGTGGATCGGCTCATCCTTAGTAAAAAGCTACAATATGGAAAACAGGTTAATGGTAAATATTTCTGCAGATGGATAATTTAATTTGTACCTTTAAGCAATATGAATCTAAGTAAATAAAATGTGTTTTGCTGTGTTATATGTATTTATTCTTATAGTGTCAGTCATACGAATGTGACCAAACAGTTAAAGAATTGCCCAACATCCACAAAAGGTCCATCTGTTTCCAGCAGAACCCCTCCTCAGCTACCCTTCCTATTACATCAGAAACACTGTTACTGTGCTAGATTTGGTGAAACTCATAAAACTGCTGTTTTTCCTTGCAGTCATCACTTTCTGTCAGCTAGATGACTTCCTTTACTAGCTTCTCATTATCAGTTGTGTACAGACCAGTAATACGATCATCCTCGTTCTTTGTACATTATTGTTATGCATAGACAGGCTCATATTAGAGAACTGGGTGATGTATATTGTGTGCATTTTCAGTTAGCCACTTCAGTAATCCATCCATCCATTATCGTAACCGCTTAATCCCCACTGGGGTCGCGGGGGGCCCGTAGTCTATCCCGGGAGCAACAGACACAGACGGGAACCAACCCTGGGCGGACGCCAACACCCCACAGGGCATACACACTCACACAGCCACACTCACATTCACGCAACTACAGTACAGGGCCAATTTAGACATGCCAATCAGCCTACCCTGCACGCCTTTGGACCGTGGGAGGAAACCGGAGCCCACTTCAATTACTTAAAACAAAAAAACATTAAAAAATGAAATTTTGTTGACTGCTGTTATGTGGCCTGGAATGGGTGAACAGCTATTGTACATCTGTGAAATGGCAAAGACAGAGTGGCACTATGTTCCAGCAGAATTAGGTCAGACCCTCATTGATTCTGTCTTGGCTGCTCACAGTGCCACAACAGTCCCTTAAGAGGGGCTTTTCCAGTTTGCCAATCACCTGTAACCCTCTGTAGCTGCCTGGGTAAAGCTATAAAAGATGAAAGTGACAGCCCTGTATTCTCTCAGTTGCATAATTGTGATTGAATAGTACAACCACCAACCAAATAATTGCACGGACAATAATTTTTGGCTCAACCACGCTTATTAGCACAATTGACTTGAGGCGACCAAAGAAGTGTGGAAAACAGGTGTATTCAGAGGTGGTAAATAAAATATTTTATGAGTATAATTGTAATCCAACCATCTTGGACATTGTGAAATGTTTATAGAGACTGTATTACTTCCAGATAAAGGAAAAAAAAACATTTCTCATTCCTGACTAAAAGCAACCCATTCAGATCATTCCACATTGAAATCATTAGAGATGTTTGGCAACTTTAATGGTTGTTTGTAGTACACATACATGAGACCATTAAAACCTGATGTTGAAATTACTATCATTGTAAGTAATAAAATTCATTATAACTAATTTATGGAAGACTCAGTGGGTAGTACTGTTGCTTCATATCTATATAGGTTTCCTCCTGCAGCCTAAAGACACGCATTTAGGGGAGCTGCCGAGTGAGTGTGCCTGCATGCCTCGGGTCAGACTGGCATCATGTTCCAGGTGTCCCCCTTCCTTGTGCCCCATATTCCTGCTTGTATCACTTGCATTGCTATTACTCATGTTGGCAGCTGTAACTTGTCACCTGCATGTGGGGGTGTAGCTAGAAATTCTGTGACCCTGACAAAAAGTCGCCCGCGGCCCCCATTACATTTTATAATTTTAAAATTTGATATATTCAAGGGCCCCTGTAAATTTTTGGGCAGGCAGAATCTGCCAGGATACCTGTGCCCCTACTGCACCTGTGTGGCGGTGTTGTCCAAACATCCATCCATCCATCCATTTTCTTTAACTGCTTGTCCTATTCAGGGTTGCAGGGTGTCCGGAGCCAAACTCGGAGGCTATGGACACAAGGCAGGGATGGGGCACCAACCCAACACAGGGCAAACTCACTCACTCACTCGCTCGCATGCACGCACGCACGCTTAAACTTTTCCATTTTTAAGAATTACTGATGCTTTCAGTAATTGTTTGGTTAACTTATTTTGGTCATACTGCTCTGTGAGAGTTATTTTCCTTCTGACGTTAACAAACAGTATTAAAAAGTACACAGCCAGTAGTAGGTCTCAAATCAAGTTTAATATTATCTGTCCGAGGTCCACTCTTAACTATTTGTCTTTTTTTACACGACTTAGTGAATAAATTCAGCGGCCTTTGGTTTTATTAACTGTGCTCTATTTTTACTTTATTGCTTCGGTAAAGGTATAGAAAAATCTTCCAACAGAAATGGTCTTGTTCTTTTTAAATGATTTCTGTGAAATAAAACTCTAAGGTTGTCATAATTGCCTTAAACCTACAGTATAGTTTATTATTTTTAATATCACCCAGAAAGACTTAATCCACTATTTCCACATTCATTACTGGAATCCAGCCATTTAAAATATTTTTCCTAGTCTCACTGATAATAAAGAAGGCTGTTTACCAGCATCCAGCCTTATGAGCCAAGTCTTGCTGATACTCCTAAGATGTACGTGCGATGATGTGGTAAAGCCTTATTTTCAATCCACAGCTGATAATTGCTATTTATTAGCTGGTCGGTGTATTCTTTCAAGATCATGGAATAATAAGACCTTCAGTTGGTCTTTTAAGAACAGTAATACATTAAATGTAAATATGAATCACTTTTCAATAACCCAAAGATGCTGTAGTCTGCCAGTTCTTATTATGTAATGCTGAGCAATATATGTACCATGTAAGTGGTATCAATTGGTTTGACCTGAAATGCTGAACTGGATGTAGCACAAAAGCTTAGCATGTATCATTGATGGCATGTATAAATGGCTTCTTTATTTCTCCATAAAGTAATTATACACCAGAATATATACAGTACTAATGTTTCCAGATCTAAAATTTGTGTTTACAATGGGTTGTGTATAAAAACTACCTTCCAAATTATACATTAATAGAATCCTTAGGGATATAAGACATCATGAATAGTCCCAAAAATAAACAAGAAAAAAAGAGGAAAGTAACAACAAAGTAACTTACTAAATGTGTTCAACGGATATGTTGTGTTAATCCTGAGCTACAGATTCTTTTAAATAACTTCAGTTGGCCAACCTGTTCTGGTCTGTAGAATTTCAGGAGGCATCCAAGCCATGAATAACGTTTCAATATGACACTGCTGTTATTAATCCAATAGTTCCATGAAGCTGGAGTAAGTGGCTCAGATGTGGACCCTAAGCTCTCAAGTGTGAGCATAAACAGGGAGCTATTCTGCTGCCTAGAAGCAAAATCGGAATCTGTTACTGATAATGTTTAAATTTATATTCAGTGAAAGTAATGTTGGAACGTGTTTCGGTGTGATTTCCTGCAAAGCAAGTTTTATTCTCTGAAACATATTTTTTGCAGGCAATCTTATTATGATGAAATCAAAGTCAAACTTAAAACAAATGTTTTTAAAAAAGATTTGGGCAGATCAAACAGAAATATTCAACATCAGCTGAACTGAATTCTTACTGCATCTTTTATGTAAATTAAAAACATAAATCAGATTGTAGCTTTTTTATAATTTAATAAAATATTGCCATGCAAAAAAAAATAAAAATTGAAAACAAGGGTTCTATCCTGGGGGTGATGCAGTGGCACAGTGGTGAGTGCTGTTGCATCACGCTTCTGGGACCAGGATATGAATCTCTGTGTGGAGTTTGCATGTTCTCCCCATGTCATTGTGCATTTTAAAAGAAGGAAAAGGCAAAAAATACAAGCCTCCAGCCCCACCCTGGATTATCACCTGTAGGCTGGGCTCTGGGCCTCCATGACTCTGAATAGGACAAGCAGGTACATGAAATGGATGGGTGGATGGATGGATTCCATCACTTTCCAGGTATGACATGGTATGACATGCTATGTCATATGCAATGTTGAAGCTTGGAACTGAGCTTCTAGAACTTATCCTGTAACAACGAATTATAACACTGCATTATATGATAACTCAATAAAACATGACACATTTTCACCACATAATGTGGTGTTATTACATAATGCATTGTCACACACCATGTCACATAATCTGTGACAATGCATTATGCGGTAACACTGCATTATGTATTAACTCGACAAAAAAACGTAACAATTTGATTTGATAAATTTAGGTAAATTTTTTGGGGTGTGTTTCCTGAAAGCTTTGTGACGCCAAGTGATTTCTTATCTCGTACTTAAGATCATTTGTTTATTAATGAGTGTTTCCTAAACCCTTTGTAACTAAAATTGTTTGTAAGCTCATTCATAAATTACCGAGTGATTTGACCCAGTCGTTATTTTCTACGTTGTTCTTTATTTGAACTGTTACCTGCTGTTCTGTCACAGAGACACAGAAGGCAGCCGAAATGGATCACAAAAATATGCTGATGCTTTTTTGGACAGTGTCATAAGAATTATGATAATTATTATAATAACAATAATAATAAAGTTAATAGTGCAGTATAAAATTATAATGTAGCCTTTAGATTTGTGATATTTAGCTGAGTTTTAGTTTAGTTATGAGATTGTCATAATATATCAGGCCAAGTTCGGAATGTACTGCAACTAAGTTAACTTGCCAGTAGGATTGAAATATATATGAAATTGTTAAAACAGTTTGGTTGCCAATTTTGCAGACCAAAACCTGTCTATAAAAATAATATATCCTTTTGTATTTTGACATACAATTTGAATTCTGTACTATTCAGCTGCTGTTCAAGGTGACACAAGCTTGTTGAGTAATTGCATGCTACTTTTGGTGGAAACCGGCAAATTGAAGATGTTGATTTTTTCATTACCGGTATACTAATTATGCTTCTTTACACTTACATTATAGTTACATAATAAAATATGAAGTAAAGCACAGACTTCAATCACAGCACCTACACACGCCTCTGACACTAGTGCTTAAAAACGGGGCCCTTTGTTTTCGCACCTAAAAAGCAGCAGACTCAGACCCAGAAGATTTTATTGCACAAGTTTTGAATAAGCTGTAGACAGCTGTGAGCGTCTGTGATTAAGTCCCTCGGCTGGGCTGTGCCGAGTCTTTTTGTTGGGCTGGTGCTCAAAGGTTAAAAAGGGCCACCCGGTATATTTAAAGCCACGAAACTGATTAATTGACACATTACAATAACAATAGGCATTCTCTACATTTAACCAATATGTGACACATTAGAGGGCCGAGTATTTTCCTCAGGTTATTTTGCTGGTTGGGGGCAGTTAGGGATTCAAACCAACAACATTCCAATTACAGGCACACTTCCCTAACCATTAGGCCAACACTGCAAACTGTTCCTTAAGCCTCCTGCCCCCCAGCCCCTTCTTCTGCAGATACCCGCCCTTTAGTACTGAATGTTTAAGTTGAATAAGTCGCTTTTATATTTTATTCCACAGACAGGTCCATGTCCTATTTTTAGCCTAAAAGACACTTGAAAAGTGTAATATGCAATGACTCATACTTTTTAAAATATTTCTTAGCAATATCACTTCTATGTGAATCTCGTTGTGGCGTTGGAATGACATTCATCTCAGCAGAAAGGTTAGAGATCGAGAAGATTATTTCTGACAGTGGACCTGGTGCCTCAATGCAGAAATCAACGATCAAATTGCATGCATGTTGAAATTTGTTTTAAATGAATCACCTCCAGTTAAGATAATTGGTGTGTCTTAATTGCCCATTTAGAGATACTCTTTTACCTTAAATTGCACATTGGCATTGGTGGCCTTAGAAACCTAGTCTAGGATAAGCATTTGGATGATGGATGGATTGATGGATGAATGGATGGATGGATGGATGGATGGATGGATGGATGGATGGAGCTTGTATCATTAGCACTTTATTGATTCCTTTTCGCCAGTCATATAAAAACCCACTACTTCACATTAAAATTCATGCACTGTCTCTATGTGCCAAGAAATATTTAACTCCTTGCCAATGAAAAATGGCTAAATTCCAAGGGCAGAGTGCACATAATCTCCCCAAATAAGAATCTAGATCCAAATCTCAGATAAGCTCACATTAGAAGAGCTTATCTGAGATGATCAATTTTCATATCAGAGTTCATTTGAAACCCAGTTCTGCCTCATTACAAATGTGTATTCTGGGTTATAAATACATGAGACAGATATAAAAAGTAATGTATTTATTAGAATATATATACACACATATACATATGTATGTGTGTATATATACATACATACATATATATATATACATACATACATATATTGTTATATATATATATATAAAAAACAAATGTAGGTTTATTGACTTCTAAAGATTTTTATTACTGAGTTCTCTCGGAAGGGTTTTAAAAGCAAATTAAAAAGGCATAAAATGGGAATGAACAGTGTCATCTGCAGATGTACTATAATGAATCACAGTTAGCTTGACAGGGTGCCCAGTGCTGCCCAGATATATGGCTGAGGGACTTGCACTCGGTAACAGACCAGTGGTAAATGTGTAATTAAAAGTAGGTTTGTTTCCCCTCAGAAATGCAGTGTAATTCATGTAGCACATAATTCATATATGTCCGCTGTGGTCTCGTAAGTAGAAGTTGCAACTTCACACTTCACAGCTAATGGAAAGCGTCCTGGGGTACAGCAAGGAATTAAGCTGTCATTCTTTGTGCCGGTAATTTCTCAAGCGTTTTAGTCATCTGTGATGCTGTCCAGCGAGGCTTTCAGACATATGCATGCTCAGCGTGGTCTTCCTCCTTCAGCTACGACAAAATAATCTTCAGGCTTGGTTGCTTCCAAGGTGATCAACTGAGGATTTTTCCCAGATGTTTTCAAAAAAGTGATCAGGTCAAATGGAACTTTGTATTATCAGCCATGGGGTCTGGTTTAAAAATAGCATTTTTTTTTCATTATATTATACAATTATAAATAATGGGGTCAGTCTTAGAAGTAGACAAACAGGATTAGTGCTTAGAATACTGGCATGTTTTCTTTATGAAAGCCAAATATTTACACCGATAAATCATATATCTAGCACTGTAGCCTTGTATTTTGAGGAGTCTGAGTTTGAATTTCTGTGTTGTTACTGTGCTTGTACTGAGCGTTTGGTTTCCCTTTGCAGCCCGGAAGGATGTGGTTATACTCAAAGGTGCCCTTATTGTATTAGTGTGTTCTTTGTGATAGACTGGTATCCCGTTGAGAATGCTCATTACCTTATGGCCTATGTTTCCTGAGATAGACCCGACACACCTACACTGGATAACTGTTTGGAAGATGAATGGATATTTTCATATTTCAAGTTTTCAGTTTTTCTTATTTATAATCATTTGAGTAAATGGTTCTGTAATGGAATGAGGCTTTCTGGGACAATGCATTGTTTTCATCCTGAGGAGGAACTGGTACAGTATTCCATGAATTGAGGTACTTGGGACTTTTTTTACGGAACACAACGGTCAGACACAGAGGGGCCCATTCAAGATTTACTGTGTCAGATGTGCTGTTTGTTGCACTCTGTGAATAGAGTAAAAATCCTTCCAAACAAGTAAGAGGCTATTTATGTATGAATCAGGCAGTACAAGATTATGGTAAATGTCAGAAAATACCTCGTCATAGCTTGGTTTCTTACATGACACTGCTTGAAGTAGAAATAATTTTTTCCTTTTTTAAACAATCACATTTAACATTACAGAATTGCTAGATCGCTGAGATTCTACAGAATATGTCTATAGAGCTTTCTAGCTAAGGATTGTATGTGTTTCAGTAGAATACTTTGAATTCATCTTTACTTTGAGACTTTGTCTGGAGTACCAAAAACAGAATAGCATACGCATTGAAAATATGTAACATTTTGAAAGATACATTTTCTAAATGATGTCTTTTGAGAGCACTAATTCATGATACCCCACTTTTGTGTAACAAAATTAAAAACCTCCCACAACAACTAACTTGTCATATAAATATTACATTAATAATAGTTCAGAGTTGCAGAAAGTATCTGTTATTTTTTGTTGAGGAAGATACAGATAAGCTGGTTTCAGATGATCAGCACCCTGACAGATTTTGATGCGCAAAGCTTTTTATTTTGATTTGATGTGATTTAATGTAACAAATCGTGTTGAGAACAAAAGATTAAAATACCTGAGTTGCAATCAAACCCAAATTTGAAACCTTTTCATCCTTTATTAATTGCCTTTGGAATTAATTTTTCTAATTTTGCTTTTAACCGATCATCCAGTGTTTTTAAAATGATACCATGTGGGCATGTGATGTTCTGATGCCAGAAGTAATCGTGAAAACAGAAGCTTATTTGGGGATAAGATAAAGAACATTTACTGTTTGGGTTTTGAAAATATGAATCATAGCTGAGATTAGGACAAGTTTTTATTACTGCAATAATAATAATAATAATAATAATAATAATAATAATAATAATAATAATAATAATAATAGTAGTAGTAGTTTTGAACAGCAATTAGCAAGGGGTACAGACTGTGAGAGTGTCTTTGAATGACAGAAGTGTTTGACATGGGAATTGGGGACCAGGAGAGGACAGGATGAAGAGTAAACACTTAAAATAAATGAGCAGCTTTTGTGAGAGTCCAGTACAAATACAAGGAACCCAGAACAGGTGTTTTGCCGCTGCCAGTTGTGGGACTGGGTGGTGGGGAGCTTGACAAAGCACTTCACCAAGTTATTCTTAGACAGGGAATATGGTGAGCAGAAGTACCTCCCATCAGAAGACAGCTGACTCTCCATCACAGCATGGACCATAACCCAGCCTATCTCCTCCACCTCCCACATAGTCTGCTTTGTAGCCTAGCTACTTCATACTAATGCCCCTTGATCATCAGCCCTGCATTGTCAAATGGAGGAAAACAACCTCTCCATCCTTCGAGGGGTGTGTGTCGCATTTCATTAAACCTTGTTTTCCCCAGTCTGAATGCCAGCTGGTTACACTGTAGACATTTACAGTGCAGTGCTGCCTCATCCACTCTTTCCATTCAGTTTCCCAAAGGGTCATTTCTTTAAGATGAAAATTGAAATGTACACATTTTTAGTTTTTGCAGCTCACTATTTTACTATTCTGCTATGTTTCCAGATTTTTACCCTCTGGATGACCTTCATCTCCAGAGTGGCAGCGGACATTGCCTGCGATGCCCTGTTCCTGCTGTCAGGAAATATTTCAGGTGGGTCGCACATGGCACTCTACTGGAGACTTTTTTGTGACAAAGCTGAATAGCTACAAGGGCTATCGACTTTTATTACACAACACTAAGCACACGTGTTACATTAGCTACCTTACCGTTATCGCATTTTGGCTGACAGAGGGCTTAATTGTGTTATAAACCTTTTCGGTGAGGATGGAATGAGGTATTAACTTATTATAATCTTTTACATTTTTTATAATCCTGTTTTGACATTTGAATGACTACTGCGTTTCTGCCCCCGGGACTCATTCACCTGCTTTTCTGTTGTTTCCTAATCATTCACGTAATTTGACACACACAAGTACAGTAATTTTAGGGTCCTATCATTGGTATGCCACATTACTTCTGCTGATTTTCCTTGTTGGGGAAATCACTTGCTCAGATTGTGCAGAGAATTGGCAGACTTTATCCTGATCCTTCCTGGAGGAATTCAGCCCAAGGAAACTATGACCTTCGACCATAAATGTACTGGAGAAAAAAAAAATGCTGAATATTGATAGCAGGTAATGAAGAGCAGTAGGGGTGGTAAATATCTGCCTTCTTAATTCCTAACTGTCAGCATTAGGTGTGGGACATATTACAAGGTAATTGTTCCTGAGATAACAGGGTTCAGGAGTCAGCGGCCACCACAGCTACGTCTGCTGCCAGCTAGTTGATTAATCCATCTCCATCGGTCAAGCTACAGTGCTGACTATGCAGCTTTGCTGTCAACTTAGGCGTTACTTTAAAATGATTAATTTCCATCTCCCTCCTGCAGAGCTCCACTCCTGACATAATGATAAAAGCTATATATATCCTGGCCACGTTTCACTAATTCATTCCCACATTTCAGTAATTTGTTCTCTCGTTTTAGTTATTTATTTAGGCATCATGGTCACGTCTTATTCATTCGTTCCTGAGATGTATGAGCGGCACAGAACGGGGAAACGGGAGCAGGAGTCACGAACAAGGGGTTTCATTGAAGAACAGACACTGAAATGAATGACGTCAATGACCGGAATGGGGAAACAAACTCGAACGCAGACTTAAATACACAGCACTAATTAACCACAAAGAGAAACAGCTGGTAACACGGTGATTCCACACGAGGTAGCGAGGGGGCGTGGCACACGGGAGGATCGGAGGAGCAGGGCGTGACGTTCCCTCATTTTAGTTAAATCTTGGTCATGCTTTACTAATTCATTCCCTTGTTTTAGCAAAATCATAGCCTAGTTTTATTAATTTGTTCCCACTATATATTAAAATGTGGACACGTTTTACTACAAAACCTGCTTATTTTCTAATACAGTACATCACTTTCATTTAGGCCACTAGACATCTGCATCCACTGGTATGGACAAAGTTTAATTGATCAACAGAATATCAAAATATGGACCCCGTTCTTAAATGTGCAATTAACCATTCAATGCCTTCAAGTCTGTGTATCTGCACTTACGTGAAACAACGGAAATATGGATCAGGCCTATTACCTCCAGTGCCTCACAGCTTTTCAGCTTGTTTAGTAAATACTCTGTCCTCTTTCCCAGCAGGCTGTGGCAAGCCTGTACGAACAATAGGTGCCGACTGCTTAATGAATTTGACTGTCTGGTTTACACTTTTCATGAATGAATTGAATGGCCATCTTATTTGGTGTGCTGCCTCATTGCCACCCTGTGCTGCCTATGATAGGCTCAAGGCTACCTGTAACCCTATACTGAATAAGTATCTGTGAGGTGGATGGAAAAATTATTGGTTGATTTAATCAGTCAGTCAGTTTATTGATTGATTGGTTGGTTGGTATAATTGCTGTGATACTAGCAAGAAGATTTTGCAACTCAGCAAACCTAGATAATTTTTTGCCATGAATTTGACTCCACAGTCTCCCCATCTATGATTACATGAAAAACTGGCTCATCAACTTTAGCAATACCAGAGGAAGGTTTCCCTTATCAGATTGTTGGCCCCGCTGAAAGATTCTTCTACTATTATTGGTGTTCTAATGAGGAACTTTTAAATATTTCCTGTTTCTTAATGTACATTAACATTAATGGAGAACAAATATCCTTCTCCCCTCTCCTCCAATCATTGTACTAGAAGTCACTGGTTCTAGTATCCTTATAATGTGTTGTTTTTATGCTCCGTTGTGTCATTTTAAAAGATAAACTGGAGCAACATTGTGTTCCTTTTAGAATGTAATGTATTTCACAGATTAATAAGAGCAATGGGGTTTGTTACACATAGAGAAGCTGACATGCTGTAACATTTGTCTTGTTTGTCCATTCTCCAGTTTTACACGCCATGCACATAAACTCAGCCCTATGATTAATTTTTTTTTTTATTCAGTAGGAGTGGCAAGGTTGGGGTTTTGATCCCAAAACCACCTGCTGGGTTATTCACTGTCAGTTTCAGTTTAATTTGATATGTTAAACCCATTTTCCCTCACATTCTCAGATAAAATCCTGGCTGCTTCATTGTTCCCCTGGAGAAAATCATACAAAAAGTCTTTTCCAATACAAGTTTCTCTCCCTACAAAGACCGACACACCCTATCCAGCACCTTCCAACTGCAAACTTTTTTTTTAGTTGCAGTAGCTTCTTTTTTAAGAAAAATCAATCCCAACTTGGTTGCAGAACATAACATCACCTGATGAGGGATGTTCCGGTGAATCCAGATCAGCCATGGATATCTATATCTACTTCTTTGCTGTGGCTTCTTATGTTCATGGTTTAAAAAAAGACAAAATAGCAGCTCGTTTTATTGTCAGACTGTTTCAGAAATGCATGACCCTGGTGCCACAGACCAACCGGAAAGTTCCAAAAGCAATCTGCTAACCTAAGCATTAACTATGCAGCTAATTTGTCAAAGTACTGCCTTTTTAAATTTAGTTTTGTCAGTCTCTGCTAAGCTTGTGCAACCGTTGCCTATTCTGTATTTTTATGCATTTTATTTTTGCCATCATATCGACTGTCCATCCATCCATCCATCCACTCATCCACCTAACCATTTTCCATAACTGCTTTTTCAGTGCACAGTCTCATAAGCCTAGAACACGTGACGGCAGGTAACAACCTTGATGGGATGCCAGTCTAACACAGTCATACCTACTGCCATTACTGAATTGCACCCAGATTTCCTTAATGCACTGAAATTATTTTTACTGTGCTTTACTCTCTTCTGAAGCAATGGGATAATAGAAGTTAAAGCTCTAGGATAATACATTTACATGTACTGTACATGTTGGTTTAAGATTATTTGTAGCATTTGGTCCATGAAGCACATGCATTAACTATTCGATAAGTGCTGAACTGAATACCTGCCATCAACTTCGCAATAGGCAAATCTGCACTTTTCCTTAGCACAAATGGTAAGCAGAACACAACAGGAATAACTACTGTCCATGCAAGTACATCTACTTGTTTTGGCTTTATAAGGAAAAATACTCTCCCTGGTTTGAAATCAATTAATTGTGGCTAATGCTTAGCCTCTGATCAAAATATTTCCTGGTATTAAGCCAGAAATGGCACAGTGTCTCAGAGAAATGCAGTTTATTTTTGTGCTTTTACTGTTTCGGGCTCTCAGAGGGCAAGGATAATGTTTCACTGTCAAGCACTGCTTGACTGTCATTGAAGAAGTGTGAGTCAGGAAGAAAACTGACAAAGGCATTACCTTCATTGAGCTGCTCCCAATCTACCATGCACCCCTGCCAGAGTTTTCTTCCTGTTATTTAGTTACATTTGGCCATGAATGAATGAATGAATGAATGAATGAATGAATGAATGAATTAATGAATGAATAAATAAATAAATAGGGAGCGGCATGGTGGTACAGTGGTTAGCATTGTTGCCTCACACCTCTGGGACCCAGGTACAAGTCTCCGCCTGGGTTACATGTGTGTGGAGTTTGCATGTTCTCCCCATGTCGTCGTGGGGTTTCCTCCAGGTACTCCGGTTTCACCCCACAGTCCAAAAACATGCTGAGGATAATTGGACTTGCTAAATTGCTCATACCCAGCTAGCATTGGTTTGTTGGGCCGACGTCGGCTGTGTCGTTATGTCGATGGTCAAAAGCGGACGTCGACACAACGTCTGGCCAACATAATGGTCTACATAGTGAAAATAAGATTTTTGGATATTATTGTTTGATAGATACACTAACTGCCTTTTAATAGGCTAATTTCCTTTCTTTCTGAATCAATGAAATACACTTGATGTCGTCCAAATTTTTCGTCGGCGTAACGTCTGGCAGACGTCTCATAGACCTTTACTTTATGTCCAAGATCGAATTTATACAGATTTCTTTTCAGATCAAGATGAACTGTACAACCTATACCTCCACAGAAAAAGTTTAAAGGATTCCATAACAATCCCTTTTCTTCGTTGGCTTCATGTCCTGACAACGTCGGGTATTGACTAACTCATGGTCAGTCCCGGACATTGTCCAGACGTGCAGCCAACGTCCAGAATGTACAGTATACCACAACCATGACAACTACCCAGCTAACATTTAACGTTGGCCCAACGTTGGTAGAACGTCGGACATAACGTCGGCCCAACGTCATTAGCAGACGTTGGCCGGACGTGCATCTGCACATCGGGTTTACGTCAACTCAACGTTTGCAGCGAACGTCAAATGCACGTTGTCCCAACGTGCAGTAAACCAAGTAGTGATAAGCAAATGTGTGCAATTCCCTGTGGCCAACGTAAAACCAACGTCCCACGGACATTATGGGGACCATGTGCCAACCTACTTTCAATGTCTGGGTTACGTCAACTCAACGTTTGCAGCTAACGTAAAATGCACGTTGTGCCAACTCTCAATTGCCAATTAGAGTTCATCATAAGTCAACATGCAAACTCTCAAAGGATTATTTAGACACTTAATTATATTGCTATTATCAAGGCGTGTCTAATAAATAAACTTGATCCTGTTGAAAGTTTTCGTCCATTTTCCAAACCGCTTATCCTACTGGGTCATGGGGGGTCCGGAGCCTATCCCGGAAGCAATGGGCACGAGGCTGGGAACAACCCAGGATGGGGGGCCAGCCCATCGCAGGGCACACTCACACACCATTCACTCTCACATGCATTCCTACGGGCAATTTAGCAAGTCCAATTAACCTCAGCATGTTTTTTGACTGTGGGGGGAAACCGGAGTACCCGGAGGAAACCCCACGATGACATGGGGAGAACATGCAAACTCCACACACATGTGACCCAGGCGGAGACTCGAACCCGGGTCCCAGAGGTGTGAGGCGACAGTGCTAACCACTGCACCACCATGCCGCCCCTAACTAAAATCAATTATTAAAAATAATAATGAGATGCAAATCAGTCACACGCATTTTGATCACGCAGTGAAAAACTGAATGTGCCTATTTTCATGGCTCTCTGTTGTATGATTGTACAGTAGGACGCCATCTTAGACTGGGGGAGGGCGGGTCTCTATGTAGGTCAGGAGGCGGGGGCATCAGCACAGTTCATTGCCCTTGTGGGGCGATCTCTGTACACCCAGTGAGGGTTTAGCTTGTTTGCATTTTTCTGCTCCTAAATAACAGCTCATTATTCTTTGTTCCGGGATCTGCTATTGTTACAGATGTGCCAGGTCAGATAAATGCTGGAAGAGCACAACGGATTAGAAACGACCATAGATGCTGGAAAATGAATGGAATGCCACTGGGGTATCCGGCCCTCTCCTTCCCTCCTGTTTTTGTGACCTGTAGTCTCAAATGGCCCTACTGTCAAAGTACTTTATGTTACTGATGTCCTTTGTACAAAGGGGAGCAAACTCAAAATGTACAGGCCGCAGTAACCCAACAACCAGGGTGCAGGGTGCTCCTAAATAACAGCTCATTATTCTTTGTTCCGGGATCTGCTATTGTTACAGATGTGCCAGGTCAGATAAATGCTGGAAGAGCACAACGGATTAGAAACGACCATAGATGCTGGAAAATGAATGGAATGCCACTGGGGTATCCGGCCCTCTCCTTCCCTCCTGTTTTTGTGACCTGTAGTCTCAAATGGCCCTACTGTCAAAGTACTTTATGTTACTGATGTCCTTTGTACAAAGGGGAGCAAACTCAAAATGTACAGGCCGCAGTAACCCAACAACCAGGGTGCAGGGTGTAACAGGGGAACGGTATGTGAACTCCACCCTTCTTAGGGTCCCTGGAACAAAGCAGGTAACTCTGCTCCTGCTGGTCAGCCCTTAGAGTTTTTCAAATGTTAACTGTTAAATAAGATGCCACTGTACTCTACCATCCAAATCTCTTTGCATCACTTTAGCCTGGTGAAGGTCACTTGGTTACTTGATGTACTTGATGGTCCACTGATTAATTTCAGCAAAAGAACTAAGAAGAATGGCAGCATATTTAAAATATTTTGAGCAGAGTTTTTAAAATATGTAGGTATATTCAGATAGCATACTTTTTGAATTAAATGTACTACATTTGTCTTAAGTAAAATGATACTGGACTATATATAAAAAATAGGTCTCACATTTGTGGTTTAAAATATAATTTTGCTAAATAAATTACATCAGCCATTATGTTATTGGGTGGTCGTTTTCAGTCTAAATTGTTATGTTGTGTCTGGCTCATATGTTACTATCTGGTTGTATTTTATTGATCTATTTTGGATCTTGATTGCTTTTCCTTTTTTCTTTTAGTGCATTCTTTGGTTTCATGGAATCAGACAACAAACAATATAACAGGTGAGTGTTTTAAAATGGGGCTGAACATTTAATCAGCATTCTGTATTTGCACTGATTATATGCACAGAATTGTGTTTACCAGGGACATATTATGATCAGAAACATTCATTCAGTGTCATTTAAAAAATAGCTTATTGAACGAAAGCCTTGTCAGCCACCAAAATTCAAGTCAATTCAATTCAATTTAATTTGTATAGCGCGTTTTCACATTACATTGTCTCAAAAAGCTTAACAGCATCCCCGCCCAAAGCCCCCAGAGAGCAAGCCAGAAGCAACAGTGGCAAGGAAAAGCTCCCTAGAAGGAGGAAACCTTGGGAGGAACCAGACTCAAAGGGGGAGCCCATCTTCCAGGGGCTGGCAGGGAAAGTCAGTTGATCAAGATGGCAAAATCCCAATTCACATTTCCCCAATCTTAGCATTTGACTAAGGGGACAGGGAGGTGATGACAGGCAAGTGCTTCACATGGCAGGGCGAACAGTGGTACAGTAGTAGAACAGTAGTGTGGCAGCAGCGCATACAGGGAAGGTGTCACGGGCAGAAGGGTGAGCAGGCCGGCAGGACATCACAGGCAGTGGAGACGTCGCAGGCAGCAGGGCAGGCAGGATATCTTTGGGGTCTCCAGACAGCACTCCCCAGGAGGAGTAGGGGAAATAAAATGTGCAATTAGTCAAGGTAGGGGAGACTAGAGTGAAATAACAAAACACATTAAAACGTGAACCTGTAGCTGGCTGAGACTCTCCATTGTCTCCCTCACACAATCATTAGCTCCCTCACCATCTGGCACCAAAACGGCCTAATCGCCTGACTGTTTATCACACCTGGCTGCCCCTCCACGTCGATGTCGTTGTTTCTACAACAACGCCTTCAGTGAGCACTCTATGGAGCTTTGAGAAAATTATTGTTACATATGCTAATCAAATAATGGAATTTGAATTAGACAAATTGCAAATGGTTTTGTCAATACAGAAAACAGTTTAAGGCATTCTGATTTCACCTTTGCAATTTGCTTGCACCATCAGTGCCTTTGAATTAATCTTTTGAAAGGTGTCTGTTTTCGGAACGGTAATGCAGTCTGCTAGTCAATCAACAGAGAGGATTAACACTAACCCACAAACTTATGTCCAAATGCAGAAGTGGGAGAAAATGTGTGAAAACCATTCATACCTTCTGGGAAAAAGAATATAATTCACTCTGGGAAATCCAAATGCATCCCAATTAAAAAAAAAAAAAAGATTTTACTTAGCGGGGCTATATCAAACTACATGTAATGAATAATAATTCACATTAATCTGGTCTTTAAATAATGTTAAAGCATTCTGCTTAATATCTCTTCAATAAGGTAACTTCACTAAGGTAACAGGCTTGTAATCTTCCATTATTTAGACTACTGTATATGACTCACCTTCTGAATGCTTGCTTTTTCAGCTTTTTCTCTATGTTTAGTTATTCCTGAAGACAAGCCAATAATTAAAATTATTCAAGAATACTAGATTACTATGAAAAACGAACTTTGGCTGGACACTTGGTCAATGCGCCTCTGAACAAAAAGTTCATTAGTGCTCATATTAGCTAGTAGTACAAAAACAACATTGCAGATGTATTTCCCTTTGTATTTATTAGTGTTATTGTTATTATTATTTTTTTTTTTTATTTTGAAATAGTAGTTATTCAATTGTTATGTAATGTTGTTCTTCATATTCTTCTTCTCTTGTTTTACCAAAATGCTGCGAATTTCAACACCTGTCGTCATCGGAGCTGACATGAAGTGAAATATCCATACAACACAAAATGCTGATTGTGACTGTAGCTTTGCTGATGCGGGTATATACAGTATGAAAAACACAATTGTCTTGTTTTGTGAGAAATGTTTATACAGTAGATGGCATTAAGCACCTGAGTAGCTTAGTCTGAGTCCGGTGAAACAAACATTCAATTCTAGACTATGCATCTGAATTCATAAACTAAAAATTGAAGACTAAAGAAATGTACTGAATTTTACATTTATTTCAATTATTGTGGAAGTAATTTAGAACTAACCATTTTCACGTAAGAAAGGTAACAGAACCATCCTTCTGCTGCATGTATGATATCTGTAATGATTGGGACTCTCCACATTATAACGGAATATTCCTTTGCAGAAATACAGGTGCTGTGAGCATATTATGGCTTAAATGTTATACCAGAATAGCACTGCTTTTGAAAAAGTGCATCAAAATACAATATAACGGTATATAATATCTTGAGGGGATCACGGTATGAGAAACTGGATACCTAAAATGACCCTGTTCATCAACTGTCCCCAGTCTATGGACAAATCTTTAAACATAACTACTCCAGGGATGCTGAATACTGACTGAATGTCTCTCTGTAGTTTCAGACACAGAGATTAAATAAAGCACTACAATAATTATTATTCAAGACTTTTGCTTGCTAGCTGCATAGCTATCACTGCATTACTATAAATAACAAATTTTGGCTGGACACTTGGCCAGTGTGCATTAGCATTGGGCATGTAACTGGCTTTGGGTGTTTCTCAATACCAAGAATGCGAAGATCGTATTTCTGCTCTTGGCAAGACCAACCTTGCTTGCTTGCCTCCCTCCCAAGACTGAACTTGAAGAGCATTGAATCATGGGATTGTTCGTTTGGTGATGATGCAACCGATGTATCCTTGATATTTGGAGTGGGGCAAGAATGACATCCAGGGACTTTACTTCTCTGTACTCTATTCTTGAGCATTGGGACTGGTCTTCAGCAGTGGAACATGACGTAAAATGGGTAGACGAACAGTACAGTCAATTACACATAGTGAGAAACCCCCTTTGTGTTTTCTTTCCAGATGTCCATAGACATTTTATGGCGTGCCAGCCACCTCAGTTATCAATGCTTGGCAATATTTGGTATATTTATGGTTTATTTACGCAAATCAAGTAATTGCTGACTTGGCAGTACATGAGTTAACTGCACAGGCGAGTACCCAGTGTTGAAAAGCATTGAAGCTAATACTTACTAAAGGACAACTCTAATTCCCAACTTTTACACAAATGGACTATGTTTTAGGCAACAGCACCTCATTCAAATATTACCATGGTATAATTCTAATTTATTGTCCCCATTCTGTGCACAGGATTGTTCTGCAACACATCAATAGATGGAATAGGCACCTGCTGGCCCAAGAGCAGCGCTGGAGAGATGGTGTCACGGCCTTGTCCAGAGTTCTTCTACGGCGTCAGATACAACACCACTAGTAAGTAACCAAGCCTGCCTGTAGGCCATTGAACGTAAAGTGTTCATGAAAGTCCCTGAACCACATAGCTATAGAAAGAATGCGATAAAACATTGAGATATGAAAGAAACAACCCCGAACTGAGTGATTTAATTGCATCCATCTCATTCCGGTCACCAGATATTTGCAGCTGAAGCACCTGTTTGGCACTATATCGTTCCTGTAGCTGCCGTTGGATTTTTATCAGAATAATCTCTGTCAACTCAGCCAGATAATTGGATTAAAGAATAGTTCTGTACAGTCCATTGTGGTAGTTTTTCTACCAGAAATAAACACCCACAGGACGACACAATAGAGACATGGACATCACTAACATGACAGTTCCATTATGCACCTCAGATGGCAACAGCAGGGCATGTTGGTCTTGCTAAAGGAATAAGTTGTGATCTGAATCCCTGGGGAGAATCCTCCATTCTGACTCACTGAACAAATGAGCGATCCAGGCAGCCTCTGTAGGGAAAATTGATCTGGGAGGCTATTTGAAGGGAACAAGCCGGAATCACTGGAATTTAGAGAGCTGTGCATCTTTCTCCCTTATTGAATCTAAAATAGCTATTCTGCTGAATTAGCTGTTGTTAGTATTTGTGTGCATGTGTGTTTATTTCTCAGAGAGCTAATAGCATTAATACTCATGCTACAAGAGGCTTTTAAAGCCCTCCAACCAGAAAGCACAATGTGCAAATGTATTTTTCAGTGCTTTATTTTGCATCACAACAACAGCACAAATCACAAGAGTCATTCACTTAAAATAAACACAAAAAAATCAAATAAACTGACATTATAAGTGATAATGCAACAGTAAGTGACTCAGACTGTATACTGTATATATAATGGTTCTCATTGTGACCCTCACTAGTAGAAGCGGTAGTAAAATAAGATGAAAATGGTTTAATGTACTTATATTTCTCAAAAGAATTAAGAATTGCAAACGGTCAGAGCAAGCATGCACACATTTCAGTTGTTTATGTGCTTCACATAGCACATGAATGAACAGTCCCCACAAAGATCTACAAATATATATATATATGAATACAAACATATATAGAATTAATACAAACATCTGTGTGTATGTGTGCAGATTAGGTTCATATTACAGTACATTGTGGGAACCAAATGTGATAAAAACCTGTTATTTTTCAGCTCCCACACAGAGATCTGTGAAATCAATCAAAAAAATAAAAAAATGCCATTTCTCCTATTTTGTTTGGTTTCTTATGGTTAAGGTTATGGCTGGGTGGGGGTTAAGGTCGTCATGCTGGGATTAGAGTTACCCCCATAGAAATGATTAGGGAGTCCCCACAAAGATATAATTACAAATCTGTGTGTGTGTGTGTGTGTGTGTGTGTGTGTGTGCCCGCTTTTTTCCCCAAAATACTGGATAGCTAGTGCAATTTTGGTGTATCGAATTCTTAAAAAAATATATTCAAAAACCTACTGTTATCGTGGCATTTATTTTTTACACAAGGTTTATTGCACATCCAAAACATGACCTACAGTTGTGTGTGAAACATACAGCTGTATTTTTTTTTTTTTTGATGCAAAGGTGATAAAGGTTCTTTGTACTTAAGGAGATGTTTCCCAGTCTACTGACATAAGTACCTAACGTTTTAAAAGAAGGATTAGCAACTCACTGTAAGGCTCAAAGGTAAATATGCCCTTGTGTAATGCCAGTGGTTGGCAAAAGCATGTCCAAGTTTAATTTTACCAACGAGGCCACATTCAGTACATTGCACTCATAGCATTGTATGCAAGCAAGGGATTTTAAAATATCCTTCACACCTTTATTTAGTTAGGTCAGCACTGTCAGGATTTTCACATAGTTCCCAGAAATCACCTGCTCTCTTAAGAATATCATAAATATATTTTAAATGTGAGAATACATTTTAAATAGATACATAATTGATGGAAAAGCAGAAGTATTTCATTTAGAAAGCACGATGTCCAGTTGTACCTGCTTAATCTGCTTAGTCAGTTATATATGATTTTACAGAGAGGACAGAATGGAATCGGAATCAGTTGGGCTACTTCCTCTACTGGACACCAGTAGAGAGAGATAGCAAACAGAGCATCAGCAGTTCATAAAAACTGCAAGTCTGTGGACTATGGGAGGAGACACCAGGGATTCTGGAGACAGCTCACACACGAAACACCCGCAGCCACAGAACTGGAGCTGGATTCTAACCCATAGCCCTCGGACCTGGGGCGTAGTACATCACTACATTTTACATGATCTATAACTGCAAGATGCAGCAATTAGTGCCAGAGGTGACATTTTATCTATTTATTTTTTTGTGGGTTGTGTACTGGTGCAGTTTTATGATTAATTTTAATTTAATCTGTGAGATAATTTGACAAATATCACATGAACAACACTGTGTCATATTAATTTATGACAAGCCTTGAATTGGGAGATATGATTCAAAGCCTTGAAACCAATTGCTCAGGTCAACAAACAGTACAGGAGAATACTTAAGATCTATACATAAATATAGAAGCTGCTAAGTCAAGAGTAAATATTTTAATATTCATTCATATGTGTGACAGACATAATAAATGGCGCCTGGGTTTTATATTACCTTGCAAAGTTTTTAAGTTCTCCTTTGCAACACGGAGACCAAATGACATCCTTGACCTGTATGTGTGATGCACTTATGCTCAACAGTCTCCTTTTTTAAACAGTGTGGGTTACAAGAAATTCAGGCCCCCATTTCTTCTCAACAGAGGAGTGCCATACGTCAGGTCATGAAAGCTTCAGATTGCTTTCAGTTGCAGGGATGTGTAGGTGCTGAGAAACTGATGGACAGTTTAACATAATACAGCGGTAGCTCGACCCACGAACAGTCCTGTTCAAAAACAAATCAGGTTACGAACTACATGTTACAAAATTTTTTGTACTGGTTCACGAACCGTGTTTCAAGTTGCAGACACACAAACATCCCCCAAAAGCGCACCAAAGATCGTCCTGTTATAGCGGTACCTTTCAGTGATTGATAAACATGTTTGCGATGGTTTTTAACAGTTACATATCTATACATAAAATTACAGTACTTCATTAATAACATAAATTATTAAGTAACTCCTATTTAAGTGTTATATCCTCCATTCACACATAGTGGCAACTGTGTATTGTTTGTTTATAGTACAAACAAAGAAGTTCATCGCCATACAACGCATGGCATCACGAAATGTACGTAAACATTTTAGGCATATGAATAATGTATAGTATAATTTTAAAAAAATAAATCGCATTTCGAAATTACTGTATGGTTTTTAATGTTAATTGTTTAGTTTTTTGGGGGGGATGTTTTGTGGTTCTTTTCCGTGTTTTGATGTCTTTCGAGCGACCAGCCCGCCAACAAGCGTATGCTCAGTTGTACTGTTTTATCTAATTTAGCATTATTTGTGTATAATTAACATAATTTTAATTTAAGTCTATATTCTTGGTCACAGAAAAACGTTTTTTTCTGAGGTTTGAACGAACTATTTGTATTTACATTATTTTAAATGGGAAACATTGATTCAGGTCGCGAGCTTTTCGGGTCGCGAACTGAGTCCTCGAACGAATTAAGTTCATGAGCCAAGGTATGACTGTATATCCATGCATACCTGCTTACCTGCCCCCCCCCCATATCTCCTTAGCTTGGCTGTAATGAGCCACGCCTGTTCTGTGTTTGTCTCTCCTCTCGCTACTGCCCCCTTTTTAACTCACTCCAGCTGCCTCTTGTTTATTCCCTCATTAACCCAGTGTATAAGCGCCCTCCAGGGTCATCTTCCCCAGTTCAGTCATTGATGTTGCTCCCTGCTGGTCCTTTGCCCAAACCCATTCTTGTGTTAGTTTTGGTCCCCTGTGACTCTTTTGTTTTCTTGCCCTGATTTTATTTGTTTTATAAAGCCCCTTTGTTTGTACCTGCTCCTGTTCCTTTGTCTTCCATCCTGCTCCACACTACACGTGCCATTTCTTAAGGTACTGACAAGAATCACAGGATAATTATGAAGTGAACTCAATGTGTATATAGCTCGGTCTTATTCCACATGCTAAAAAACTTCGTATATGATAGAAGTAAATTGTATGAGAAGAGATTGAAATCCTAATTTTAATTATTTCAACTTATTATTTTCCTGTATTTTATGTAAACAATATAAGTGTATATCTGTTAGATATTAGCTCTATTCCAGAATAACCAAATTCCTCTGAACCATGACCTCAGTGCTTTGAACGCTCCAGCACATCTGAAAAACATTATCTTGATGGTCATTCAGGTTCTGGAACTCAGTGACTTCAATGGGAGTTTGCTTTACTCTGACGTGACCCAATCACTGCAGGACCTTTGCAAGTCCAGCCCCTCTCTCAGGGGGCCAGTTACACTGGGCAGAGAATGAATCAGTCACTCAGATATTATTAATTGCGGCCGTCTACACAGTGGAATTGTCACTGCATACCAAGTTCATCCATGGGGTTTCATGTATGTGATTCATATTCTTATAAATCAATTTAAAAAAAGCAAGAGACAGGGGTTGGAAAGGGACACGGATGGGAAGAGAGGATGAGATATCTTGTAATCTTGCCAGTGTTCCTAGTCGTAAATGCTTGGATATGCCAGGGATAGCCGTGCAAAATTCCATGTTCATGCAAGTTTGATTTAGCAAGAGTTACAATGGTATTCCAGTCTTTGCGCTCATTCAAAAACCATGTGGATGATGTGAATTCCTGCATGTCTTATTGTTAGAGAAATATGTACTTTTTTTATTGTCATTTTGCTAGATGCCATTTCTTAGAAATAACACCCTTCAGCAGCTAGATCTTAATTTAGCAATAATACTTCTTAAGAACTGTCGCTTGAATATTTCCACCCCATACATGGTGATAAACAATGTTGAATGTTATTTGCATATCCTGGTTGTGTACCTCAATAAAAGATACTGCGAGGGGAGTTCCTCTTTCGAAGTTGGCTGTGTCAGGCTGGGAGGCTGACACCTCGAAGTCAGGACCGGACTTCCCTTGCAGCAAGTAAAAAGTCATCGCAGCTGTCCGTGTTGTTCTGTGTTCAGAGACTGGTTGGTTTCCAGCGTATCTTTAGAAGAAGATAACCCTAACACTTATATTAGAAGCCTGGATATTATAAGCACTGAACTTGAAATCCAATTTAAAGTAGTTTGAAACTGTCATACAAATCCAAAGGATTACAGTTATTGGGAGACTGATTTGGAGTGAAAGTACATTGCAAAATATTTTTTGTGTAATCTGAGCTAATGATTAAAAAAAAATTTATTCTCGGTCTCACCTCTGCTCTTTTTCCTCCTGCTCTCATTGTTATCATAGGAAAATAGATTCATAGTGGCGTCATATTGGAATTAGCCACTGACCAACTGGCTAACTGGCATCCTTGGCCTAAGACCTCAAAATCAGCTGCCCGTTGTCATGTCCTGGTTAGGAGCAGAGTGACCGATATTCTCTAGGGGGGCATGTGACCAGTTGCTAAGTCACTAAGAGGAACTCTTGGAATAAACCACGCACGTCTCACGTCAGGGGTTTTATAACCTCAAAAGCTGCCACCTAACCTGGGAAAATCACACGCAGGGTGTACACGTTAATATTGCCCCATTAACGTTCCTCTTTTCCCTAAAGGAAACCTGTCTGTCAGAATGCCCCCCCCCCCCCCCCCCGCCACGTACACACAGGCAGCATGGCGTCAGTGGGTGTGCTAGGTCTCTTTCCCCTCTGAATATCTGGAGCATCCCCCATCCCGGCGTTTAGCTGACCCCAAATGCCACAGCTGTGTGTAACACTTCAGTTGCTGACAGTGAAGTGAGCAGAATTGGCCGGCGTGCGCTTTCTGAGGACCTGACAGTAATATATCCAAACTGGAAGCTCAGCAGACATGACCAACCGAATTAGCAATGCCTTTTAAAATTCTAGCAGTTTTTAGAAAACCGGAAAGAATAAAGGTCCCGGAAGCATCTGAGATAAGGGAGGCAAAACATCACAAAACGCTACGTGATGTAATGGTTAAGGACCTACAGTACAGTAAACCCAATTTACTGTCCATTCAAATCCTCGGCTGTTGTACACTTTATTGGGTAATTCAACCACATTACTCCAGGTACTATCCAGCGTTATAAATATATAAAATTTGAAGTGGAGTACTTTGGGCAGGTGTAGCCGGCAAAATAGTATCAAAATCCCTTTAGTTAATCAAGCACATTCTGATTTACACTACACAACAGTACACTTCTAACTTATAACAAAATATTTAACATATAAACTTTTATTGTCTTGTCAGCAAACTGCAAGACAGGGTAATAAATCATCCAGTGGAGTTGAAAGCACTGCAGCAGTCTTTTTAAACGCCCCAACGTTCCGCAGATTTGTCTATAAAAGTGATTGCTTGGAATTTGCAGTGATTTATGGGAGTCGAATTATACCTTGATATCCGCCTGCTTATTTTGGCCCCTGCACTGGCAGGCTGGATGTTTCTTCTCACGATACTCGGGGAGATTAGCCACGCTGCTTCGCAGTCAGCACCAGCAGGCTTTCCCCGCTTTCTTTTTTCGGACTTGTTTATTGCCGCTGACCCCACCTCATCCGCAGCTAGGACTTGTTTATTGTAGTGATGGGTATGAAATCAATATGGGCCAGGCAGAGGGGGAAGGACCTGGAGCCAGAGAGAGAGGATGACATTCATGGGACAGAGAGTCTTGTTCAAGGTCGTGGGGAGCCGTGATCCACTCGCCTCACATGCATGGAATGGGGCACCTCTGCCCCCCTCTGCCTGGAGGGCACCCCAGTACCCTGCCATGAATCTGAGGTGTTCTTTGTTTGATAAGTAATACTACACCGTGGCAGTGCCTACATAATGGCCACCTGCGTAGAACGACGCCAGGACGATCCAGACAGCTGAGTGACTCCGGATCTGGCTGCTTCTGCCGTACTTCAGCGGTGAGGCATCCTGATGAGCTGAGCAGCAGGTCATTACAGCTCTGGGGTCTGACCGACAGCTGTCCTATGAACACGCATGTGTGAGGGAAACCACCCCCCATTGGTGGAGACCCCGCACCTTAGAAAGTCTCACTTTACACCCCCTAGGAGAGAAGCCTTCTGGAGTACTGGAGTGTGGATTGGATCCCGTATGTTGTGAGGAAATGGAAGCAGTCATGCTCAGTAGCGCAAGAAGGGGGATGTCCCTGAAACACAAGGGAGTGTGCCTCTTGATTCCATGTATTATCACTGGATTTGGTACCCAAGTGGCTGCATGGAAACACATCAATGAATTGCCTCAGGAATATGTGTGTAGACGTGGGCAAATTCAGTTGTCCTCATCTAGAATATTCTAGGGCACATATACAGTATACACTGAATGCTGCTAATAGAGAAGAAAGGTTTCAGGATTTTCTTCATGGGATCGTAGGATTTGCTGCTGTAGCCACTATATATTAAAATATTCACAAAAGTAGAAAATATGCATGTTTCTTGTATTTTGGCTATAGCCTGTGCCTCACCCCATCCACGGTGTCCAGGATAGGCTCCAGACTCCCTGCAAACCTGTACAGAGACCACAAAATGGACATTCTAATAAAAAAGTTTTATAATCTTAAAGTTTTATTAGCAAATTAGGCTTAATATGCTTTATATAAATTCTAGGTGATTATTAGAACTTTGCCAACCAACTGAATGAGTATTTTGTTGGAAAATATGTTTTTGTTTGCTTTTAATGTGTGTTGGCTCAGTTCGGATCATAGCACCCCACCCCTGTTTTGAATAAAACCCATACATTTTCTCCTAGGGTGTTTTAGTAACAAAGACCTTTTTAACACTTAGTTCTTTACAATTATATTGTACGTTGCACTTTTTCTTTACTCTTATATACATGTAAGCATGTAGTTGTTGTAAATTAGAAGTTGAATAAAACTGAGATTCCCCTTGTGAGGACCAAAATAACAGGCTTTTAATGATATTGTGGAGACATTCGATACCCACAATATAATATATACATAAGCCACACACACACACACACACACACACACACACACACAGGGAGCAGAGGTGGGATTGAAACCCTCAAAATTTAAGCATCCAAAACTGCATTTGATGCAGTGAAGCAATTTTTCCTCATACACTAACTTATCGACAATAGATTTAGGGATGAGTGCTTGTGCTGAATTTTCTTTCCAAGGATGTCTGCGCTCACAAAATCTATCATTCCAGGTTGGAATATGTGACCTGTCTATACTTGCACATGATTGGACAGCATTATGTCAATATTGGACAACATTCTGTCAATATCTTAATTTCCTGTATTAGTTTGTGACATGTATTTAACATTCACACAGCCTGATTCTTAATCTGCAATTCAAATTTCTGCTACACCCTCATTCTCTCATGAATGATTAAACAAAATTGCACAAAGAAAGTGTGAAAATGTCCTATTTTAACATTTTTGTCTTCTTATTTGTATTTTGTTTTAGTTATTTTGTTAGGGTGTAATGTATTTTTGTGAGGCTCTTTGGAATAAGGTAATATAAGGTTATACTGGAATAAGGTTATACTGGTCCATCAGTATAGTCCAGTCTTACATTAAATATACGCTAAAAATGTCATCCACCTTGTAACCACTTATCTGACTGGCGGCCTGGAGCTTATCCCTTGACAGCATGGTGCATAAGGCTGAGATACCACTCCACTGTAGTCAGGGCTGTAGCCAGGATTTTTAAAATACCAAGGTCAAAGATGTTAACCCATCCTAGGTGTGCCCTGTAATGGGTCATGGTTATCGGCGTTACAGAAAAAATTCTGTGGACTTCTGTGTCCTCAATGAAAGACAGGGGCATGATTGTCGTGAACATATGCAAACACACTATGGGCAATTTAAGAACAGCAATTAGCCTACTTGTGTGTCTTGGGATTGTAGGCAGAAGCCATGTGACGTAAGCAAACCATGCAAGTTCCACACACACACACACCATGCCACTCAGTCTAAAGCGCTTTCTTAAACCCGACATGTATTTATCGACTATTTAAGTATTTAAATGATGAAATAACCAGTGACAGCATGGATTTTGCAGCAGACACCTAGATTTTGGCTGATGGATCAGGACACTGCAGTCAAATCTTGGATGTCATGACACACGCAGGTGGCTCCATCTGGGCAAATAGTAAGTTGTAAACCCCGTGTCTTTTGTCCATGCAGATAACGTGTACAGAGAATGCCTCTCCAATGGGACCTGGGCAATGAAGGGAAACTACTCTCAATGCCAGGCTATTCTTAATGAAGAGGTAAGCAAATGGGGGGAGGGGTTATCTCACTATGCAAAATACTCGTCGCTTTGGCGAATAGACCTTTCTCCCTTTCTACTGTTGGCCTTTATACTAGTGGACAAGGAAGTAAGTTTAAGGTCAACATGAAGATGGTAGAGATGGTGAACCTGCATTTGTGAGGGTCTCACCAACTTCCACTGTTCATTTAGAGGATGAGTTGTACAGTATGTATTGCTTGGTTGACTGTAAATTAGTGAACGGGACCACTTCAACATTCGTTTGCCCTTCACATCCTCATCCACACTTTAAGTGGGTTCATCTCCGCCATGCTGCATTGCATGATTGATAGTACCCGATAGCCACCTGACACTTGGAAGGATTAGTCCACAGAAGGTGGTGATTCTGTAATCTTTTTCATTTTTGGAAGTTTACTTTGCTATTCAGTCATTAGGAAATGCAAAATACCTCAACAAAGTATCTCCATCTAAAGCAGTGTTTTCAACATCCATCTAGTATAAAATGCTGAGTGCAACAATTGAACTGTAACCAGATCTGCCCTGCAGAGTTACAGCAGTGTTAAGCTTCAGTATTAACCCTTTGAACTCTATCCTTTTCTGAGAATTTTTCTTTCCCTAGGCTTATTATATTGTATGACTTAGCCACAAATGCAGTATGCGTTTGTTCTCAGGACATTCTGGGCTACTCCAAGATCTCGTAATTTAATGTTTAAACGCTGACACAGTCTTGATATCACAATTTTTACGAGGAAAAACTACTTGTGCCTGTTTCCTGGTCCCCATAAGGGAAAACTCTGTTTTATAAAAATCAGTGACTGTTATGAAAAAACTAAAACTGCAGAAACTCTTGTATTTTGCTTGGTTACTTATGGTTATGGTTAGGGCTGGGTGGGGGTTAAGGTTGTCATAGTTAGTGTTAGCAGTTTTCACATATACTGTAAGTGAATGAGGGGGCCCCATAAGGATAGGTATACCCTACATGTGCGTGTGTGTGGTGTGTGTGTATAAATAAATATATAGAAAAACATTGTTAAGTTTATGATACACTGAATAAACAGGCATAACAGACATTTTTAGAGTCTAATGCTGAATGTTTATCACTATCATTTTCCTGCCTTTGTACACTATGACTGATAAAGTGAAATTTGAGAATGAAATTTTAAGTCAGCGTTTTAGCCTCAAACAACAAACAAACGTTATAGCTTGTCATTGTATTTACATGTGGGGGTGCTTCAACTGTTTTCATGGAGCTTGACCTCAAACATACATATACATACTTTTGTGAATAAATATTGTAAAAATATCACGTAATTGTCCTACTAATAAATAGCATTCTGTGATTTGTTGCTGTTTCTAGTAGAACTACAGCCCATTTTTGAGTGTTTTGCTTTTCCTTTAGTTATAGGCTTATAGTAAATAAATTACAAAATAAAGATTTTTTTCCCGAGGTTGATAGTACGTCGATCTTTACAGAAATTAATATGCACTTTGTTTTCCATCTAATGTGAATAATATCAATGTTTTATGATTTATATGATTATTATGATTATTCGGGGTGCCTTTTGGTAGAAAATATTTAAAATACATACCTCATTGTGAACAGGATTATTTTATTTTAGACAACCGGATTGAGTAAGTTCTCTGGATTCCAAGGATATATGACTGCGACACCCACAGTTATTGCTAACGTTATTGACCATAGTCATGGTGCATGAACATGCAGATTCCAAGTGCATGGCATGAGGTTTGATGATGAAAGTCAAAGTCTGCTTAATCTGGAGAATGTGAACAAGGTCATAAATGCTCAGCCAAACAGTCAGAATCCGTAGCCTTGGACTCACTGTTCAATGCAGCTGAGGTGTTTGAAGGGTGGGGGGGGGGGGGGGGGTCAAAGAGCTTCAGGTTTGTCCGAATTGGCACATTTGTGAGACTGTTGAGGACTTTTGTGTGGATATTGTCAGAGAGACCAGGATCACATAGAGGCAGCTGATGTTGGGAGATTATTGTTGTAAGATTGTTGCTGGAGGGGGGTGGCATGGTGGTGCAGTGGTTAGCACTGTAAGGGGCGGCATGGTGGTGCAGTGGTTAGCACTGTAAGGGGCGGCATGGTGGTGCAGTGGTTAGCACTGTCGCCTCACACCTCTGAGACCCGGGTTCGAGTCTCCGCCTGGGTCACATGTGTGTGGAGTTTGCATGTTCTCCCCATGTTGTCGTGGGGTTTCCTCTGGGTACTCCGGTTTTCCCCCACAGTCCAAAGACATGCTGAGGCTAATTGGACTTGCTAAATTGCCCATATGAGTGCATGTGTGAGTGACTGGTGTGTGAGTGTGCCCTGCAATGGGCTGGCCCCCCATCCTGGGTTGTTCCCTGCCTCGTGCCCATTGCTTCCAGGATAGGCTCCAGACCCCCCACGACCCAGTAGGATAAGCGGTTTGGAAAATGGATGGATGGATTGTTGCTGCAACACAAAAACAGAAGCTTTGCCTCAGGCTGTTGCAGTCACAGATTGAAGTAAAACATGAGTTACATCAATTTGCTAGCAAGACCAGTTAGCTAAATTATTTTAGGTCATCCATTATCCTGTTGGATGGATTATTTGAGGGATAGCTCACCATGGGCAAATGCAAGTATGGCATGCTTGGCTTAGCCATACAAAATATTGTAACTGTCCCAAAAATGAATGGAAAGCAAAATGTAAAGTATCTGTAATGTTGTTTGTCATTAGTTGCTACTCGGGTGGAGCCATGTAGTTGCTTCTTGGAAAAGGCTAGATGAGCAGTTGTCCAGCACAGCATCTTCTGAGGGCTGCCAGCAAACCTCCAGTGCCACCCCTCCCCCCCCCCCCCCCCCCCACGGTTCAACAATACTTTCACCATCCCCTATACAGACTGGAGAAGTATGGAATTTTTAAGTGTAAAGTGTTTAGGATTCCTAGTACTGAAAGTGTTCCAGCCATTTGCAAACCTACACATACCACAGTGTGTATTAGACAACAAGGAGCTATAAGGTTGAAGACATCAGAGCCTGTGTATTTTCGTAAGGCAGAGCCATTCTCCGGATCTCAGGTCTAAATGAAGATGAACTCACTCCTCTCAGCTGCTATGATCAGTTCTCTTATGCTGCATAAAATATATCTTGGGCAGCGTCCAAAGCTGGTGAAAATCCAACTCTAGCATATGTGAAGCATGGCCGGTCTTTTAGTTCTAACTTTACGACTGAATCAGCTTTTCCAGAAGAAGAAGAAAAAAAACAGATCTCTGTTGTGTCAGCTATGTTCTGCCCACTCAGAGCCTGAGGTCTAGGCAGCAGGTGTGAGAGATCTACACATTTCTTCCTGTTATCTTGCTTCCTCATGGCTGCAGGATGATGCCTGTTTTGATGTATTAAAGTATTGTTAAGGAATTCTGAGGAAAACTCCAGCACTCATACAAAGCATGATTGACATGTGATGTGTCAGAAATATATTCTGAGACTGGGGAGCAGGGTGTGAGCATCTAGGGTGGAGCAAAGTCATGTGACAAGTCATTCCATAAAGTCACCTGATTCTTGTTCCCAATACTTATATAAGATGATGTTTTCTCTTCTGTTATCCTTGAGCAAATGCAGCCGGACCCACACACATGACCCAGCCTTTAGTTGTAGTCTGTCCAAGACCCTTTGGCTTGTTTCAGCTTTTGTGTATCTCCCTGTGCTTGTATATACTTAAATAAAATTGTTACATTGAAGGAAACCAGCTAAAATAATCAGGATTTTTTTGCCTGAAAGGCTTTCATCTTTTTTTTTTTACTTTTTAGTTGAATATGCAAGAATCAATAAACCAGTTACATCACTGTTCAGCTTTGTGAGTAAAGTAAAAATTGCACTTATTCTCTCAACAAATTCGTTGTTATGCTAAGTTGCAACAAGATACAATTGAAACAATAATCCTTTAGCCCTTATAATCATTTGCCATATATAAAGCCTTTCTCTACCTCCAACATTCAGTCTTGAGCTGACTTCCTGAAAGCGTTCATGTTTATTATTTTTTCCGTACCTTCTAAAACAAGCTCTGTCAAGATCAATCACCGTCGCTGCTTGTGGAAGTGAACAGGAATGGGAGAAACTAATGTAATAAGATAATGATTCATTACAGAGCTCTAAGTGCCTGAAAGAGCAAGCCGCTGAAAATGGACTGGGAGAATCAGCCATGGTCGCTGGTGAGGTTTCGCCGACTGCTTTCCAGTTCGTGGGACCTTAAGCTGTGCCGATGGACACTGTCTGTTTCGTTTTGCTGGTGAAGACAGCTTTGTGGCTCTTATCCAAGCTGAAGGAGATGCAGTACAGCCGGCGACGGCTCTGCAAGTGCACAGCAGCACCTAGACTATATATAATCCTAGCTACTGGGCAGGACAAGGTCAGGGTGTACTAATTCTAATTAGTCAAAGTTTTCAACAATGCATCCAAAATGTTAAGGATTATTTCCTTAGAAGGAAACAGCTTAATACCAGATGAGGGGTAAGCAGTACTGAAGCATGCTGGACTAAGAGTGATGTAAGAGTGATGCTGACTTGCACGAATCACACGTAAAAAGGTTCCACGGTTGTCTGCAGCCCCTGGTGACTGATGATGCAAGACTCGCAACAGCTTTTACTGTCTTCTGCTATTCACAGCAATTTAAGTGCAAAATAAAAGTCCCTTCATGCGACAGTGCCGCCGGACCACGTGACAGTAAATGGCGAGCACACATGGGATGTGAGTGATATGCAGTCATGCATTTTCAAGCTGAATCGTATAGAGATCGAACCAGTTTTTTTAAAGAAACCTTCCTACACACAAGAATACTATAAAAGTTTTTTTTTTTTTCAAAAAAAGCTATAAAAGTAATGTTTAATTTTCATCTATTTTCCATGACCATGCTGGCTGTGAGCCTGGAAGCCATCCCAGGATACACAAGACTAAAGGCCGTGCAGACCCTGGATGGGAGGCTGGTCCACTGAAAGGCACACTTTAAATTTGTATTATTTTAATCGTTACATTTTATAGTTTATCAATCATTTCCTTGTGTATATTGCGCAGAATTTAATATGTCTGGGTCAAGTCTGGGGATTTGATTTAACCACCATTTCTGTGATTGTGGAATCTGCATGTTCTCTGCAAGATTTTCCTCCACATTCTCCAGTTTCCTCCTGCAGTCCTAAGACATTGAACTAATAGTGCAGTGTTTCCCATCCCGGTCGTCAGGGACAGCCAGACAGTCAATGTTTTTGCTCCCTCCCTGCTGAAGAGTCCACATTTTTGCTCCCTCCCAGCTCGCGAGCTGGGATACACTGAAATATTTGAGTGTGTGCCCTGCAGTGGACTGGCATCCCATCCAGGGTGTCTGCTACTTTGTGCTGTGTGCTTCCTGGCGTAGGCTCCATGCTCACCTTGATCCTGCATGAACTAATTGTTATTGGATAAATGTATTTGTTGCCTTGTACAATTGACAGTATATGATGAACTATCAGTGCATATCAGTCCAGTTGTTTTCTTTTAGAAGCCAGAGATAAATCCTTGCAGATGTATCGAAGGATTGACATTTAGCCAGACCCCAAAGGGTGGCCTTCGCCATCGAGGACACGGAATGTAGGTTTACTGGGGAGATGGAAATGCATGGGAGAGGATTCCTGTCTGCCACGTGCCTTTCAGCTGGTAGGCTTCCACACTGCTTCATGCACAGATGCCACCCCTGTTGCCTCATTCCTGTTTAACCGGCACGATGCTCTAATTTGATTTTGGAAGGGTGACATGGTGTTCTTAATATAATTGGATAATTTTCCAAAAGGTCTTTAATAACCAACATAATTTGACACCCATCTATAAATATCTTTCATAATATAAACTGCTGACAGACAAATGTTGACCAGCACTGCCAAGCGAAGATGATGTACTCTCCGATATGGCATGCAGTCCGTTTTCATTTTTTTCCTGAAAATGTACCAATGTCTTACTGTAGTCCTCATGATATAGCACGTTACAGTGGCTTGGGCGAATTTACTCCTAATATCTTGTGCGTCTGCAACAGATTCCTAAAAGCTAAATTAGATTACTTAACTTCAATTTGTATGTCTATTTTACTCTAAATTCTTATTTTTAATCATGCTGTATAATTGTGAAAACCTAAATTTGCCCCCAGAACTGACTGTATTTCTTTATTTCTGTTTATTTGTTTTCATTTCTTTGCAGTTGTACTCTGGGTGCTGCCCTTGTTGGGCTGTGACACTGCTCAGTCCTTACAGAACAGCTACTGCTGACTGACATGTCTTCCACTTCCTGGCAGCATGAAATCCGCAGACCTGCTGCATAACTCATAACTTGGCACATATAATCAATAGAACATAAAGTGTATTTGTTACAGTGCTTATAATCGTAATGTGAATTAAGACGCCCCCCTACTAAGTTTTTAGCATCTTTATACCGCAATCAGCAAACTGAGCATCTGTATTGTGATAATGCTGTTTATTAAATTGCACGATTTTCCTTTAAGAACAGCACAGTCAATTTTTCCGTGATGTTTGAGGACAGGCTAAGGATGCCGGTTGTGCTCGATTCCCAAGGGGCGCCAGTGTGCTGGGTGTCCCTTCAAGATCACAGCTTCATGTTGTCCATTTTATTAGCCACATAATTCATGGGAATTGTGCCAAGCACATTACAGGGGGGCTGCAAAGCTGAAAATACCCCCATTGGGATAAAATTACTCTGCTGCTAATAAGTATCTCAATGTCTCCTCCTGATCAAAGTCAAACTTCTCAGGCTACAGAGCAGCCGCCAAGCGACATTTGACACATGCTGCATTTGCCCTCAAAGACGTGGAAAAGCACTTCACAAATGAGAGATGTCAGGAAGTGAGGCAACATTTGCCCTTGGATTGCCCTTCACTTCAGTATGTAACTGCAGTTGTTAAGCAGTTCTTTTACAGTACACACCTTTTACACATAAATAGTCATATTAAAAACCAATCCCAATGTGTTCACCTGAAAATTAGCACAGGCGTTTGTAGCCTGGTGACTACTGCTGTGGTAACACTTTTACTTTGAAATATCCATCTGCATTCATTTCTAACAAATGATTACCCTCCAGAGCCAGGAATAGTAGCGTGGGTGAGACGGCATGTAATCAGGCGGGCCAGTCCCAAAACAATTCACATTACAGACTCAACTACTCTTTGTTTAAATCCCAATTTAAACTCTTTGTTTAAATCCGAATCACCCAATGATTCGTGGAACTACTAAGACCAAGTGAATAAAGAGAAAGAAAAATATGTTTTTGTCTCTCCAATTGATCTAACGACGCAGACATGTACATACAGTACATGTCAGACGATTGTTATGTTATACTGTATCGCTTGCCTTGAATGCTGAAGGGGTGGGCCTGAGTTACATCTGCATGGGCACATGTGGGCCTGAGTTACATCTGCATGGGCACAGGTGGGCCTGAGTTACATCTGCATGGGCACAGGTGGGCCTGAGTTACATCTGCATGGGCACAGGTGGGCCTGCCGTGGTCCTGCTCCCCTTGCTCGACAGAGCATTTAATGTGGGAATGGAATTGCTTAAATGGAGAAGCTGTGAGTTTGCATTACAGAAAAGGTGTCCATTTAATGTTAATTTAATAAATCAAAAAAATAGTAGTTTGCTTTTAAATGCATGTGTGGAATCTATATGTTGTGTTCCTTCAGGTTTGCCACATTATTTTAAAAAAAGTTTCAGTGAAAATTGAAAAACATTAGCTTTCAGATTCCAGAAGGTGTTGCAGTAATGATAGGAACAGTCAAAATCAAATAAAAATGTACATTTAAAAATATACATGATTTCAAAGTTTCAAATAACTGAGCATGACTGTTAATAAGCATTTTTTTTAATTTGAAAATGTATTGACTTTCTTAATGGTTTTGATGTTTTCAGACTGATGTCATAATGAGATTTTTAAGGACTGGTTTTGGGAAATTTTAAAAAACATGTTAAATGATTTTAAATTTACCCTTACAAACACTTCAAACCTGGTTATTATTGTTTATGCAAGTATTTTTAAATACTTCATGTTTGAAATGTTTTTGTAATTTATAATTTTGTAAGAATCACCCTATTATTCTCTGGAAACTTTTTTGAATTTGCATCAAGTTTGAGAGTTTTTGAAGAAATCCCATCACAGAAAATATAGTGCTGCTATAATTTTAATAATACAGATGTCTTAAAACACCAAGTAAGGATATGTCATTCAGTTAATCACTGTAAATTCATAATGGAAAGAAAAAAAAATGTGGTATTTACACATCAGAGAGACAGACCAGTGAAATGGTCGATACCAACAGATTACATTACCTTTGTAATGTCTTGTCATCGATGGGATGAGATATTAATGCGTATTTATTCAAATTAGAATTGGAGTTTAGAATTTAATTGTCATTGTTGACACCACAGCACACAGTGCACAACAACGAAATGTGACTTCTGCATGTAACCCATATGTGACAATGTGACATAGCAGGGGGCAGCTAATTCAGCGCCCGGGGAGCAGTGCTTGGGGGTGGTACCTTGCTCAGGGTACCTCGGTGGTGCCTTGCTGGTCGGAGATTCAAACCTGCAATCTTTCAATTACAAGTGCGCTTCCCTAACCATTAAGCCACCACTGATTAGAAAGGACGATTTCTTTGCAAGATCTCTTTTTGCAAAGTTGGCAAGATACTTACTTGGAAATTCAGGGTTCAGAAAATGACTGACTTTCTGTTTAATACTATACGGGTATATTCTGAATTTAAATCAAGATAAGTCACATCCCTCAGGATGCTGCGTCAGCAAACCTAATCATGAAGCTGAATGCAGAAATGCCGTTTATGAAGTTTCATATTACAGGAGATAGTTTGTGGGAATGGAGAACGAAGAGAAGTGATAGTCAGGGCAGATTTCAGTGAATTTAATGCCTCAGGCAGTTCGTAAGAAACCAAAAAAACGTATCTCCCAGTCAGGGGAACAGTGGTTGATCTTGCCACAGTCCTGTATATTGTTAGGATGTCAGAGAGCTGAGGAGCTAAAAAAGGAGACAATGAATTAAAGTTCTTTTAAGGTTCCTCTGTACCTATGGAAGATTAATCCCAAGATGTCATCTCTGGGTATTTTTCTTGGAACTCCACTGCGGGTGAACAAGGGGCATGTAACTGGACTGGACATGGTTGTCAAAGACCATCTCTGTCTGCTTCCTGTCGCCAGTGCTGTGATAGCCCTCACCAGTGCTGACAGTTGGAGGACAGCAGTCTCTTGCTGTCAGCTGCCCTGGGGGCTTCTGCTGCCATCGGGGAGGGTGGTGGGTACTCTCACTGACTTACTGACCCCTGTCACATCTCCACCCCCTTTTTCTTCGACAATGCCTTAAAGCTCTGGTTTCTATTTTGATCACTCTGCTCAGAGTATATACATTTTTAATGGTCCAAAGATAAATATTACCAGGATGCCACAGTGAGTATCCCACCTCTGATTGCCTCTGATATGTTTGATATTCTCCAGGTCTGCTTTGTCTGTACATGTGAAAAGTTAGGAAAACAGTTAACACTTTATTTAGATTTTGCTAATTTATTCCCAAAGTGAACTGATTTTTGTAGCTAACTACAGAAAAGCCATTTTATATAGCAGAGATATTAAAAATTGTCATTGACACTGTCATTGTGTCCCATATGACAGCCTTACTTCACAGATTACTGATTCTGGTGACACATTAGACAGGTATTTGCTTAAAGTAATCCATTCAAATCCACTCAGAATTGGTGTGAAACATTGATTTTATGATATTAAGCCTCTGCTTGCAATATTCAGGTGTCTAGGAGAAAGTTATAGAGATAGAGATACCTGTAACACAACTGCAAATGTGGACTGGTTCATTTTTACGCCCCGTTCCCCCAACACACGTGCACACACACACACAGACACACACACAGACACACACACACACATCTCCAGTCACATAAAATTAGGTCTAAGTAATATTGAAGGAATAGAAAGTTGTGGGTGTATCCTTTGAGATCAGTTTAGCATCTCTGTAACTTCCTTCTAGGCAACAAATGACCTCAATTTAAGACAGTATAGGGAGACTCAGACACATGGCCAACATGGTTGTGGTTGATACTAGAGTCATCTTTCTCATCAGACCTGGATCCCACAGCAAGGAAACTTACAAAACAGGACCTGTTTTTTCTCTTTCAAAATAACTTTGAGCAGCATATACCAGTCGAATTGCTGTCCTTCTTCAGCTCTATTGGATCATCTCGCCATGTGAACATAGTCATTTTACAAGGCGGTTATTTCAGGGTGAAAATACACCACTTTGTTTCAAAATTCCAGCATGATGTGTACAAACAGCAAGTCTTGTTTTTCTCTTTTTTTATCAGAAAAAGAGCAAGTTGCATTACCACATAGCTGTGATCATCAATTACCTGGGTCACTGCATCTCCTTGGGTGCTCTCCTTGTGGCTTTCATCCTCTTCATGCGCCTGAGGTAAGAGTATCTAATTGTTTGCAGTGAGAACAGGCTCTTTGTCTCCATCCATAAATGGGCCAGGCCACCAGAAACACAAGCTGAGTCATGTGTCCAGAGATCACATACATGTCGTCGCCATCATTCTTCTTCATGTTCTGATCACATGGTACTAAGTCCATATAACTGGTGTGATGTGTGTTAATATTGTTGAAAAGTCCCCCACATTCAACTGTCCCGTCAAAAATGCATGTAGCTATACTGATGGACAAAACATCAATTTACACTGCAAAGGATATTTAGTGATGGGACACTTCATCAAAATATTCAGTCCTTGGTTCACTGTGCTGGACTTCGTTCAGAGCTAGTGTTTGTATATGCAAATCAGCCTTCATTTATTCTTCCTTCTGTGCCTTATTTGCAATATTACAGAAATATTCTTTCTTTTTCTTCATAAAAAATAAGACTATTAAACACACACGTGTAGTTTCCTTCAGGTAAAAAGACTATATTTAAGGTAAAAAGGTATAAATTCTCTTGAAGCAGGTGTATGATGTCACCGTTATATACTCTACACAGCTGAGCTCTGGTTTGTCCTCAGCATTCTGGCTTCATTTTCTAAGCTAACATTCTGCTGGAGAATATTTGCTGTTTTCCTCTTTTGTATCAACAAAAATCACAGCTGATATTGGGATTGCAGGCAGTTCATAATAATTATATCTTATGCAGGAGTTAAATGAACTTATGGGATCATATAGCCGTGCTGTATAATATATTCATATAAATTGGCTGACAATTTATAGTTCAAAACGGACGTGTTTAAATGATTGGGTTAGTGTCCATGAGTCACACACACACACACACACACACACACACACACACACACACACACACACACACACACACATCCATATTTTATGGGGACTCTCCATCCAATACTTTTGAAATTTTTAGCTTTTTGATTGTAGTCATGGATTTTTATGAAACCAAATTTTCCCTTTTGGGGACGTTTGGTCCTCACAATGTAATATAGACATACCCCCCCCTCCCCACACACACACACACACACACACTCCACACAAATGTGAACTACATACAACATCCCACTTCTAACCCTCTTAGAATTTTTTTGCCCCATTTGTTGATAATTGGCACGATTTCACCAGGGGCTTCAATGTGAAAAGCCACAGAAATGCATAAAATTTTGCATGAATTTACACACATGCAACAAAACACTGTTATTATTCGTTCTCTTAAGCTGTTGGAGAAAAATAAAAACAAGTAAGTTGCAAGTGGTGTCAAATTGAAATATAACTAAATAAGTATATCTTTCATGGTACTGTAATATTTACTACTGTAGGTAGATTTATACCATGATACTCAAAATGTGAATGGGAAAGCATGGTTATAAATAAGTAATTAAGGTCAGACTTGAGTGTGACACTATATAGAAGAGTGGGCGAGGTAATGCAGACAACATGGACACAGCTCCATTTATAGCAGGAACAGGAACTATTAAGTTCCCACTGGATGCTCTGAAATGTTTTTATGTCAGGGATTTAATGGCTGATGACTTTCAAACAGTACAGGGTATTGTGATCTTGAACTATTAGTTACTTGTTACACCAATTTCCAAACTGAGCTGAAACCTGTGCAGCAATTATAATGTTGTAAATCTTCTCACAAATATATAAAAATTATAAACATGGTCAAGCAGTTACCCAAACCTCAATCTAGACCAGAATAGAGGGCACCTGAGTGAACTTCTATGTTGTGCAGGAATAATGTACAGTATAGCCTGAATGCTTTGAGGTGGGAAATGACAAACTTGCTTGAGGAAATATTAAAATAAGAAGGTAAAGCAGTATATCTGTTTTTAGCTTCATACTTCACACTCCAGGAAATAATAATGTTGGCTGAATAACATCCATAATAAAACTAAGATTTAAGGTGTAACTTTTATGTCGGCAATGGCAACAAAGTAGACTATAACAATAGGTAATCTCTGTGAAAACATTTACTTAATAGCTATTTAATCCATGTTTTGAATGGATTTGTCCTCTTGCCATTTTGCTTCGTTTGCTGCTGATCATAGTCATACATCTGCCAAAGGCGAATTTCATTATTTTACCAAAAAACATTTATTCGTTAGTTTCTCTGCTCAACATACAGTACATCCAATTTATAATACTACAAGAACAAGAGATTAAATGCCATGTACTGTGCAGCTTACATCATATGCATATTCAAATATTCCTTCTTGTATAGTATAAACAAATAAAACTTTACCCTCAGAATTCCTTGTTTAGGAAATTGTAAACAATTCTCTGAAGTCTTCACACTATAACAGTAATTCTACCAAAAACAAACGTAAATCGCATTTAATAACAAATCATCAAGAAACCAAAAGTAAAAAAATAACTGAAGAAGACTAACTCTCCTTTAGAGAACAGTAAATATTTCAAATGCCGTGGGGAGATTTCAAAGGCAGACAAACAACGGCTTATTTTTGCAGTGGACACAAGAGACAGTTACTAGTAAGTACAGCATCAAATCTCTATCCAAGACCTTATTTTGGAGTCCATCTTCTGCAGCGAACATTGTTTATCACAGCAGATGCAGCTTTTGTATGAGTGGTAGTACGGTTGAGTGGCCCAGAGGTCTGCAGAGTTTTGGGTTTAATTCCTGCCCCAGAGCTTCGAGTGTTTGCATGCTCTCTCCTATGAAGTGGATAAGCGGAGCGGTGCTCGACGGAGTAGCCTCATCTCTGCTGTGCCTTGATCCCCCAAAAAAGGCTCCAAGGGTGCTGGATAGATGGTTGAACCTGTACTTAGACCTAAGCTGTACTTAGACCTAAGCTGTACTTAGACCTAAGCTTCACGTTCACCTCTCACCTCTACATGTGCATGTGTATATCTCAAAGGAAAGCGATACGGGATATGAAAAAGCCGTCACACTCCAATGTCCATGACCATAAAACAATCATTTTAAACTATTGTTCACGAGTCCCAAATATGGAGTCCAAGTTGAATCAAGTTGAAGCCTTTTGAGGACTCAAGTCAAGTCTAAAGTGTGTGACTGCGAAGTGTGGCTCGAGTCCAAGTCGCAGACTCGAGTCCCCATCTGCTAGTGCCATAACATTACGTAGTGTGATACTAAAGTACCAGCAAAGATGTAAAGCCTCCATATGGTACTCCAGCTGAGTATGCATTTAATATGTTTTTCACTAGTCCTGTATGCAAATTCCCAGTGGTATACTTACTAGTATCAAAGGATGATCCTCCACTCTTAGTAGATTATGAATACTTTCTTCTCCATGCCTGCCTCCCATCTCCTTCTCTAATCTATTTAGTCTTTCTCCATCTTGACAACTCTGAAGGACTAGTTAACGATTTTCCAGTGACGTTAAATACAAACTAGCCAAGAATGACAGATAATTAGTACAACCTTGCTCACCATAATTGCTTTACAAGTTGGTCTAACTTGACATTTCCAACTGCAGAGCTGGATTTTTTGCTTCTGCTGAGAGTGATGAAACGAGCTGGATAATGCTGCGGCAGCTTCCGTCAAGACAGTACAATTGCCCAATTGTTGGCTATATTTAGAAACTCTTGGAGATTTGAAACTGATTCACTGTGGCAAATCATGTAACTTTTATTTGACCACAGTGACTCAGTAACCCAAAAGCAACATGCATATTTGGGGCTTTGCAAAAACGCACAGACTCAAAAAAACATTTTCTATGTATGTGTGTTAAGCTGGATTCAACAGAACAAGAGCACAGCAGGGACTGGAATGTGGCTTTAAATAAATAAAGAGATCAGTAGGTGAAAAAAAATAATGAATGAATGTCTCCAGTTATGTATGCAGGCAGCATCGGATGCCCACAGAGAGAATTTAACCATGAGAGTATATATTTTGCAAGCAAATGAGGCAGTTTTACCAAGAATTAATAACAGGGGGTAGGTCCCAAAGGATTTCTAAAAAAAATATTTATTTAATTAATTGCCGTAAATCAGCATGAGAACAGCGGTTCATGTGGCAAGTTAATAAAATCGTTCAAGCTGAGCCTGGCAGTTTAAGAGATTCCCTTCTGCCCAGCAAAACCAGCAGTTCTTCCACTTGTGGAAAACAATAACAGGCACTGAGGGCCGCATTTACAACCTACTTCAGTGTTTTGCTGTAGTACAGAGGATCATTATATTGGCTGGGAAGATATAGGATGCCACTTTTCAGACAACGAATATTATGTATCGGATGCCTAATAAGACACAATGAGATAAAAAAGTGCCACTTGAATTTATTTTAATTTAGTCTGGAAAAGAGGGGTTTACAGTAGAACCTTGGAACTCAAACACCTCGTAACTCAACCAACTCAGACATCGAACTGGTCTGTTGAATTGTTTTGATTTGTACCTCGACCAAATTCTTTGAACTCAACCGTTCCTGGTGAAACTTGTATGGGTCGAGACAACGTTCAACTTGAATGGTTCAGTGGAGAAAAATCTAGCCGCAACTCGACTGAAAACTTGGAACACGACAAAAGATAACTGGCCTGCTAAACAGATCAGATCGGATTGGTGAATCACTCTTAGTCTCGCGGTACCTCTCCAATGAGTTTGATGTGTTCCTGCTTTCATTAGTTATTTGTTGTTTTGTGCTATATCTATAGTACATTTAGTCATATGGTAATCATGGCCCCTGATAAAGTGAGCACTGGTAGCAGCAAACCCAAGACTAAAAGTGCAAGTAACTGTAGAACTTAAAAAGGAAATTATAGTGACACTTGAAGGTGGTGCGTGTGTTTGCTCTCGCTTCGGGATGGGATTGTCATTTATTTCTTGTTTAATGCTTTTGTATGTGTGTATTAGTTTTACATTGACTGTGAACTGACGGAGCTGGGGATACGTACTCTGACGTGGACTTAAATACACAGGACTTACTGGAAACAACAAGAAACACATGGTAACAATCGGGATTCCACACGAGGTTAACGAGGGGGGCGTGGCATACAGGAGGATCGGACGATCGGGAGTGACAGTTAAGTTTAATTAGGCCTTCATTTGGGGGTCTTACATGGATTAAATTAATTTACATTATTTCTAATGGGGAAATTCAACTTGGACCTCGACCAAATCGTAACTCGACCAGCCTTCTGGAACAGATTAAGTTCATTTTCCAAGGTACCACTGTACTTTGTTACTGGAATTGTAGCTGGTAAAAGTTCTCAAGAAGGTTGCCTGGTGAAATATGCCTTCCTGCTTATTTATGTATAGGAAAGCACCTACCTCTATATATGCTGATGTTGGTGTTTGTACCTCTGCAAGGGTCCAGTGATCAAAATCCATTACCGTTTATATATATATATAATATATATGTGTGTGTATGTGTGTGTGTGTGTGTGTGTGTGTGTGTGTGTGTGTATATATATATATATATACACACACACACAAACACACATACATAGTAATAATATCCTGGTTTATGTTATATTACATTTAGGTGATATAACAATATCAGCTAAGCTATGATGTCCATTCATATGTATGTAGGAAAAGCAGATATATCAAGTCAGAAATTCGCAAAATGTGAATGAGGCTAATTGATTTGATGGCTAATATGGGAAGCAAAGGCAAAATTCAATAACCCAAGAGCTTCAATGGGAAGGTAATGCGATGCCGGCTTACGGACAGCTGTCATTGCAGCATCCCTGCGGAAGGGTTACCTGGGAAAATATGCGGAAGGCCGTCCATAACCACACAGCGGGATGCTGAGGTGGCTGGAAAATAACGGTTGGGAGTAGACATCACGGATGAATTTAAGAACAGCACATTTGCTTGTATTAGTTTGCATTGCATTCCAATCTGTTTTACAGAAGCATACGGAATATTTGATGCTCTTAAGTAGCAACATACAATACTCTTGTCTAATTGTGTACAGTATCAGACATGGAATGCCTATGATTATGTAATAAAATGACTATGATCCACAATAGATGCCACTGTGAAATTTGCAGTGTTATACATTGTTCACAGTTCACTTCAGTTCTTTGTTCAATCTGTAACTTGAGCTCTTTAATTAAAAATGGGATTATTGCTACGGAGTTCTAGAAGTATATGAAGCCTGTTGTGGTTAAAACATGGTGTAATGTGGAAACAAAAGCCCAGTGACTATTCAGTCACGTACAATACAGTGCCAAATGCAGGTACAGAAGCCTTGTCAACCTGCAGTCACACATGACCTTAAATGTCACGAATGGATGTTTGGATAGATGGATACTAACATGGTACTTTAAACTGGGGAGTTAGCAGCTATTTCTGTATCTAGACGGACTAATTAGTCTGTATAGTGGTAAGGCTAATTACCCAGCTAACCCTAGGAAAGCAGCTGTAATAGGGAGGGGGGCAGAAACTTAAAACCGCTGTCTGTTTTAATGACTGCAGGGGAAAAAATGTATTACATGTCATCAGGTATCACGGAATTCACCGTTTTCACCAGCTCAGAGTTTCAAAACAAAGGTCAGCAGCATACCATTGTCAGTTTAGTCTAGATAATCCATCTGAAGCCAAGCAGGTTTGGGCCTGGCCAGTACTTCATTGGGAGATCAACTAGAAAAGCTGGATTGCTACTGGAAGAGGTGTTGGTGTGGCCAGCAGGTTAGCCTGTCCTGTGGCCTGTGTGGATCCCAATGTCCCAGTGCAGTGATGGGGACACTGTGCTGTAAATGTGGTGCCGTTCATCGGATGAGATGTAAAACTGAGGTCCTGATTCCCAGGGTCATAAAAGATCCCTGGGCATCTTTCAAAAGAGTATCTGGCCTCCTAATCATCCCCTATATCTAACTGGTGTTCTGGCTGCCATTGCATGATCCAGGTGGGTGCTATACAGTGGCAGTGGCTCCCTGTTGGTTCTGTAACATGCTTTGGGTGTCTTTAAGAGCACTATGTAACATTCATTCATTCAGATCAGCTCCTAAGATCGTATGAAACAGATGTGTTTCCTTTTTAACCAAAATGACTTTGGACTGAAACTGCAATTTGGAAATGCAAAGACACCATTTTTTCACATGCCATGAGTTCACATTCTGATTTTATTTAATGGTTCCATGTCACATAATTCTTGTCCTGATTCGAGCTAGTCAATAGCTGTATGTATTATCTGCTTTCTGTCATTTGTCAGTTGACATAATCCATCATTTTGATGGCTGCAGAATGAAAAACATGGACAGTCATTTCCTTCTGAGTAACTATTGATTGTTTCTCAGAAACAGCATGCCTTCCGTCCATCCATCCATCCGTCCATCCACCCACCTTCTAACTGTTTGTTCTGCTCGTGGTCGCAGATGGGCCTGGGGCCCATTCCAGGAAGCACAGGGTACAAGGCTGGGGTTCATCCTATGCCAGTCCTCCCCACACAAGCATGCTGTAACACCTCATGGAGGACCCAAGAGCATTACCCAAAGAAGCTAAACTGATACTGTAGTTGGGAGCCAGAGCCAAAAGATATACCCAGGGGTAGGGTGTTGCGGGGCAGAGCAAACGCGTGCAGACACTCATACACCAGGAGATGGCTTGGGACACAGACTCGCAGAAACAGGGAGAGCAGACTCACAAAAACACATGAAAGGAGACGCAGACAGTCCGGAGAAAACAGGGTAAGTAAGCACTGGGAGCGTGAACCGAATCATCAGACCCTCGCCAAGAGGAAACTTCCTAGGTCGGCTAAGTAATTCTGGTAATTTGACTAAACGATCTACTGACAGTTTTCAGGAGGATGAAGCAGGCTGAGCAGCAATGCAGGATCAGAGAGCGACCTCATGCACACATGCCTTATGTCAGCGGTAAACAAGTGCAAATACAGTTAACTCTCAATATCTATGGATGCCCAAGTCCCTTATATGAAATGCCGAAGTATTTGCATGTAACCCACGAACATCCTCCCATATACTTTAAATCATCTCTAAATTAATTGTAATACTTAATACAGTGCAAATCCTATGTAAATAGTTGTTAAACTGTATAGTTTAGGGAATAATGTCAAGAAAAAAGTCTACATACAGGTTGAGGACAGAGGCAACTATTCTAGTATATACAGAAAATAAAAATAGCGAAAATATATTCATTCTCCCTCTCTATCTGCACATTATTTAATTTGTTTGGATTCAGCGTAGCATTCAGCGTGAGGCAAATTCAAATTTTGCTTTTTGGAACATTTTAGAGTTTTTCTTTTGTATTTTTGATCCGTGGTTCATTGAATCTGCTGGTGTGGAACCCAGGGATACAGAGAGGCGACTGTACAAGCATTAAAATATCTGGAGTGTATTAGTCAAGAAGAAGTGAAAACAACGCTGTACAACAATATTAAACGATGGACTTGTCAGCGTACTTGTCAGCTTCCTCCTTGGAGACGGACGGACGCTGACTGGTCATGTTTAAAGTATTGCGCCTCTCTTTGCCTTGTGGAATTCATTTTGTGTGGTTTTCTAGTCACCCTTATTTTGACTGTCCTCTGAATAAAAGTTGAAAGTGTGGCATTTTAGCAGTGACTTGAGGTTTCTCATTACATAGTCATGATTGCGAATCACGCATCATATTCAGACATTTCTAGTAACGACGTATATAGAACAGTTTTCAGGAAATATATCCTACCACCCAAACTAGGTAAACTGTTCTGAATCCAAATTCACCCGAGTCAGAAGTTAGTTATTCCAGACCAGAGGTGTGTTTCAGGAACGCTTGTAGTATCTGCTTTTTCTCCGTTGGACTAATGACAGCATTTTTGAAACTCATGAAAAACTGCTTTGCATTGTTTCTGAGAATCTGAAGGTTTCTTTCTACATTCTAAATGTATTTTTTGTGGTTAAAGTTGGGGGTCAGCCCAGTCTCATCTTGTGGCAATGATCAAGTAGAGGACATGAGGGAGCTGTTTAGATTCATGGGCTCGTCATACCACTGCAAGAGACTCCAGCTAAAAAAATGTAAAACAAAATTGAAATAATTTTTGCCAGTTCTGCCTCTCTGCCTCCCAGGCATGAGCAAAACAATGAAGGCAAAACAGGAAACAGACCAGTGGGGATAAGTGACTTTTTCTGAGATTCCTGTCAACACTCTTTTCTGCCTTGTTTTGTTGTCTATTTGTTCATACTGGGAAATCAAAAAGGCTGAGAATCACGTCTTCTGGGAGAAGGAGCTCGCAGTGTCCTCATTAATAATAATTAGAGTGTGGAAGTGTTTACCTCAGGATGGCCTTATTGACTTTATTGGTTGCTGTCGGAGCACTTCTTAAGGACCTGACAATCCAGTTTTACTTGACGGTACTTTTCTGTGGGTATCACACAAAACCAGTCTACAGGTAGATTTGCTAATTACCATGCGGTAAAAAAAATTAACGTAAACAATAGTACCACCGCAATCCTTCCTGTTTGCAGGTGTTGCAAGATAGAAATTTGCTTAGTAATGCTTTCACAGTTACAGAAAGAACATCATAGAGTCTGAAATGTATTTTTAATTAGCAGAGCAAAGAGACCTGGTACAGTTTGTGTTCTTCACTCATATAGATTATGAGGTGATTTCCATCAAGACAAAGGACAAGACTCCTTTCAAGAGGGCAAGATGGTAGGAGAGGTGGGACATGCTGGACTGGGGAGATGAGGATAAAGCCTTGCATTCTTTGCTCAGAATGCTGTAGCATTCTTTTTCCTTTCATCTCTAATAAGCGGCTTGTTTGAAAGCACCAGTCAGCCATTGTGATTCAACAGCAGGCAGTTTTCCAATTCACTGCCGTTCTGGTTAATGGAATTGGCATCCCATTAATGGCATACAAAAGAAGTAGACCAGAAGATAGCAGTCCAGTAGTCCAGAAGATAGATTAGGCCTTTGTCATCCTGAACCAGAAAATGGGGCTTTTGCTGTGGCAAACTTGTACCTGAACAGCTACTTCTGAGTAGAGGAGTTGTGTGACAGTCCTGCTCTGTTAGTTGCATGTAATACACTGTGTTTTGGTTATTGCCATGTCGCTGGCACTTGAAGGATGTTTGTCACACTGCACGAAACTCATCAGCAAGAGGCCATGAAGAAGGCGGGAGTACGTTACCCGCCGATCCATTAGGTGGCAGTGTAATTTTGGTCACATTCAGTTACTTGATTTAGAGATTCTGTTGTATCTTTTTTTTTTTATCTGTTTCCTGTATCTTGGTTTCCTGTTTATTTTTGTGTGAACAGTTGATTTTTTCAACAGTTTTGGTTTTGACTAGCAGACTAATTTCTGGTTAAAGTTAGAGTCTTCGATCCTGTTTTAGAATCTATTCCTGTTTCAACTCAGCACTTAAACCCCATCCAGCCAAATTATCAACACACCTCTCAGTCAGCAGCACCAGTTTTGTCAGCACTGAATACTTGGAAACCAGTCCGTTAAAGGACAAAAATCCAGGAACCATGTTTGTACGCAGTTCAGGGCCAGTGTCTGTGCTCCTGATTTTGAGTTGTATAGGTTGTTCTTTATCGTGTCTGCATTGGCCATGATAGCAAGTAGAGATATATTTTAAGATACCAATCAAAATTAGCTAAAGCTATACCTGCAACGGTTGGCACATCAGGGACATAAGATCTTTCTCTGAAAGATACTGAGGAGAATCCAGGTAAAACTATGTTCTCTAATGTTCTCTGTTTATGTTAAATTAACTTTTTTGAATTTTAAATTTAATCCAGCAGAGCAGGATTAAGGAAAGATTTCACAGCTTGATGCAGCAAAGACATGCACTGTGTATGATAGGTAGAATGGGCAAGAAAAACAGAGTGTGAAAGTAGGTGTCCAGTGTGCTGCTTTGGTCTCCACAACTGCAGCACCGGTTTCTAAGCTCAGCGCTATCTCTTGTGTATGTGCTGTGCCCCACCCAAAAGACATGCGGCAAATGATAAACCCTGCTCAGAACTGGCACATTGATTTGTTTGTGAAGATTAACAGATGGTCTACATTTAGTCAACTGACTCCGTAAGAGTCGGAAAAGAATGCACAGATTGATATTTCTTGACATAAATTGGGTATGGCAGCTTGCAACCTTACAGAGGTCAACCTTTGTAAGAGTCAAAAATTATGGTTCACTAAAGAAATGAAAACATTGAGCAATGGAGGACGGAAAAAATATTACCCTCTTCTCATGTGTCCCGGTTCCTGCTATCACACATCCATCATGTGGTGATAAACACTGCAGGCTGGTAGTGATGGCATGATGGTAAGGGAATTTTTTTATGGTCCACACTGCTTCCCTTGATGAATACAGAGGAGCTTTTGAGTGCTGCTGGATATTTGAATGGCATTTCCAGGTGTCTCTCTTCATAGCAGTAATGCATCTGTGAATGGATTTTTTTTTCAGTAAGATCATGCCCTGTGCATCAAAACTAAGATTGTCCAAGTCTGATGTGCCAAATGGCCTCCTCGCTTTTGTAAATTTTGTATGTTCTTCTGTTGAATGTTTCCATGAAAAAAAAGACAATGAGGTTAGCTTAATGCGGTAAACTACCCAGGCGTCTAACTGAATATTCGTGGGATGTAGAGTTGCTCTACCAGCAATTTCAAAATAACCTTTTGGAAGCGCTGGAGTCAGCATGAGCCAGCAGCTCTGTGGAACACTTTGAACACCTTGTCGAGTTCATACCATGATGAACAGAAGCCAAAATCGGGACAGAAGGGAGCCCAACTCAGTATTAGGAAAGAATCCACAATGTTTTGACCACATAATACAAAGTACACCAGTTGTAGTCATTCTTTTTCAGAACTGCTATAATAACAGTTTTAACTGTTTTGTGCTCATACTTTACGGCATAATTCTGCTATTCACGTTGGAACAAAAGAAGACACAAATGCAGATGTTCCTAAAACACCATTTCTGGCTTATTTGAAAAAAATTATCTTTCTGGCAGCTGGAAGTTTTTCGCTAGTAATCACTGAAAATTAAGTCTGAATCTGTCTGTGCCAATTCTTGTTAGAATATTTGCCGCTAGCTATGAACTTGTTGCCAGTAAAAAAGACTCAGGAGATGGCCTGTACACACTGTGTCTGCTCCCTTAGTGGGGCACTGTCGTACTCCCCTCAAGCGTTGGATGAAATGCCAAGTGTTTGGTTTCTCAGAAATGAGAGGACAGGACAAGCATTTCCTCGAGTCAGGAAAAAAGCTCATCCTCCGCTCCTTAGAGAGCTGGAATAAACTCTTTTATGCCAAAGTGAACTTTAATTAATAGAAAATGTCACTGTGTTTTAAAATTAATTGAAGTCAATTCATAAGGGAAATGTCTGAACTGAGAACGATAATGCCTGACGGAGAAATAGGAGACACAGTGCTGGACTGGGCATGCTTTGCAAGCTAGAAACAATAAAGACTGGAGGGCATTTAATAATACTATAGTGGTTTAATATTCTAGTTGAGCCAAACACAGTTAATGTTTTATTGAGCCATAACCCATGCGTGATTAAAAGTAATTATGAATTCCAGAACCCCTGAAATATACCTGCAATGGTTGGCGCATCAGGGACATAAGATCTTTCTTTGAAAGATACTGAGGAGAATCCAGGTAAAACTATGTTCAAGATCAGTGACCATGCGTGGTTAAAAGTAATTATGAATTCCAGAAGCCCTGAAATGTACATTATACATGTAACTACTGGCAGCCACAAGTACTCCCTATGAATTAATTAAACAATGACAATCATGCCATTGTAGTAGAGGGCAGCCCAAACTGCCACTGTCTTAAATCCACAAAAAAATGACATATTTTAAAATAATTACTAATTTTGGTTTTACTAGTTGAAACAACTTTTATATTTGAAAACTCAAATTTCAAAATTAAGATAAGGCATGCATCATCGCCGGTTTCAAATTATTTCCTCCAAAAGGTACATCTGAATGCCAATAATAAAAAAAATCTGACTGTCAGCAATATAATGCAGAATAATTGGATTTTACTGTACAAATTTTATATTATTCATTATGATAAATGTATAAATGCCATTGTGAAACATAATCGTCATTGCGAGGTGGGTGGTGCAGTGGTGCAGTGGTTAGCACTGTTGCCTCAGACCAACATTTGAGTCTCTGCCATGGCTCCACCCAAATTGCCCGTAGGTGTGCATGTGTGAGTGACTAGTGTGTGAGTGTGATGGGTTGGTGCCCCATCCTGGGTTATTCCTTGGCTTGTGCCCATTTCCTCTGGACCCCCCGTAACCCTGAATAGGACGAGTAGTTTCAGAAAATGGATGGATATCGTTTTTTACAACAAAAGAAATGCATGGACTTTGCATGTTCTCCCCGTGTCATTGTGGGGTTTTCTCCAGGTACTCCGGTTTCCCCCCTGCAGTCCAAAGACATGCTGAGGTTGATTGAAGTTACCAAATTGCCCATAGGTGTGATTGTGTGAGTGAATGGTCTGTGTGAGTGTGTGGTGTGTCTGAGTGAATGGTGTGTGAGTGTGCCCTGTGATGGGCTGGCCCCCCATCCTGGGTTGCTCCCTGCCTTGTGCCCATAGCCTCTGGGATAGGCTCCGGAACCCCGCAGCCCTAAATAGGATATGTGGTTACAGTAAATGAATGGATGGTTTCTAAAATCAAATAAACCACATCTGGGCTAAATATACAGGTATCGCCATTTAGAAGTGTTGCCAACTCTTGGCTTTATTTACTAAGCAGCCCAAATGAAATTCCAGGAACCCTGAATACAAAAACAAAAAGAAAACAATTCAGGTGTATTTCCTTCCCTTCTTATCAATCCATCTCCTAGGACAATGTTTCCCACCCCAGTCCACTGGAACCCCCAAGTGGTCCACATTTTTGCTTCCTCCCTCTTTCTTGCAAGACAGTTCACATTTTTGCTTTCCCCCAGCACCCAGTAGGAGCGAAAATATGGGATGTCTGGGGGTCCCCGAGGACCAGGTTGGGAAGCATTGCCTTGGAGTATTTGCACACTCTTGCCATATATCAGAAACAACTCTCATCACTGCTACTATCCTCACGCCACAATATTAACTTTCTCAGCATCAGATACTGTCTGGTATGTCTCTAAATTTTACAGAAAATATGCTAATGTGCAACAGCTGTGTCTTGTTAGGGTACCTCCTGTTTATGACTGTTCTGTGTAACTGAAGGAATGTTTGACAAGGATCATCCCAGGGGCATTAGAAGCATTTTGATTGTGGGGGGGGCGAACACACTGGCATAAAACTAATATTTTATGTTAAATGTGGGGGGGTCCAAATATATCATTATGAAATGTTGAAATGTTGTATATCATTATGAAAGATTTAATGGCAGCGATGCCCATGGATCCTCCCATATACGCTACCATTCAAATGTTAGGGGTCACTTGGGAAGTTGTTTTGTCCATTAAAATAACATCAGATTCTAAACGAATCTAAGTTTGACGTGTTCAGAAGAATCTTTGTGAGACACAGATCAAATGAAAAGACGCTGGAGGAGTGCTTGACAACATCTGTCAAGGATGGTGGAGGCAATGAGATGGTCTGGGGCTGCTTTGGTGACGGTAAAGTGGGAGATTTGTACAGGTAAAACTGATCTTGAAGAAGGAAGTTTATCACATTTTGCAACTCCATGCCATACCCTGTGGACGGCATTTACAACAGGACAAAAACCCAAACAGAGCTCCAAATTACGCAAAAAATTAGGGAAGGAGCAGTCAGCTGGTGTTCTGTGTATAATGCAGTGGCCAGCACAGTCAGCTGGTGTTCTGTGTATAATGCAGTGGCCAGCACAGTCACTGGATCTCAGCTCTATTGAACTGGAAGCGGTTTAACCTAATGGTACTTAAGAAGTACCAAACGTTTGAAGAACATAATTATTATTTTAATTCAAAAAAATGATTATTTCTAACTTTGTCAATGACTATTTATTTAGCTATATTTCCTATTCAAACTCATTTCAAGTCTGCTTTCACGGAAAACAGGGACGTGTCCCCAAACTTATGAACGGTAGTGGGTGTCATTTGGAATCTTCTCTTAATCATTGCTTTGCATCACTATGCAATAAATTACAATATATTAAACTTTTTTTTTTTAAAAATGGGGCCACTTAGATCTCTTCAGTCACATAATATAAAATTTTAAAAAACTCATATAACTGAGTGATCTCCATTACTCCAGCTGGCTCTTTCACCATTACTTTTTGTTTGTACTCTGGCCACCAGGAACATCTTCAGATATGACATTGCTCATTACAGGCGACTCTTGACAGACACAGTCCCACAATCCCTTGCTACCGAGGAAGATCTAGTCTCATCATATTAATTACTGAAGCAATTATGTGTCCTCAAAGATAACCTGCAATCCGTGATAAAAATGGGTATTTATTGCTGATCATTGTGTAATGAAAAACCTAGAAACACATAAGCAAATTAGCATCATCACCCTCTTGAGAACATTGTGATAAAATGATCATTTGCAAGGAGTGTAGGTGTTATTTGCAAGAAATACGTAATATTTTATTATTCATGTTGACTAAAATGTAAAGGATATTGTGTGTGTTGAGTTCATTTAGGCTGACTACCCACACTGTTCTTACCAACCTATATATACTAAACCTGTGGTAATCAAACAAGCAGGGCAGTGGTTCCCGGGGACCGAGTTTGAGAACCACTGTACTAAACCATTACCATTTTTTCACAGAACTGTGAATCCTGCACATATACCAGGCCATCCATCAGCACAGAAGTATAATTTTCAAACGGTAGTTTTCATTCCGGAAAACAACTGTGGGTCATGTAATGCTTTAATTAAAATTAAGACACAAACAATGGATGGATGATGGAAGGAAGGAAAATATGTGTATATGTAAAAATTAAACTTTGCCCTCTGTTGGACCAGCATCCCAGGGTGAACACAGTAAAATCAAACCCATAGAGCATAAGATGTGCATGAGAAAAATGGAAATGCAGCAAATTGGTTTCTATGCTCCAAAATATTGCAGTGACCTATTCCCATTCTGGGTCAAGCTCCAAACACAAATATTGTCATTTGTTGTCAGCATCCGATGAATCTCCCTACAGGATCAATACCCACCTTGCTCGTTTTCGGTCCCATAATAGGAGCATCCGATGCCTAAGGAACATTATTCACTGGAACCTGATTACCGCCTTCATCCTGCGAAATGCCACATGGTTTGTGGTCCAGCTGACCATGAACCCAGAAGTGCACCAGAGCAATGTGGTGAGTTTGCTCATGACTCGCCTCACAGTATATTTAAAATGCTCTAACAAACACAGGATAATGACTTTCTTTTTTTAACAGTGAGAGGTACCATTGAAGTGACGTAAGCATCCATCCATGAAAACTGGAAAGCTTAGTCCCTAAATATAGGGAAGTGGTAGCGATTGAAGTGAACCAAAATGTTTAATATGAAAAGGGTGATGTCACGGGTGCTCGCGATCGCTGGGTGAGCGTGCAGGCAGGCGAGCAAGCAGGTACAAACAGGCAGGCAGGAATCGGGCAAACGAGGGTTTAATAGGGATCTCACGCGAACAAACATCAATGACAGACAAGGAAAACTGGGGAGACCAGGACTTAAATACACAAGACTGATTGAAAGCAAACGGACACAGCTGGGTACGATCCGGGAAACACATGTGGGTAAGCAGGGGGCGTGGCACACAGGAGGAGCAGACGAGCCGGGCATGACAGGTGAGGTGACCAAAAGGCATTTTTTTATTAGTGTGAAATAATAAGAAGAATAAATTACCACCCAGTGTCAAACCACTTATCTAGTTCACCTTGTGACATGTCATTTCAATTTATGCAATAAGCCTTTGCAGGGAGCAATTCGCAGGGTCAGCTCAGCTACCCACATGTTTCTGGACTGTGGGAGGAAACCCACATGCAAACATGATCTCTAACCCCAGAGGTGTGAGTGCAACCCACTGAGCCACTTCGCCATCTCATTACAAAAAATCAAGAAAGTAAAAGAATGAAGGATCAATTATATAAACAGTACAAAGAAACATTTGTGAAGAGGCAAATATGTCAAACAAATATCTGTTGGATAAATTGTTTTGTTCAAGTTTAAAACAACAACAAAGTTAATTAAATTACACATTTTAGTTGTATTTCAGCCGCTGTTCAAATTGAAATAGAGGAACTAGATCCTCTTCTGGTTGCTTGTTTACACCATCAGTAGGAGCCAGTCTCTGTGACACACTGCAGAGATGTGCATCACAAACACATCCTTAAAGGGTAGCATAGCCCCTCAAACGTCTCCTGCCTGCTGACTGATAAATAGCTTCCTCGCAAAAAGAACACGCATTCCTCTTTGAAGCTGCTGCCATGTGAAATATTGCATGACTGGAAGTGGACAGTTCTTGACAGTTCTTCAGAAATAAAAGCTGGATAAATGAATGCTCTTGTTTCCTGACATTCTATATGGCTATGCACAGTCCGCCTGGAAAGGGGTGTGCTATTCCAGCCCCTAACCTAGGAACCCAGCAATAACACAATGTTTTGTAAAGCAGGAGGGAAAAACAGATATACTGGCAAATATACTGGCGATAGGTTTGAGATGCCTCAAACCTGGAAGCATTTCATGGTAAGTGCTGCTGTGGGATCTAGTATGGCATTTATTGCCTCCTTAGTCCCCCATAACTCAATATCAAGGTACTTATCTACAGTCCTAAGCAATTAGATAGACTTCAGCATAGTCCTTAAAGTGAAAAGAGCTGCATTTTGGAAGCAGAGACTCCAACATAGCTAAACTCTAAGGTACAGACAATGACTACAAACTACAATGAAACATGGCGAAAACAGTCCATTTCTCCACATTTTTGTTCCACAAGGCAGACGTGCTATAACCGATTAAAGCATTTAGTAGACCTGCAACCCACGTTATTATTGTCGTAGTAGCACTAATCCTTCTAATTATGATAATCACCTTAATTATCTCATTTTGATATCCAGGGGATTTATTATTATTACTGCTTAGATTGTTATGCATTTGTGTCTTTTGATATTTGCTGAAGCTATGCAGATACCTTAGCAACAAATCGGCAGGGACCATCCTGAGAGAAGCAACCATTTCTACATTCTAGAGCTCCATCCTGTCCGCTGCCAGTTTAGGGTTAGGCTTAGGGCTAGGCTTTGGGTTAGGTTTAGGGTTATTCGTGTGGGCTCCCTGTTCATTATATATTTCTGTATGTTTTTTCCTCTCGCCCCTAAGATTTGGTGTCGCCTGGTCACAGCTGCATATAATTATTTCCATGTCACAAACTTCTTCTGGATGTTTGGCGAGGGCTGCTACCTGCACACAGCCATTGTCCTCACGTACTCCACAGACAAGCTAAGGAAGTGGATGTTCATCTGCATCGGCTGGTGTGAGTGGGGGGTGTCGTGGGCATCCTGGATTTATGAAAAAGAGCATGGACTTGCAAGTCAGGCTTTTCTGTAGTCAAACTGTAATCTCTCAATGCTGTTGTTGTGATGACTGTAGGAGAAATACATTTTAATTATGTATTTTGGCCATTTAATGACCCAACGAAAAGTGGTAGGGCCTCTCTGGAAGCACTTTTAACCAGTTCATTTACTGGAGCATTAGAATGCCTTTGGATCAGGAGTATTATTTTTTACCCATATCTGCAAAATGCAAAAACTCAGATTTGCTTGGTGCCATTTATAAATAATACATAAGGCAGATTCATTGGCAAATTGTGACAGTTTGACAGAGCGATAATGTTCGATAATGTTCCTTTGAATAAACGGGTGAGGGAAGCACTATAGGCTGTGACACTGGGCATTATAATAAATATTTTTTTTCTGACATTTAGCAGCAAAAATATGAACTTATGGCTTTTCTTTCTTTTTCTTTTTTAAAGGCATTCCGTTCCCGATCATTGTTGCTTGGGCACTTGGTAAGCTGTACAACGACAATGAAAAGTGAGTTTGAATTTACAACTGTCTGTTATGAGTACATAAAATAAAGTAATTTTTGTTTTTTTTATTTTCTTTAATAAAACTCTTCATTTTGCATTCTGTTTGGGTTACAAGCATCAAATTGGAAAGATGCTTTTCATTAGTTGTTGTTTACATAATTACATTTACTGCCAGATTATTGAAGTCAATTAGCCCAGGGTCTAATCTTGATAATTCCTTCTATAACTTTCTGTTTGCAGCCTCTATGAACTTTGCTTTCACAACAGTGATTTCAGTCCTTAAAGAGTAGTTTAAACACAACAAAAGTGTGGTTTAATTGTGGAAAGCAATCTCTACAAAACACAGGAAAAAAACATTAATGCCATTATTGAGAAATATATGTTTGAAAAATAAATTAAGGACACGTTTATTATAAGTTTGAGAATTTAAAGAGAAACTGCTAGATGAATAATTGACATGTTTAAAATCATAGATGCTGGTTTGGGAAGCGGGCAGGCGTGTACACAGACTACATCTACCAGGGCCCGATGATTCTAGTTCTGCTGGTAAGTGCACATTAAAGCCGTGCATTGGGACTGGGGTCCCGTGAGACCCCCGGAAATCTTTTTTTAAATATTTTTTTAAGGTTGCCGCGGGCGGGAGGGAGCGGCTAAAAGTAGACTGCGGGTCCCAAGATTTTTGGCAGGATGGAGAATGTAACTGATGTGATTTATTTTGTGTTATATATTCGTGTTTGTTCTGAGCTATTGTATTAAATTGTGATGTTCAGCTAGTTTAAATCTATTTCTTTGAAATAAGGTTCAGGGTTCTCTTCTGTTTTTAAGCTGCTCTTGTTTGTTTATAATAATGTGATATTTAAACATTTGTTCTATAGATTTGGTTATTGTTTTTTTTTTTAATAACTGCAGATATTTGCACATCTGATTAGTTTTTGGGCTCAGTTTACATTTATTTGCAATTCAAAGCTGATAGATTTTTGTTGAATTTGTTTTATTTAGTTAGTTCTTGTTCTGTTGAAATGAAACATTTAATGCATATAAACTTATTTCACCATACAGAATATCCGTTAATGGGTCTCCGGGTGCGGGCGGGATTGGACAGAAATATTGCGTGTGCGGGGGGGGGGGAGTGACAGAGACAGACAGCGGGAGCGGGCGCTAATGGTCAGAAATTCAGCTGGAGCGGGATTTAAAAAAATCAGCCCCGCGCAGGGCTCTAGTGCACATGTTTGTTTAATGTGTTTTCCACGACTTTATTACTGTGTATATTTTACTAATACTAGAGTGAGTCTGTTTGCTTTTTTTCTGGTGGTTTCACAGCAACCATGTGCAACGAATGTAAAACCTTTGTTCAGAACAGGTGAAATGCACAGGAATGCCAAAGCTCAGCCTGGATATTTAAATCTAAGTGCATGATGACGTCATTAGCGATTTTATTATGTGCATTTTTTTTATTGCATAAAATGTTTACCAAAATGTTGTTTTATGGTGAGCTCTGAAGCTTAGAGTGACTGAGAGTTTTTATAACATTATTGCCATAATGCTTATATATGGTTCACTGTTTGTTTCATTTCAGATCAATTTCATTTTTCTGTTTAACATTGTCCGGATTCTCATGACTAAGCTCAGAGCGTCCACCACGTCAGAAACCATACAGTACAGGTAAATTGGTTCCCCCTATTTTATGGCAGGATGTACAGTACATGCCTTCTTTGCATAAAAAGGTAATTCCTAAGAAATTGTTGTGGATTAGCATCTTCGTCAGTTTAGCTCGCGGAGGACCCTGTGAAAGACCAAGCCTTGTGCCTTCACGGAAGCTATTCTTTTATTATTAATCAAGGTTAATTTGTCACATTACTATCTTGTGTTGAATTTGTCAATTAGTCAACTTTAATGAATGCAACATTTTCCGTACAGCAATGCTTTTTTAATTAAAAATGAGCAATTATTTAATTAAAGTATAAATTGCATACAGATTTCAAACTTAACTCTGTCTTTCAGTAAGTTGAACAATGAAATTTCTTATAACAAGGATTATAGCTCATAAACTAACCACGAATGGATGTAAGCTGAGTTTTCCAACTCTGACTTTCTTCAGAAAAGCTGTGAAAGCTACTCTGGTCCTGCTCCCTCTGCTTGGAATCACATACATGTTGTTCTTCGTCAACCCTGGAGAAGATGAAATATCACAGATTGTATTTATATATTTCAACTCATTTTTGGAGTCATTTCAAGTAGGTTACTTTTTCTGAACTCTTAAAGAAATTATTGATATTACAGGAAAAAAACGTTTCTATTGTTCTTCTGAAGCCTTCCTTTGCAAATTAGCTGTTATCTAATTAAGTTTTGCACAGTTAATTAGAGTTACAAAAACATAGCTTCTCCTTAAAATCAAATTCTTAATTCTGCCCCCTTGGTAATGAAATCTAATCGGTATGAATGTGGTGCTGGTTATGACCGAAAGTGAAAAAATAAAACCATGAAAAAAGTAGCAATCTAAAGCATTTTATATAAATTAGACAAAACTATTTGTTGAATTTTTGGATCTTAAGACATATTCATGATTTGGATGTAAAGCAGACATACAGGTATACTGAAATTCAAAATTTAAACCAAAATTCTCTATCAGCCAGGTTCATTGGTGGAATTACCTCGAAATTGCTCTTGATTGCTGGCATTTTCAGTGATTTTGTTGGTAACATAAGAGCATGGCGATTAAGGACATGGGTTTATAATCTAGAATTGGTGGCGTCTAGTCATGGGGGGTAGGTACTTTACATAAGTAAGTATAATAATGCAATTTACAGGTGGAGCCAGTAAGCCTGTGCATGTGTGAATAAGAATCTTTGCAGTATATTAATGAAATGAACACGCTTTACCCAACATGTCTTTGGTGTGTATAATGTAAATCTCCATCCACATTGTAGCATGTGTATAATGTAAATCTCCATCCACATTGTAGCATGTTAATGTAAATCCATGCCTACAGATTTGTTAAGCTTAATTTTGTTGTTTTTTTCTCTCCTTTCTCCTACTGTTAAGGGCTTCTTTGTCTCAGTGTTTTATTGCTTCTTGAATAGCGAGGTAAGCAGGCCCAAGTCCTCTTGGCTGGATCCCGTCCCAAACAATCTTGTTAATCCTACAGTGAAGACGCTTCAGATCCTTTCCGCACATCCATTCTCACAGATATACTGTATAGGATGCACAAAATAACAGGCAGGACTACTAATTAACAGAGGTCTGTTGGAACCAGGGATCTCATTTATCAACTTTGTGCACAAACAATTTTGAGCATAAACCATGCGTATGGTTTATGAACACTCCCAACTAACCCTATGCCCAAACCCCTAGCGATAGACCAGTCGGCTAGGATACGAACAGACTCTCCCTTAATTAATTATCAACCTAGACTGATTGACAAATAGAATGATCTGTTTATGTTCACAAAAGGATGCACAGACAGGTCATGCTGATGACAAGACCTTATTCCAAAGTGGGATAAGGTCCACGGTCAAAGAAATAGAACATCATTGTCACTAAATACAATCTTATGTGGAGATAGACAGTAACATACAAGGTCCATAGTAAATAATACGCACTGATTGAGAAGTCCCGAAAGCGGATGTAGTAGGATGTTAGCGGGCATATCGTTAAGTGTAACAGATGATTTCTAATTCAAATGTTTGTTAAGGTCAGTTTTTATTTCGCCAGATATAATGTTTGGTTAAAATGCAAGCCCACGCCTAGCACCCATGTAGGGAACGAGGTTTTTGCTTGTGAACTTTGTCAGTATATCTCATTATACCACATGAAGAGTTTTATTTTATGGTGTTTGTATCATGAGGAGCAATGCTTCTTTAAAAACAGGCATTTGCTTTTCCCCTTTAAATAAGTAAACATCCATTAAGCATCTCAAAGCAAACCCTGTGACCTACCCTGTTCAGCTTTCTCCATATGCTGGCATCTGTGAGAGTGATGATCTGGATGATGCAGTTAGGAGGCCCCTAAGCGGCATAATGCTGACTCAGACAGCTGACTTATTAGCAATTCAGGTGCAAATGGGTGCAACCTCCCTAAATCATCTCAGCTTCCACATGCTTTGTGATGCTCCAAGCCCTACAGCTCCTCATTTGGAAATAAGGGGATGTCGCATTTATTTTTAATGCTAACTGATATTATAAGTTATTGCATTATTTATGTGGTCGGCAGCAACTTTTACCAAGATAGAACTATAGAACTTGCAGAAAACTGAGTCATGTTATAGTTTTAATAATGGAGATATTAATATTTTATATAGATTTTAGTAGTCTCCTATTTTCCAAATGAAAGACACTTACTTGATAGAATTAAGAAAATCTTTCATTTGAAAACCCAGGAAAATAATGAGCATGTTGAGTCACATGTGGTTACACGGCATCGTGGGGCTGGTGTTGATTGGAGGAGAGCTGCAGCTGCCACTGCTGCCCACTGGCAAATCGCAGGCACATCCAGGTGCTGATGCAGTGACCATCCGAGGACAAATATAATCCTGTCTTATACAGACAATGACAGCGCAAGCACTGCAGCGCAACCCGTCGCCTTTAACTGAGTGGCTTTCATAACTGAGCCATTGTATTGCCATATTGCTCTTTCTGGCTTTGAATCTTGCTTTTAAACGCAGGCCTGATGTTTAAAGTGTGCAGCTTGAATGTGCTGCTTCGATGGTATTATAGCCACACTGTTTATTCCAAGAAGTATCTTTTAACTAGAATTCCAGTTTCTTATAGCATGGAACTTAACTTATAGTGTTATGGTCTTAAATGCCTAGTAGGTCTGTAGCTGGTTGATACAAGACCTCTCTTAGCAGCATTAATTAGTACCCAACCTTCGCTGGTTTAATGAAAAATGTGACTTTGACATCTCATATTGGAAAACTGGAGGGCAACTCCTCTGTCACTTCCTATAATGCAGAGGTTTGTTTTTAATGAGCCGATTAGGTGAATTTTCTAGAAACTGACTTAATCCTTAATTGATAGATGTTTATAGATGTTTCATCCACATTTCTTCTGCACTGTAGTGCCATTGAGATTTGCCTGATTCTGGGTGACAGGAGCCCTAAAATATTTGCAATATAATTGGATTGGTCTGGGTTGGGAGCCCAGTATTAAATGCATTTATGTGACCCATAATTGCTAGTGGCAACCCTGGCTGTGCATTTTCCGTGACAATGAAACCTAGCAGATACTGCACACCATGATTAGTTTGACATGCAGTTCAGTTATTAGGATTGTGTTTTACCACACAGATGGCTGCCAAGGTTTTAAAAGATGCTTATTAGCAGAGTCTATAATATGCTGCACTATGTTTTTTTCCACTTCAGATCAGTTGTCTGTTAATTTTCCATGTCATACTTTGGAGCGGCAAGTTAAGCAAGTAATCGAAGTAGCAATGACATTATGTTCGATTTCTAGCCACAGTAAAAATGTAATTAAGCTTTGTGTGCTCAGGTTTGATAAAAAAAAAAACCTGCAATCATTGTGACACATTAGTTCACTGGGTATGTGGGGAAATGCTGAGAACCCTAAACCAATTAGTATTATTGCTGTTGTTGTTACTGGAAGCATTTGTCTCAAATAGGCCTGGAAACAATGTGAGTCACGGGGTCCAATTTCTGCATGTTACACAGGTACGTTCGGCGGTGAGGAAACGGTGGCACCGGTGGCAGGACAAGCACTCCATCCGTGCCAGAGTGGCGAGGGCCATGTCTATCCCCACCTCCCCCACCCGGGTCAGCTTCCACAGCATCAAGCAGTCGACAGGGGTCTGATGACGGAGTGGCCCAGTCGCTCGCCAGGGAACGTGCATGCTGCTCGCTACAGGGTACAGGCAGAGCTCAAGTGCGGGGACAGGAACACCAGTGCAGGAAACCCTGCTGCACCAATCTGTAGAAAAAGTATCAAGAAATAAAGCTAAGATCAAGAAAAAAAATAAACCCCAAATACAACTGTTCATATAATGTCCTTAGAAATGACCTCCTTACCTTTTACAGTTCCCTGATGGTGAATATACAAGTCATTACCAAACATAACATAAGAAAAGAAATCAGGTTACTACGAATGAAAAGGTTCCTGCCATATAGGAAACAGATGAGCCCAATGTATGCCAGCATTTCCTAATAGGCAGCCAAATTGAGGCCTAAACTGGATACGTGTTTTATTCGTGAAAACATTACTTCTGTATTTTACTCATAGTGGATGAGATTATGTTTGTGTTTATCTTCAAAGCCACACTGAATCTGTAAATGCGAGTTGTTGGTCAGAAGGACAACTGTGGCTGATCACAAGTGTCTTGCTCAGGTTTCTCTCCACAATCCGTCGATCAGCCGCACAGAAAACGGTCACCCTCCATTTCGATGGACTGCATCACTCATCGCCATGCATTCCACTACCATGGTAATCCATGGCGCCTTTGCTGTATAACTAACATCCAGTGGGACACATGAAATCTGGAGATATTTGCACCATATAAATCTGATGCCACCAAGCCTTTTTTCAGCGTGGTATTATGGCTTCTAGATAATTTTCAGATCAAACATGATAAATGATCTTTTACCTTGCACACCATGTAGGCAGAACATATGCATAATTCTTAGAAACCTGATGCATTTCTTACCAAGAAATAATTGAAGAAAAACTATTTGGTTTAATTACCCATAAATACACACATTCTTTTTATTATTAAATAAAATGTTCCCAGTGGCTTAATAAATGCATATTTTAGAAGATTCTATATGATCATCAAAATATGCTCCAAACAGAGGCAGTGTTTGAATAGTAAATCACACATTTTGATGTGCATATATATTCCCAGGCAAATACCATTACAGATGAAGGAAATCAGATGGATCACTTTCCAGACAAGTGGGATGTACAATTACACAATGTGTAGATGCATTTGTTTCACTGTTGTGATGCAACTCTTTCTAAAATGGCTAAGAACTTACAAAGTTGTTCTTATCTGCTGTGCAATTGATGTAATTGGACTGAAAACAGGAACACATGCATACATTGGTGATCTTACTGTGGAGAAATGATGAAAAATCAATATTGGTGTCATGAGCTTTCCTGTTGGGGTGGATCTGGTCATTATATAACCAAAATGTGACTTATTTGTTAACGTGATGTCCAAAGATAACACTGGTATAGTGTCAGATACAGTTTTTGGATTTGTAGTGTAGTGGCACAAAAAAAGTATACAATACATATTGTAAACATTTTGTTTTCTATTTTTCTATTGTTCCGGTGAGATAAAGAGTTGTCAAATTACTGTTCAGTTTGCATATATGTATATATATATATCAATACTCACTGTCGCTGAAATTAAAAAATAACTGAGTAGTTGCTTCTAAAGAAAGGAGTGAGCACCGATTCTCACTGAACACGGGAAAAAAAGAAGGAAATCTTCATATCCAGCTAACACAACTCAACACAACAATTAAAAATTGTTAGTTTTTTCGTGATCTTCTGCATTATTGTTGATGAAGCTGATCAGTGACAACTATGTTCAGTACCATGATGTCAGGTGTTTGCTTTCGTATTATCAGCAAATTTCAGCATTAGCCTGCAGGTAATCCAAAATCTCCTGACATCCATTAATTTCTCTTGCCTTTCCAGAATGCCCACAGCCTTATTACATTGCCACAACATGACACATGCCTGGAAATTTATGGCTGTAAATGTGAAGCTTCGAGATAAAGGGGGAAGAGTATTAAAACTTCATATTTAATGGCCCTTGTGTCCTTGGAATAAGATCACCAGTTTTGTAAGAACATTCCATCAATTTGTTGATTGACTGTTAATGGCTGATAATGACTAGTCATTTCTTATATTCTTTGCCTCCAAGTCCTGGTACTTGGTACTTTTGCATGACCTTCAAAATTTTAATTAAGAGGTATGTTTCCTTTTTCCCATATACATGAGGCAGCCGCCAGAAAATAAGCTGGGCCAGTTATTTACTGGATTGATTCAGGTTCACATTTCAAATTGATTACACTCATGCCATAGAAGATCATCAGTTGAGTTGGTTGTAACTAATTCCTCCAGTGCTATAATGAGCCTTTCAATTACCTGGAGAGTGCAGTATGTGAAGAACAAAATACACTGTTACAGTAAGGACCTTCTACAATGATTCCATTTAAGCAAACCCACGTGTTGCATGTGTGCATCAGTATTGTTATGTAGTAATAATAATGATAACATTTGATTGATCCCATGGGGAAATTATCTGTTCATCTACCACATCTTGCTCTCCATGATACATATGTAGGCTGGGAAGCCACCTGTAGCAGCACCCATGACCCTGGGGTTTAAGAGCATCGCTCAAGTGTCCATAGATGTGGCTATTCTGCTGAAGCTGGACTCAGTCCAGCAACCTGCCAGTCATAGGTACAGACGCTTAACCCACTGAGCCATATGTGATATATCATCGGGAATAACTGTGAATCCATAGGAAATTCTCTTCTTGAGTTATAAAATTAAATTTTCCAAAGACTATTAAAAAAAAAAAAAAAAAAGTATAATTAAACAATCTTGTTTGCAGCAGCACCTGATGTGTAAAGTTGTAAATGTGCAATTTGTACATTTTAAATTCACAACACATAACTTGCCCTTTGTCTAGTGGTGTTTGTCAGTTTTTTTAAAATATGTTGTGATGGTTGTCATAAGAACACACTTCCGAAGGGATTGTTGTGTGCCTGTTAGTTTCACTGTTAGGCATCACCTTAGCGTCACGTTTTCTTCAAAAACATCATCATTCAGTTTTAAAAACAGCATATCCATCATCACCTGATGTAGTGATTTCAGCTTATTGTTTTTCTAGAGTATGTGTCCTTTGTGAATATGTAATATAAAAAATGTTTGTATTTAAATGGTTGCCACACATAGTAATTTTGTATTTATCATGTATTTAAAAGTGAAATTTTACTGAGAAAACACAGGGTCGGTTTTTATTACAGAAATACAAAAAGGAAAATATATTTAATTAAGAAATTCCAGAATGTGTCCTTATAAAGGATATTTTATAGTGATTAAGAATCAAAAAAGATTATACTCACTCCTGTTGTAGTCTTTATGTGTAAATCTAAGTTTGTGTTAGTGTGTAATCTTTAATTTCTCTTAATCATTACAAACTATTCTATATTCCACTTGCAATGGATAATCATTAATCTTTTATGTTAATATATGTATTTATTAAAATTCCACAATTTGTTCCTTTTGTTTTTGTACTATTAATGTAACATATTGGGAAAAGTGAGATGTACAGTGTGTATCTTGTGTAAAAAAATTAACAAAAAATAAAAGTTTGAAAACAGAAAGTGTAAGTATCTGTTTGGTTGCTTTTAATTGGCACAATGTTGGTTTGCTTTACACTTAGCCGAAACGACAAAGGCTGAGGGAGCGGCTTGCCCTGCCAGCTGCATTGTTCATTCATCTCTCACCTGACGTAGTGTCTTTAGGGATATACAGTAGGAGCAGCAGGGTCATGCAATTTGGCTTCTCTGAGACAGTTTAATGGCTGCTTGCTTTACAGATACAATCAGGTTGGTCTGTCTCAGTACCACAACTATCCTACAGGCTTCAATGCCAAGGCTTGCGTGATAACTAACTATAATGTGGATGCGCATCGACTTAAGAACTAGAAACTGGCCACCATGGCAGCATGACGATTCAGATCATAATATTCCTTCGTAAGTGACATCCCGTTAACAAAAAAAGCAGGAAGGGACCCTCTGGAGGAAGTCAAACTGAGCCGAGCTAAGGTGCAAAAAAACCTTATCGGTGAATCGCTGACAATGACATATAAAGGTCACAATGTTTATAAAGTATAAAAGTAAAACTACTGGACATGGGTGAAATGAATGAGAACACGTGGGCGTAGTAGACGGAACTTAAGCAGGGGCTGTTCCAATGGAACCTTAAAGCTAGTGGATCACCTGAAGAAATCAAGGAGTTCCATATGTCACCTTCCGGATCTGGGTCTTTCATCCCTGACCTGGGTATTAATGTCCACCATTAAAAGCACCACAAATGTCTAATTCTGCAATTAATAGATATAAACGCTGCTTAAAACTTTTTCTTCTACTGCAGTAAACAAAACCAATCTGTATTACTCTCAGCTTACCAAAACATTCCACGGTGTGTGTAAATTGTTCTCTAGTCCACTTCTTAATGCTTCATTTTACTTGAACTGGGGGCAGGGTGAGAGTATGAAAAAACATAAAACAGCATTTCAATTACTTCTACGGTACATTATTTCTTTGTGAATGATATAATATAAATGATTAGGGGGGAGACCAGTGCATGAATCAGATGCTGAACTGATGAGATCAGGTATTTAAAGACAAAGCAGAATTGCGTTACTGACAAGCAAAGTAATGAACACCTGACTATGATAAATTCATCCAGTTATAGTAATGGACATGTGTGACATATTCTCTGCAGTCAGCACTTCCAGCTCTCTCTGACACACCTCATTCATCTTGTTCGGTGTCTGACTGATTCCCTGCCTAACACATTACCATCAGATTTGCTTTTCACTGCATCCCAGAAAGTGGCCTGTTCTAATGACTTTTTATTTTTAATAATTTAATACAGTATCAGGGCAAGTTCAAAACATGAAGATTTCAGAGAATCAAATTATTTGCTGCATAATCACATTTATTAACCAAAATTTCAAACCCTAGTCCCTCCCATGGTCACCGTTTTTTTTTTTTTTTAAATAAATATGCAATATAATCTCAGTTTTAACTTTGTTGTAAGAACAAAGGCGATGTTTCCTTTTTGTTGAAGTGGATATACTTAGCATGTGACACCTGCTAACATCTAGTTCCAGTTTCACTTGGCCTAATAGTCTTTTTGAGAGTTTGTTTTGATGCTACCAGCAAATTGCTATGAGTCCTGCTTTTGCCTAGTTAAAGAGAAGCTCAGCTGAATTTGTGACCCTGATTTTCCTTAGTTTATAACCATGTGTGTGATACATATGACACAAAAAATCATATTTTAAAAATATTTTATTCTGTCGAGGGGTTTTACTTGACCCAAATTGTTAGAATTAACTCTCAGTAGATTGTGTGAACATTTTTAATCTTGTACCAGAAATTTATTAGGCATTAGGACATTAGGAAAAAAAAAAATATATATATTGTATTACCTTAACATTTTTAATAGAATCTTAAATTAGTTCTGGCACTGCTATTTATAGGGTCAAAGGAAGTTATTTTCGGCAGGTTTTAATTAAACCCGAAGGGTGAAATCATAAGGTGTGCTAATGAAAGTGAAGATGCTTTAATCATGCCCCCCCCCCATATCAACAGACCCCCTTCCCATTCCCAAAAAAATAATAAAATGAAGCATATCTTATTCTACATTTTACTTGCTTTTATTCAAATAATAAAATGAGAATGTGTGGTTCACTGAATGTTAATGGAAGAAAATCTCATGAAGTCATTTTATCATATGGATCAGTTATTTATTTATGTGTTTGTTTGTTATTTTGTTTTTTTAGTTAAGTTGTGCTTAGGTGTGGAACTACACCCTAAACACCCCACCCCCTTCCAGGGCAAGTTCGGTCCCCTCCAACGTCAAACGCCTTCCAACACCACTGTGCCAATGCAAGAGCTGCTTTAGAACATTCTGGTGAGGGACTTGGATTTCCACACCAAAGCCATTGGAAAGCTATGTCTCATTTCATACATTGTTAGTTTGTCTCTGCCACTCCCCATTAGGTTGCTGGTGTGTTAAATGTTATTCCCTGTGTGTGAAGTGTGCAGTCTAGCTGAAATATTATGTGCATTTTCTTTATATTTTTACTCACAGCACAAGAACGTAGCTTCCTTTGTTGTTCCAGGGAGAACTTGAAGACTAGATTGGAAATAGTTAATGGTAAAAAAAGTCAACGTCTGGCATTTGAGCAATAAATCATGAAAACTCTTGTCAATGTGGCTTATATATTATGCCAGATAAAGTAATCTAAAACTGCAGTACATCAGGGTTATCAGAGCTATCGAACTACCATTGTATGATTTTTAAAGAATTTATTTGTATTGCACTGCTGCACATAAGAATGTGAACACCTGAGAAAATCAGTGTTAATTCTGGCTCTCAAAGACCTGTTACTCTGCCTTTAAAAAGTCCACCTCTACTCCACTAATTAATCTAAATTAGTAGCACCTGTCTGAACTCTTTAAAGACACCTGTTCACCCCATAGTCAGTCAGACTCCAACTACTACCATGGGCAAGACCAAAGAGCTGTCAAAAGACAATAGAGACAAATTGTGGACCCCCACAAGGCTGGAAAGGACTACAGGGCAATTGCCAAGCAGCTTGCTGAAAATAGATCAACTGTTGGAGCAATTGTTAGAAAATGGAAGAGGCTAAAGATGACTGTCAGTCTCCCTCAGACTGGGGCTCCATGCAAGATCTCACCTCGTGGAGTATCACTGATGATAAGAAAGGTGAGGAATCAGCCCAGAACTACACGGGAGGAGCTGGTCAATGACATGAAGAGAGCTGGGACCACAGTTTCAAAGGTCACTGTCGGTAGAATACTATGCCGTCATGGTTTCAAATCATGCATTGCATGGAAGGTTCCCCTCTTCAAGTCATCACATGTCCAGGCCCGTCTGAAGTTTGCCAATGACCATCTGGATGATCCAGAGGAGGCATGGGAGAAGGTCATGTGGTCAGATGAGACCAAAATAGAACTTTTTGGTCTAAACTTCACTCGCCATGTTTGGAGGAAAAAGGAGTTGCATCCCAAGAACACCATCCCTACTGTGAAGCATGGGGGTGGAAACATCATGCTTTGGGGTGCATTTCTGCAATGGGGACAGGACAACTGCACTGTATTAAGGAGAGGATGAATGGGGCCATGTATTGTGAGATTGAGTAACAACTTCCTTCCCTCACTCAGAGCATTGAAGATGGGTCATGGCTGGGTCTTCCAACATGACAATGACCCGAAGCACCCAGCCAGGATAACTAAGGAATGGCTCCGTAAGAAGCATATCATGGTTTTGGAGTGGCCTAGCCAGTCTCCAGACCTAAATCTAATAGAAAATCTTTGGTGGGAGCTGAAACGACCGCCCCAAAACCTGATAGATCTAGAGGAGATCTGTGTGGAGGAGTGGGCCAGAATCCCTGCTGCAGTGTGTCCAAACCTGGTCAAGAACTACAGGAAATGTTTGACCTCTGTAATTGCAAACAAAGGCTTCTGTACCAAATATTAACAGTGATTTTTCTCAGGTGTTCAAACACTTATGAGCAGCAGTGCAATACAAATAAATTCTTTGTATGATTTTTTTTAAATGTGATTTCCTGAATTTTTTTTTTTTTTTTTTTTTTAAATGCTGTCTTACAGTGGGGATGCACCTACTGTGTGAATTTCAGCCCCCTCCATGGTTTCTAAGTCGGAGAACTTGCAAATTCGCAGGGTGTACAAATACTTATGTTCCTCACTGTACATATAATACCTGTTAGGGACATAGCAAGATATCTCTGTTAATTTTATATTTCATATGTGCTGCCTCGTTTTGTATTCCCTTTTATAACAAAATAATTCAATAAAGAAACATTTTGGAAAAAAAATCATGTTTTATCCTATTAGTTTTTAAAGTGCATCCTCAATGCTTATCCTGACCATTATAATACATTATAAAGGTATCTATAGTGCATTATAGAGAGCTTCATAAAGCACCTGTAATGCATAATACACATGGCTATAGTGTGTTCTGCTTTTTGGTAAATATTTATAGCCATGGTTATAATGAATGCATTATTATTTGTTATGAATGTGTTTATAAACTAAATAATTTTGCATAAGTCCACAATTGTCTTTCCAGCTGAGGATAAGGACATGGGTAACAAAGACAGAACAGTATGAAATACAATTGATAATTCAGGTATCAGTGAAATCTCAAGATGGCCAAATGAGGAGCTGCTGAACAGCAGTGGGTGGTAGGCGTGTCAAAGGGGCAGGTACAGTATTAGGTTTTTAGGTCAGCTATCATCATAGTAGCAACAGCACTACAGCTGAAGACAAACACTTGCAGGGGAGCCTGAAACTTTTTAGATCTTTATGAATGTATTACAATCTGTAATCTTGTGTGAAGGGGAACCATTTTGGACCCAGTCCTCTATATTGGGTGTTGTAGAGTAAGACAGATCTGTGCTATAAAATTGGGTTCTGCTGAAATGTATAGCACGCAAGGGAATACGCACAGACTCCAAGTTACACCAAAGAGGGGTTAGTAGGGCTCCAGGAGAGAGACCTAACTTCTAAAAAGTTTAGGAGATTTCCTGGGAGAAGTAGGAGGCCCAGCCATGTTGAGAGCAGCTCTTCCTATTCAAATAAGACATCTGATAAAACACTGGAACCCTCCACACTCACCACCACTTAGGTGACCATGTTTACAGGTTTACATAACAAAATGGGTCATCAGAGTATTATTATAAGCCTGCTGAAAGGGAGGTATTTTTGGGTAGGGATGTATGAGGATGTAGAGAACTGGATTAAAAATCTGTCAGCAATTAATATTTGCAAAAATCATCTCAGCATAAGATTCATGCTCTAGTTTTAGCCTTCCTCACCTCCCAGCCCAGTGGTGTCGGGGCCGTAGATTTTACAGTGCTACAGCCAACTACAAATGGCAGTGAAAACGTTCTTGCAACAAAGTTTACACAAGCCTATACAACCAAAAAAGGAGACACAACAGCATAAGTCTTGCTTACAGAGTGATATATAAAGCTTTTGTACCAGAACGAATACCCTCAGACCAAGGCAGAAATTTTGAATGTAAAATCATAGCTGACTTTTGCAAGCCGTATGGAGTTAAAAGACAAAGAGATCTCCTTATGAGCCACAGGGGAAAACTCAGTGTGAGAACCATAATAGAACATGATGATTTACTGAGAACACTCCCATCTGAGAGAAATAGGCGTTGGCATGGTCTGAGTTAGGTTGTGCATATTATCTGCTTTCGGAACCTAGCCACAGCTTCTGCTGTGTGCATTACGCAGGCGTGAGCAACTTTCAGATAGGAAAGAGGACTGGTTGTCTGTTCTCCAGGAGACACTCAGACAAGCAAGAAAACAAAAGTCAGGGAGTATTCAGAACAGAAGAATCGCTCTGCGGGATGGGGAAGTATTTTGGTGTTACCAGACTTGTCTACCTGTATCATCAACCACTGAGAAGAAATGATATTGAGAACATTTGGAGTTGATGTTAAGGGCAGTGGTCACCCCGCAGAGCCATTGGAGGGAGGTCCTTCTTAGAGCGTCCATAGTTACATCCTTCAGCCACCCATGTCCCCAGATCCAGAACAAGGACTAAAGTACTAGATGGGCACTCAGCATGTGATTGAAGACAGGAGTAACTACTCTGTACCAGATTTAGTGGCGATTGAAGAAGTTACAACTCACCCCCATATAAAAACACTTGATATGCCCATTGTGGCCAAAACACATGCCAGCTTACAATGACATTAGAGTGGTTTATGGATCAGGGTCAGGTACTGTAGTGCGACAGTGGGTAGTTGTGATAGGAAACCAGAGTCCCTAAATTATAAATCAGACCTACCGTTGAGGCCAACATACAAAGTGCAGGTATTGGTGCTCAGCATGTGCTATAGTGAATGCTAGTGAATCAGCTGTAGTGGCTGATACATCAATGCCTGTTCCAAAGAGAATGAAGAGAGTTACTGTAGGAACTTCTTTTTCTCTAAAGGGGATCATCTGTTGAATTGTCATGCCTTATGATTTGGGACCCATTTTGTAGAATAAAAAGGTAAATATTACATCTTATAAACATACATAGAAATAGTCCGTTTAGGGTTGCTGTATAGGTTACCATGTTTAATGGTCTGAATTAAACTCGATGTTGAGATGAAAATAGCCAGATAGTGTTGCGGTAAATTCCCAGTGTTGTATGGTATATAAACTGAGCAGAAAGCTTCTAACCCTACCCCGAAATCATTCATATGAACCAACTTGTGATCTAACAAAAGTCATGATAATCATAGTCATTTCGTTTATTGTAAACACTGACATACATGCAGTGCCTAAATACTACCTAGGAAGCTCCACATGTAGTCTCTGAGAATCTAAACAATTTCACATTAAGTGTAAAGGTAATGCTGGTGTATGGTGTGATATGTGTGCATGTTTGTGTTTTTCCGTTTTCATATAGCCAAACTATCACTGCAGTTATGCAGCTTTATATTTTCATTTTTTTAGTATCACCTTTTGTGTAGTCTGTCTGAATTAACTACTAAGTAAAGCTATTGGGACACAGAACATTAGCATCATTTGTTAACAAGCGTATATTTTCATAGCATGTTTTTAACTCATGGGTCAAGTTTATCTCAAAGCCTGAATGCTTTGATTTCTTTCAATTATATATTTACATGACAAATTAATGAACAACAAGAAGGTGATAGATACATAACGTAAAGAAAGGGAATGAAGGTTCATTTCACTATGTATTAAACATAACTAGTGATATGCTTTAATTTTCAGTTGTTCCTTGTATTCTCAGTAGCTGTACTAATGTCAGACACTAGACAGCATTTAGCTATTAAAACAATGAGTGCAGTTATAATGATGTCGATCACTGCCAACGATGGAGCTCATCTTGTTGCTTAATTTCTTTTACACTGGCTTTTAAACAAATGGACATTTGTTCTTATCTTTTTGCACTTGAGGTTTGGGATGTGAGTGATTAACCAAAATGCAGACACCTAAAATGCCTAAATCTGGGTCACGCCAAGGCATGTTGCTCAGCAGGGAGTGCCTTTTTATGTACTTGTGCTCTCAATCCAACTTCCTGACAAAGACCAATCCCAGGCGAGTCCAATACTAATCTCTGTTTGTACCACTGGGAAAGATAAAAACTGCAGAGAAACAAATCCATAGAAAAGTGCCCATTACAGCCCTGCAGAGTCGCCCAGTTCACACCCAAGTTTACCTTTGTGACGACGCAAAACACTACAAGCAGTGCTGCTTCACTTTCCCCCCAAATAAACAGCTTTCTTGTAATCTCCATTCGTTATATTTTCATACAGATCTATGCAAAAATATACCAAAATGGTAAGGTATGAGCGCTGAATCTAGGCAGATTTTTTCTTACCTTTCTTGGCCTTGGTCTCAACGTTACAGAGACACAGTAAATCTTTCGCTGGTCTATAGAATAATAATGCTAGTTATATTTGCTTATCTTTTTGTCATTTATTCTCCTCCACAGCATCTTAGACAGAGCTTTGCTGAAGAATTGCTTCAAAGAAAATGTTTGTATTCCACTCTCCAGTGGGCCTTTCTGTTGCACTTTATCTTCCGTGGAAAATGGATTTATAGTGTTGGTTTCTGCCAAGGACATAATGCATCTTCTTTGAAAGAAAGTGACAATGGTTCCAGAAAACCACAGTCCAAAGTCAATTTTTTAAAACAAGACAGGGCATGGGAATACCACGTCTCTTCACTACTTCTGTTCTGCAGCTCTGTGATGTTCAACCAGCTGTATTAAGAACACCGCACCAGACAAAAACATTTCCTCCGTAACTGACTTGCTAAGTACATAAGTAATTTGCTTGCAGCCTCTAGCTATATTACCCAGTTTTTTTATTTTTAATTCTACCTATAAATAATTATTTGATTATGAACCTGTTTTTACTTACTATTAATAATTTTACAATTATTTTCTCACATGACCCTCTGGAATGACCCAATGAAATGTAACTGAAATTCCTGTACAAACGTTAAACCAGCAGAACTCAAAAGACAACAAACTTTAATTAGTTGGGAAACCCACAACCATGAAAGGGGAGCTGGGAATAGTGGCCAACCACTCAGCCAGTTAAACCACACAAAGGCCCAGGGAAGAGGCAAACACACTAGGGACAAAGGGGCTACAACACACAGAGGAGGGAACAGGATGACCAGCAACACCTGCTGGCCAAATGGGGACAAGACACAATACTAGACAGGCACCAATCCTGACAGTACCCCCCACCAAACAGGCTAACACTGGGCATGCGAGGGCCAGGAAAACCAGGAAATCAGACAGACAGATCCAAGAATTCAAACATGAGGGAACAAAGATAGATAGAGATAGGGTGAACAAGATGAGCTGGGACAGGGCTACAAGATGAAGGAACACAACTTGGCGACCAGGGACACATGTGATGGGGACTGGACGTGGAAACTGAGGGACAGGACCAGGGACATGAGGCGGGGACCAGGACAGAGTAGGGGAACTGGAAGGGAAGGGAATAAAAGGGGCATGTCGGGGAAACTGCAGGACAGGTGCTGGAAGCTGACTAGAGGACTGCCGAACGGGTGCTAGAGGGTGACGAGAGGACTGCAGGACAGGTGCTAGAGGGTGACGAGAGGACTGCAGGACAGGTGCTGGAGGGTAACGAGAGGACTGCAGGACAGGTGCTGGAGGGTGACGAAAGGACTGCAGGACAGATGCTAGGGGGAGCAAGTCAGAGGTGACAGTGGCAAGGAAAAACTCCCTAGAAGGAAGATGTCTATGAAGATTCTCAGTCATCCAGGTGAAACTGTCTGGTGGTTGAGTCATGGCAACTGGACTTCTCTCTTGTAAGGTATAAACGTTTCACTGCTCATCCAAGCAGCTTCTTCAGGGAGGTTGTAAGGGTCCACATATTTATCCTCCCGGGTAGTTCCACTTCACACCTGCTCTAAGTAGGCTCGTTGAGTTAAACAAAAATAGGAGGGGGACTTGTAAGTAGATGTAACCATAACACCTTAGCAGTACCTCCATAAAGTGGGTCGTTAAGGGTGGTCCACCTGGAGGAGGTGTGAATTGAGTTTGATTTTTCCTGGGAATGATTTTTCTATTGGGAAAAGATGAGAGGGCCGCAACATAAATTGGAGACCTCCACCTCTGTTGAGTGAGGGGTTGTGGATTTGCACATGCAAGGCTTCCCTCACCCCTCTCTCAAACCACTTGTCTTTTCTATCCAGTATCTGAACGTGAATGTCCTCAAAAGAGTGTCCATTATCTTTAAAATGGAGGTACACAGCTGATTCCGGCCCTGAGGTGTTACTGCTTCTGTGCTCGGCCATCCTCCTATGTAACAGTTGTTTGGTCTCTCCAATGTAAAGTTCAGGGCAGACTTCACTGCATTGAACGGCACACACTCCGTTGCTTTTCTTCTGTTTTGGTATCCAGTCTTTGGGGTGGATGAGTCTCTGTCTCAGCATGTTGGTGGGTTTGAAATGGACGGGTATGTGATGTTTCTCAAAAATGTTTTTCAGCTTTTTAGAGACACCAAACAGGTATGGGATAACCAAGCCCTTTCATTGGTCCTGCTTTGTTAAAGGCCCACTTGGGACATCCACACGTCCTGAGGGCTGTCTTCAGATGCCTGTTTTCCTGTTTCTTAGCTTCAGTGGAAGTGGGAATGTTCTCTGCTCTGTGGTATAAAGTTCTGATAACTCCTAGTTTGTGTTGTAGTGGGTGATGTGAGTCAAACGAAAGATATTGGTCGGTGTGTGGGTGGGTTTTCTGTAGATTTCTATATCCAGCTTTCCCTCAGCCCCAATGATGACTGCACAATCCAGGAAAGATGGCTGGTTATCTTTGGGGTCTTCCCTGGTAAATTGTATGTTGGTGTCCACTGAGTTAATGTGGTCTGTAAAGACCTGTAGCTCTTGAATCTTGACCTTTACCCAGGTGTCATCAACATATCTGAACCAGTGAGTTGGTGTCATCCCTGGGAAAGAGTTGAATGCTTTTTCCTCCTTTTCCTTCATGTACAAATTGGCTTACATCTCTGTAAAAATCACCTCTATAAGAGAAATAAGTGGTGTTGAAGCACTGTAGATCCAAGAGTAATCATATTTGGTCTGTGTTAAGGTCACTTCTGGTGATGAGGGTGCTGTCCTCTTCCAGTCTCCTCCTTACAGTTGTTAAAGCAGCAGTGGTGGATATGCCAGTAAAAAGAGATGTGACGTCAAAGGAAACCATGGTATCATCCGTATCTAGTCTGAGCTCCCTAACCTTGGAAGCAAACTCCTCCGAATTCTGGATATGGTGGTCCAACCAATGGTACCAGGATCGTGGCTAGGTATTTGCCAATGTTGTAAGTGACCGAGTTAATGCTGCTGACAATGGGTCTGAGAGGGGCTCCTTCCTTGTGTATCTAGGGAAGGCCATAAAGGCAGAGGGTGGCCTCTCCAGGATACAAACGGTGACAGGTTCTCCCTGTCAATGGCATTTTCCATTTTAAGGTGTTTCAGGCAGTCTATCACTTTGTTTTTGTAGATGTTGGTAGGATCCCTTTTCAGTTTTTCATACGTGTGTTTATCCTCCAACAGTGAGGTCACTTTTTTAATGTAATCTGTCGTGTTTAGAACAACAGTGCATCTTCCTTTGTCTGCCGGCGGTATGGTGATTGTCTCATCTCTGCTGAGGGATGATAGGGCCATTTTTTGCTCCTTCGTGAGGTTGGATTTTGGTGGTTGCGCACTGGAAAGAAAGGAAGAAACCTTAGGAGGAACCAGACTCAGAGGGGGAGCCCATTCTCCTGGGGATGGCAGGGAAAGTGAATTGATCAAGATGGCAAAGTCCCAATTCACATTGTCCCAGTTAAAACATTTGAGTCATAAAGTGGGGGGCAGGGAGGTGATGAAGTGCTGGAGCTGCTTCATTCCTCCTATCCCAGTGCAAGGCTGCTTTCCATTCTCCCAACCACACCTTGGTTGGACTGACTTGTGAAGGGCACCAAGGCATAGTGAGAACAAAGCGACATCTCCATGAAATCTATTAGTGGCCAGGTATGGATGATCTAGGGAACGCTCAGGTGAGTTTCCAATAGTGCCAATCTTCAGATAAAACTGCTGTGACCCTACGGCACCACTACCACCTGTGCAGTCTCCTACAGAACCATGGGAGAAATTACGTGTTGATGTGCCACTTGGAAACTATTGCTTGGGATTGCCAGTTTGCCCTGACACTAAGAGATTACCACAAGTGGCTTGACGTAGCCTTCACGACCTCTGCTACCTCTGAGAATGTAATTTGTTTCTTAACATAAGTCTTTAGTAGATTTGGTAACCCCTGTACAATAGTGTGTGACGTACAGCACATATATACCTCAGTGTACCACCCACCCAGCAGCAAAGGGAGCTGTAGAATGTTTCCACCCTGTCCTTGCATGTAGTCCACCATTCTGCAAAGGAAGCCGTGGAAAGTCACAGTCACAGAATTCCTCCAAGATTACCACACTACTCCACACGTAACCAGACTTTCACCGTTGAATTATTACACGGCAGGAAAATGGGTACTCGCCTTAACATCCTCTCTCCGCACTTTGTCGCAGAGTGTCCTCTCACCAGAGCAAAATGACAGCTTGCACTCCCAGCAAGGAGCTTGCGTACCTGTTTTTAAAGAGGGGGGCATGGTGGGCATTCAGAAGCTTACCTAGGTTCCTGTAGTACATTCACGATATTCAGAGATGCTGGAAATCGAAACGAAAGTTGGTCCTTGTACTTGTGACTAATGGTAAGAAGAAGCATGCATCCAGATTAGCCAAACGCCATGAACCTGCTTCATCAGAGGATCAAGGCATCAAGCGAGGGACAAAGCCATTGCCTTCTGGCTTCTGAGCAGGTTCCTTAACACATCAGCCCTATGAAGACATGTGCTCTCCCTGCTCGTGTGAGACTATGTCCAGGCTGGCTTAAGGACAACCGTAATGTAATCACACAGACTATTGCCTCTACCTGTTCAGGTATTTTTGCAGGCAGTAGGAATAGTTATTTGCTGCTTTGACGTTGTTATCCTAAGAAATGTTGTTGATGCTTTGGAGGTTTTATACTTTTGTACTGCCATATCCATTTATTTTGTACCTTGTGCTGTTGCGTCATTTACATTGGTAGCAATATCTTTAAGTAAGGGGAAAATATGTTGTGTTCTATGCATACACCAGTAGGTGGTGGTAATGGTTCTGAAATGTGTTGTTGCTAGGACATGGGGTAGAGGATAGCGGGAGAAGAAAAAAGGGACTGCGACAGAGGTTGTCACTGTTATGCACCATTTTAAACAAGGAAACTTGTTAACTGTGATCAAGTTCAATTATTAGTGTTCTGCCTGACACAAAACAGTAGCTACTTCCACCAAAAAAAGGTCATAATTTTGTTCTTGGTGACAGGTCTATACTTTTCCAAGAAAATGATCACGAGGGGTCAAAAACTAAATTCGATAAAGAAAGACTGAATTTACAAAATGGTCAAGACAGGCAGGCTACAAACAGAATATTCAAAACTTCAATGACGATACAACTATCACAAACCATCACAAACAATGAACCACTAGGGACTAAAAAGAACCAGGAAGTTAAATACAAAAACTGAACAGAGTAATAACAAGCAGAAGTAAAAGAGACAATTAACCATTAGGGGAGGGTGCAGGACAAGGAGCAATCAGGAAAACACACAAGGGCAGGTACAAAAACGGGCAACAGGTGAAACTAATTAACTCAGGGAACTGAGCAGGGAAACTAAAAACTAACCAAGGAAATCGGGAAACAGAAACTAACCCTGAGGAGTAACAGACAGGCAAAAACACAAGAATGGACACAAAGAATTTAACCAAAAACCAAATACAAATCAGAAGACATAGGAACTAGAAAACTCATACAATGAAACACTAGGGAACAAAATCTACAAAAACAGAGGAGGCAGGATTCAAACATAAGACAGAGGGGATTATAGGCAGCCACATGTTCAATGCGTTGAGCCATGTGGCTGACAGGGAGTAGGGGGACGACACAAAGACTGACAACACAAGGGACAGAATGAACAGCAACACCTGCTGGCCAAACGGGCAAGGGACACGGAATGGAACAAGAGCTGACCCTGACAGTTACAAATTGCTAACTTAACACAAACCAATTTATAAAGGTTTATCTTACACTGAGAAACAAACTCAATTTGTAAACAAACTCGCACTCAAAGACTTACTACCGTGACTTTCTCTTGACATTACAAGCATTTTGGAGACTTCTCTCACTGGTCAAAAGAGATTATTTTGAAAGCTGTACAACAGCGATTCTCAACCCATGGGTTGTGACCCAGATTTGGGTCGCAGCAAGTTCTCAAAGGGTCATGAGGTAGAGTTGGAAAGAGAAACAATTTAAAACCAGCAAGCTCCTATGCTATCCACGATCAGATTTCCCAGCTCCGAACCTGGAAATAACCTATATTAAACAGGTCTTGGGCCTGCAAATGCTTAATGCAAAATTAGTGAATACTCAACCAAATGAAGAAGTAAAACGGGAGATGCTTAATTTAAAATTCACTGGCACATCCAATCGTATTTGTGCAGTAGGCATTGATTGGCATAAACTGCAGAGTGCACTGCGCGCTTGATCATTGTGTTAATTTAAACCAATACTTGATACAGGGTCGGGACTGAGCTGGCATGGTAAAAATTGGGTCGTGGTAGAAAAAAGAACCACTGTTCTACACCTTGGCAACAAGAAATATAAAACTTGCCTCGACATGTCATCAGTTTTTCCCGCCACCTCCAGTTTACCCAGTCTTAAAAACAGCAAATAAACGTATAATTAAGTGCCTTATCTGTGTTTAATAGTAGTTTTTGTCTGCTTAATTACATTCTTGGCTTTCTATCCTAAGTTTTAAAACTCATTCCAATTCAAATTAAAGGCCACTAATTGAGTAATAAAGACTGATATTTGCCCGATTTCAGCTGCCAGTTGATCTGAGCATCGCTACAGAACATACTATATATATATATATATATATCTAAGAGCAACATGTGTCCAAAGTGTCCAACATTGAATTCTGAAGCCATCCATTTTACATAATGGTTTGTCCTATTCAGAGTCACAGGGGGTCCAGAGTTCATTCTGGAACCTACAGGTGCAAGGCAGGGAAAAGCCCAGGACAAGGCGCCAACCCATTACACAGCACATTCACACACCATTTCCCTGATTTGTAACGCCAACTCACCCTAGCATATTTTCAAGCTGTAGGGGAAAACTGGAGTACCCGGCAGAACAGCCACAGACAGAACATGCAAACTCCACACCCATGGAGTCACGACGGACACGCTGGTCCTAGAGGTAGGAGGATTAACAGTGCTAAATACTGTGTCATTGTGCCATTCTATGCATTCCAAAACCAAGGGCATTAATTTGCAGTTGGTTCACCCATTCTTGCTATAATTGCCACTTGCCTTCTGGACTGGCTTTCTATTAGATGACAGAGCATTGGTTATGGGACTTCCTGCCATTCAGAAGAAGGGTAGGAATTTTGCAAATGGACTAGTTGGAAAGATGGCATGTTTTGAAAAAAGCCACTAACCTCCAATTCTGCTGTCCTCTATTAAGTCATGAACTTAATATGGTTGTCCACAAATTTTTGACCATGTAGTGTAGCAGTAATTTCAGCTGAGTAATGAAAAATTATTTTTGCTAAGATTACTATTTACAATAAATTATACCAAATTCTTAAATCTGACTTGTCAGAAAGGTATCGATTAATTTTCTACAACCACACATATAGTGTCAGCCAGGCAAATCACAGCAGTAAATTGGTGTGCTATTATAATCTTCGAATGTAACTGATGTTACTTAACGGAGAGTATAAAAACAAAGAAATGACTACAAATCAAGATGACAGCAACAGTCCCTAGGATGAGGATCAGGAACCTGTGATCAGTGATTTAATGCCAAAATGATTTATGTATCTTGGCGATATGTGATGGTATGTAAGTCTGGTACTAATTTATGCTGAACAGTAAATAACTCTGATTTTACTCCTAATATAACTGAATGCCAAACTGTACATAAATCTGAATTTATATTTAAAAAAAAAAAAAGCTGTATGTATATATATATATATATATATATATATATATACATTTCTTTGCCTGTGCAGTTATGCATTTGAAAACGTAACTTGGAGTACATTGACCTGCTTATACCATTACATCCACACACCTGGCTTACACACTTGTGCATAAAGACATAATTTTCATGCCGAAAACACATTTATTAGTATGTCTTCCACAAACAATAAATCAATTTTACTGAGATACAATGTACTCCACTGTCGTTATTCTAAAAGAGTAGTGGTATACCGATGTTGCTAGAAGTTATTTAAAACATATAATACACAGCTTATTATGCATTAAGTCTTACTTATACAATTATAACACAGAATAGTAAATCATAGAGATACCAGATATCAACAAAACTGTTACACTTCTGTAGAAGTGAATTAAAAAGGAATTCCGATGAATAAAGATTCATTCCATCAATGCATCTATCTTCCTTATCTGCCTAATGTGTACTGTACAGGTTTGAAGTGAGCCTGGAGATTATAAGCGTAGAGGAGAACCCTGGATGGGTTCCAGTCTTTTGCAGGTATCCGAGACTATTGTTAAAGAACTAAATTGTGAAATTGCACTCTGTGTGTGTGTATGTGTGTGTGTGTGTGTGTGTCTGTGTGTGTCTGTGTGTGTGTGTGTGTGTGTCCCAGGTATATCTTACATTGTGGGGACCAAATGTCATAAAAGCCTGTTATTCTGATGTTGTAGGGACCACCTTTTCATTCCCCTACATGGGGAAACTCAATTAAAAAAAATCTGTGAATGCAACAAAAAATGTGTTTCGTGTGTGTGTGCGTGTGTGCATGCACACGTGACCGGTGATGAACGTCATCTGCTTCTGGGTGTACCCCTACTTTGTGCCCTGTGCTTCCCCCAAAACGCTGAGCAGGATAAGTGGCTGGAAGATGGATGGAATAAGTTTAATCTTGTGTTTATTAAATAATGGTGGAGAGGCTTAGAGTTTATTTTGCACCAACAGACTGTCTGACAGTTAACATTCTCACTGGATTCTGAGTTTATCCATTCTTTTCTTTTGCTTTGCAGTTTAAGTTTCCTTCATTGGAGTTTGGCTTGTATGCTTCCACCTTTTATTGCTCTTCTAAAACCAAACATTACCTTATATGCAGTCAGGTGTGATTTTGTAGCAGTATGAAAAGTCATTTGAGCATTTAATCTGATATCACTAATATCAAACCTGCTTTGCTGCACTAGTTTGGACATTGGCCGCACTAGTTAGATATTCTTTGGTACTAATTTGCGACTACGTCATTGGGAATTTATTTACCTGGAAAATACTGGGAAGGTAAGTGAAGAGGTTGATGTGTAGAGTGATTTTCCGAAATCCCGTTTTCTCATTCGAGAAAAAATGCACGCTATATGCGCTGATCAATCAATAAGCAATCCATAATATTCAAATCGTCTTCCACGTATTTTCACTAGTACTACTAATAAACACTTTTAAGCTCACTACTTAACTATAGTAGGGCAAAAGACACTTCAACTAGTTATCTAGTGTTAATTTTGTCCTTCAGTAGTGTAACTAGTAAGGGCAAATAGACTCTCACTAGTGTCACTAGTGAGCAATTGCCCCTTACTTGACCTTACTAGTGCAACTAGTGGACATTCTGGCCTACACTAGTGCTACTAGTGAGCATTTTAAGTCTTGCTAGTTCAGTAACCCTGTTATTGACTGCACTGCCATGCACTTATATGTATGCGCGGGCATGTTGGGAAATCGTAGTACACACCGGAAAATAGGGCTCCCCAAAAGCCACAGTGTAATTTGAAGCCTGATTCTGCCATTCTAGCATAATTCTTAAGAGACAATATAGCAGTGAAAAAATATGTAACGGGGGATGACGAAGCAATTAATATCATTTGTACCCATCAAAGGATGAAGGAAAAAATATTGAAAAATATTATATCATCTACCTGAACATCTACCTGTACATTTACAAGTAAAATATATACAAGCTTTATTGAACTGTGCGTTTAAAACAAAAACTAATAAAAATTACACTGAAAATTAACTGAACCACTAGGGTTGAAAAAAATGAAACTGAATTTCAAATGAAAATTGTAAACACCAAAACCTAAAACCATCAAAATGATAATAACACTGGAGTGCAACGGTGTCAGTAACTTATTTACGTTTTATGAGTTTAATCATACAGCTGCTCCGGGTTCCGTTTCCCAAAAGCTAACTTACATCCCAAAACCATAGGTCGAACAAACGTTCGCAAAAACTGTCGTTAAGTTGCGTAGTTCGATCTGCAGCTCTCGGTGATGGTGGAAAACGCCGTTGAAGGAGGGTAGTCACCATGTAAGGTAAGGCCTGGCGTGGCCTATTCTGTCTGACTCTGCCTCTGCCTCTTCTTCCACTCCTCCCAATTTGATTTCTTGCAATCTGTTTTTTTCCCGTTTTATGTTCTGTGAGTTTATTAAATCCCTTTTGTTTTGCAACCACACCTGCCTTCACCTCCTTCGTACCACCTGACACAACAGTCTCCTGTTATCTACAAATATGAATTAAAAAATAAAGATAAAGTAAGTTTTAATTTGAAAACAAAATACTTCAAAAGGAAAAAAATAAACTTTTTTACAGATCTATGCATCCTTGTTTTTATTTCAATTCGTTATTTTCTCATCCCATCCTCGGTTCACCCCAGCCTTGTGCCCTATGCTAGATTCCAAGTTCCTTCATGACCCTAACCAGGATAACTAGTTAGGAAATAGATGGATAGATTTTTTTTACTTGATATATGAGTCCCTTGGCTTTTATTGAGCTTTTTTTCAATATATTGACTCCTGAGACAGGACAAGTTGGATGAAACACAGTTTCACTTAGAAAAAATATATCATGCTTAAGCCTCTGAGCCATTGGCTGGGCCAGTGGCAGGTGTGTCATACAAATGGTTCAGTCAAACTCGATTTATTTCAGCTTTATTTGGGGAAAGATAAGGGATTTAGAAGATCACAGTTTATAAAACCTGGTTAAGACAAATAAATTACCCTTGACCTAAAACGTCATAGTGCTTTCCAAGCTAGCATATTTGTTTTCTAAAACATTTTTTTAATCCACCTACATAATACCTACATAAAATTTTATATGGATTGCTATAGAGTAAGAATAGAACTAAACAGGACTTCAGACAAACTGATTATCTGATCTCTTCCAGATTGGATCCGGGTTGAAAAGAAAGCAGCACAGTGTAAATACAGGGCTTGAGGACTGGGTGTGGTATTTTCATTTATTTCATATTACGCCCAAAATCCAAATAGGAATGGATAAAGTAGTCAACGTAGGTAATACAGGTAAATAATTACAATCCTGATGAATCTCTATGAGGAAAATATCACTCGATTAGATGGCATTTGATTGACTCTACCCTCCTTAAATGGCTACCAGCAATTATGTAATGCCTGTCAAGGTATAGAAACCATGTAAGGGAATTATTTTATTATTTTCTTTATTATTTATAATTACTTTATTATTCTCACCCAGAGTTTCTGGAAGGGGAATGAGACATGATAAATTATGTGTAGCCCTGCGATGGGCTGGCCCCCCATCCTGGGTTGTTCCCTGCCTCGTGCCCATTGCTTCCGGGATTGGCTCCGGACGCCCCGCAACCCAGTAGGATAAGCGTTTTGAAAATGGATGGATGGATGGAAATTATGTGTAGTGTCAACGTTTACCATCAGCTTCTACTGGACTTACATCTCTGTGTGGCAGATTATACAACCTGTGGTAGGAAACTATCATGCCAACCCAAAGGCAGGACATTTAGTGTGACAGGATCAATCCCGACTACACCGAAAGATACACAGCCTAGAGGTTTAATATTCACAATCCCTTCAACCTCAATAGCCCCAAACTATCTATACAAATACCACTGAAAGCAGGAGCTGGGAGACTGATACTGCCGTTAATCAGCGACCCAGGATCGGTTGGGAATAAGAGCCTTGCCACCCATGGGATTTGTTCCATCGCCGATATGATTACAAGCAGAATCCTTACCAGGAGACTCACGTGGTGAGTGTAAACTAAGCTTCTTCCTCTGCGATAACATCTTTCGCTTTGAGCTTAACTATATAGTCCGCCAGCACTGTAAGGCTTTCTCCTTCAGTATCCCTGTAGGCAATCTGGTCTCTGTACTCTTAGTTTGGCTCTGACCCACATAATTTTGGCAACATGACTTTAACCTAAGCCACCTGTCCAGGTCGAGGAAGGTGTAAACAGAGGACCATATTCCATCTGTCTTCTGAAAGACGACCTAACCTCAGGAAGTGCTGTGGTGAGGAATCAGGCTCCATCTGTGACAGAAGATTGCAATCATAATCAGGTGTGAGCTGAGTGAAGGTGGACATTGTTAGATGTGAGTCATATATGGTATGGGGGTATGATTTCTTGGGTACATTTCAACCACAGGTACAGGGGTCAGAATTGTCCTACTCTGGGATTGCTTGGAAACTGCAGATGATGTTTGCTGTGATACCATTAGTGTTCGGATGTCTTCTTGCAGTCCGGCTATCTCCTCCATCATTATTTTATGGGTCTGATGGTATTCTTTCTCAAAGTCAAGGGCAGCATGTCGGAGGTCCAGGGATATGGGGTTGTCCTCCTTAGCGTGAGGAAGATCTGTATACTATATATATCTGATTTTGTCCCTCAGCCTTTTTGGACTGTGTGCATCTCTGTGCCTGCCTCATGAATGCTGCTGTCTCGTTGAGTTAGGAAGACCTTTGTTTTTTGTGACTGCTGTTCTTGAACCTTGAAATGTAATGCAATTGATAATGTATTGTAAAGAATTGTGTGCTTCATGTGTAAATGCAGAGCATCATTATGGGGTAAGTATAGGTGGGGGTGATTTTAATTCTTCCTGTGGGTTAGGTACTGGATTTGTGAGGATAATAGCACATGCTATACACAGAAAATTCCCAGATGAACTAAAAATGTTTGCTTCTGCCCCATTTAGCAAGCAAGTCAACTCAATTCTGTTATAAATAATATTAGTGTGCTCAGGGGGGTTGGGCAGCCAGTTGACCTTGGGCTCCCAGAGGTTTTTTCTGCCTACTTATCAGTTTTTGGTTCCTCTCTCATCTGGAATTCTTTATTTAATTTCATTCCTTACTTTTCCCCATTTTGTAATACTGTCATGTATCACAACAGATCCTTGTAACGCATCTTGGGATGACTCTATCATTGTATGAAAGAAGGTCAGAAGCAGTTGTAGTTTAAGCGACTATTTTAAAGGCACTACATCACTGTGCCATGGGCAAATTCACAATGTCACTTTAAAAAATTGGATGCACCTAAAGTCATCCTAGGATTTTTTATATTATGAAAAAGCTTAGCGTACGAACCTGGTTTTTATTAAATTTATTATTTAAAAATGTGAGCAATAATAACAGAGACATAAAAGAGGCAATATGGTTGCTTTTAAATGCTGGAATTAATTTTATTTAATGAAAACTAATGAAAATCTGCAGAAGGGCTTCTATATTTTTCAGACACTGCATTCCTTCAGATCAGAGGTAAACGTGGCTTAACAGGCTTGCCAGAAAAATGACTTTAATCACACGCCACGTATCCCACCACCCCCAAAATATTTATGGAAGGGACACACATTCTAATGCCACCCATTCATCATTCATGAATGAAATAAAGACAGGATTGGCTGGAATTTAATTTAGCACAGAAGTGCTGATTAAATCTGAAATGCTAACCAGAATGTGAGCTCTTAAAATGGAAGCCAATGTCATTGTTTCAATACACTTCTGCAAGATACAGTGAAATACAAAAGAAAAGGAAACACACCAGTTCATGAGAAAAGGTAAATATGATGTGTCAGGTCTGTAACATCTGGCCCTGCCTTTAATCTCCCCGTTTGGCCAGCAGGTGTTGCTGGCCATCCTGTCCTCCTCCCTGCCACTTCCCCTAGTGTGTTTGTCCTTGTCCCCTGGAGACTCGCATAGGTCAGTGGGCTGAGTGTGTCATTTAGAAACCAAGTACCCGCTGGTCATAGGTTTGAAGCTAGTCTCATCTGTATGTTAGTATTTGTTTGGGTTTCCTTTCCCCCCTCTTTATGTTCTGTTTTGGTTTTATGTGTATATTTTTGTTCCAGGTTAAGATTTGTAGTGTATGTTTAGTGTTCCTAGTATCAGTGTTTTCCATGTCTCTTAGTTCTGTGTTTTTTTACTGTTACTGCTTACACCTGTTTCTTGTTCTTGTGCCTCATTGATTGGTTAATTGATTTTGTCTTACAGTTGTAGCTGTAACAATTTTAAAGATGAAAGTAGTTTAATTGAGGATCACCAAAACTGCCAGTTGAGAGAACACTGACCTTAAATGAAATATTCATTCCATTGTCATTTTTCGCTACTTCTATTTGAGTATCGTTTTATCTGATGTTCAATACAAGCTTAGTTTTGCATAGGGAAATAATTTCTGCTGTGGTCCCACTGCTTAATATTCTAGTAAATTTATTTCTCTGTAGGTATTGCCAGTGAATTTTAATAAAAAAATGAAGACCTGAGCATAAAAAATAAAGTACTCTGGTACTGGTTTTGGATGTAGAAACTGGAGAGTAGATAAAGTGTAGCACCTATTCAGACACAAATCAAAGTATCTATTCATTACCCTGACAGTCAAGCAGCGCTGTCAAAATCCTGGCCAGGTTTGAGACGGCGAAGGCTTTTGGAGGGAAGCTCTGCCTTTGAAATGAACCTGCAGAGTGAGTCTATGTAAAACAAAACTGTAAATTGTTATGAACATAAAGCCATCATGCACATCATGTAGAAAAACGAAGATGTGCATATTTTTTACATTTTTAAAAATGTTTTGCAAATAAAATAAGTGTAATATGTTTATAGCCTTCCCGGGGCTATAAACATAAGAAAAATTGCGATATTTGTTATGTTTTGCAGTCATTTATCTAGAAACCTGGCTAGCAAATTAACAATTGTCATTAATCATTGTGCAGCTGTTGAGCAGCTGTCATGTAATATGGTTAAGCACATTTTATTCATTTATGAGATATACTTTTACTGTAATCAGCTGCCACCTGGTGGCTAAAGTCTTGTGAGGCACCCACTACACTGCGCTGCACATGTTTTACTCTCACTTTGCTTTAGAAGAATGTACCAGTTTCCACCTACTAACAGCAGCTGAAGTAGTCCCATACTATAGAGTGCACTTTGAATTAAGTCAATGCACCACTGTGGAGAGTGAATCACATTTTGTTTGCCATAGGGCTCCTCCTTAAATCACTTAAGTCATGTGATAAAATTCATCCATTCTTCTACTGACAGGGACCCTGAAAAATCTGGAACACAATTGGATTGGTCTGAGTTGGGGGAAAATATGAAATGGTTTCATGGGGCCCAAAATCGTTAGCAGCGCCCCTGATGGTCATAGAAAGAAATATACACCAAATTGTATCCCCTTGATACTACAAGTGCTCAGGTACGTGATGTATACAGTATGGTAAAAGATAACAGTGCTAAAGTCGGTCAGGGCATTTTATTTGAAAATAAATAACCATGTTTGAATAGTTCTGAAATGTTTGACCTTGACTTTGAAATATGCAATATCAATCTTATACTAAACCTTTATATACGCACCTTGCTCTCATTGTACAGGTCAACTGCATTGACAATTGTGCATTTTCAACTTGCTGCTACTTTCAGCCCTAAAAAAACTTCTCTTGGCAAGTGTGGGTCAAACAAGTAATTTAAGGACAAAAAATAACAAAGCTGTCATAACTGAAAATCGTGCCAAATGATGACAACTGTACAAAACCATTTGCATATACTGTATGTACTAAAACAGCTGGAAATGTGTGTGAAACCGTGAGACATGATGCTCTGCTGTGCATGAGATCAGTATGTAACTAAGATTTCATTTGTGGTTGGTTAATACATAAGTAATAGCCTAATACTACATTATTTACATCACCTCAAGTGTTGCCAACAAATCATTGTGGTGCCAACTAACTTTCTCATGCTAACAAAGCCGCCATCTACCCATCTATCCATAGAAGGTTCACCGATCCTGAAACCTACCCCAGGACACAAAGAGTATGTAACTAGGGAGTACCCAGACAGGGTGCCGTTTTATCACATGGTACCTGAACGGGTCTGAGATTCTGTTTTTATCTTCATAATATGAGGTTCACGATCAAAAGAATCTCGTTGGTTATAGGACCAAGAAACCAGCGTCTCTGTGATAACAGACTGCAAACCTTCAGGTCAGTTTTTTTTCCTAAAAGCACTATGTGTAACATCACGGTATTTTGTTTTGGTCCTACAGGTATGTATCTCCATGCATGTAACAATCATAGAGAAATAAAATGAAATCTGGCTTATGTTGAATTAGTACCTTTAAAAACAAAAACTGAATTCAGTCTTTGGAACACAATTTCCACTATACCTTGTGCTTGTTCACTTTCATATCATAGTCCATTTGTATAATATTCCACTACTCAAATCTCATTTGTGATCTGGCTTCAATTTGATAGTAAAAAGAAGCTTTAGGTTTTATTAGTGTTAAGCTATAAGAATAACTGAATTCCACTTTTTCTTTTTCACTTAGACATAATTTTTTCATAAGGTATTCCTAATGTGAGTAATCATTTTGCATGGATCAGCTATATTGAGTGTGTCTACTTATACGTTCAGCGTAATAGTTTATTGAAGTTGTTTTTCTTGTGCATATTTACAGTTTATCTATCTGTCCATCTTTTTACTGTTGATGCAGTCTGTTCTATACTGCCAGATTTACCCAAGGGATTCACAACATTAAACCCTGCTAGGGAATACAATGATCTGAGTGTCAAAACCTGTTATGTCTTGAGAAGGACCTTAGTAAATAAAACCCAAAGCACTGTGCTCTCTTGTTTGTGGGTTGCCCCCGGTCAGCTTTTGGCTTTGTCTGTGGTATCTAACCAACAGCCCAGCATGTAATTGACAGGCTTGCTTTTTAAAGCTCCAGTGTGACACATCCAATAAATCCCAGCACATTTCACACCGGAAATTTTATAATGCTGGATATTTATTTAATGAAGCCGCTCAATGAATGAAGCCACTTATGAGTTTTGTTTAAGGGCACGCAAACAGGCTCCCTTCCTGGGAGCAGAGTGCTAGATTAACTTGGGTTTGGTAGCTGATCCATTACAGGCAGCCCCTGGGTTTGTATTGTCCTGCTTACGGACATGTTATGCTTACAAACAGACTGCTTCAAATCGTATTATATTAAAAAATTGAGTTAAATGCAATGGTTCATAATTTTATTAATGCGCAAAATACTTTGTGACACTCATGAAAACATTGCGCGGCTTCGGTGTTTCGCTGGCTCAAGGTACAATACAGTGCTGTAAGTAGTTGCTTATATTATTACTGTTATTATCATTATTATTTTTTTTCTGACTTCCCTGCAAATTCAGCTTAAACACAGACGTAGGGAACAGATCTCATTTGTAACCTGCCTGTATAATTCTTGTCTCGAAACCCACAATGTTTACATCCAAACATCCATCACCGTAACCACTTAATCCCAACTGGGGTCGCAGAGGGGAACCAGAGCTTATCCCGGGAACACAATGACCCATTCTGCTGATATAAATGAGAAATGTTTATTTCTAAATAATAAAAGGATGATCTGTTCTGATTGGTTTATCAGCGTCAATAGAGAATTGTGTCTATACAGTGCAAGTTGGTCTATGCAATCATGCATGTACTATGTGATTTGCAAAATGTGCTTTGCTAACTGCCACTTAGCGCATACAGTACACATTAAGAAATGAAACAATGCTGTTGGTCAATGTGGTTAAGGTTGCGGAGTCTTGGAGTTTTCTCCGGGTACTCCGGTTTCCCCCCACAGTCCAAAGACATGCTGAGGCTGATCGAACTTGCTAAATTGCCCATAGGAGTGCATGTGTGAGTGACTGGTGTGTGTGTGTGCCCTGCGATGGGCTGGCCCCCCACCCTGGGTTGTTCCCTGCCTCGTGCCCATTGCTTCCGGGATAGGCTCCGGACCCCCCGCGACCCAGTAGGATAAGTGGTTTGGAAAATGGATGGATAGTTACTACCCAGGAGATCTTCTCCCAGGCATTCCAGTTCAGCTATTTTTTTTACTATTTTTAATGAGAAACAAGAAAGATTAAAAAACAATGGGCGGGCAGTAAACCTTGCCAAGCGGAGGGTCCTGGCAGTAAAGTGACAGGTGATCTGATGGCCGGATTTAATAAGTTTAGCCATTTTTCCCAAGGTGGGGCAGGGGCCTGATGGTTACCTAGGAGAGCCTATGCATTAATCTGCCCCTGTCTGTTCTCTGATATGAGTCAATATTTAAGCTTAAATACATTGTAAAAAAGATAACCTAAGCTTGCTTGCAGGCTGCTGTAGTGTCACACCTCCAGGGCTATAGGTTTAATTCTGTGGAGTTTCCAAGAGTTCCTCATGTTCTTGCACGCTTCCTTCCTTAGGTGAGTGTGTAAAAGTATTGTAAAATTTGAGTGTGATTGAGTTAAACAAGGATATGTGTATAGATGAAAATGAATAATGTGCAAAAGACCTGTCAATTAGTAAAAAATTGGAAAATGGATGGATGGATGGATGGATGGATGGATGGATGCATGTATTAAATCAACTGCAATACAATAATAAAAATACTGAGTTTTGATGGGGAACAAGAAGCTTTGTGGATTAAAAATTTAATCCATAGACGCAAAATAACATGATTTCCCTTCTGACAAGTTGAATTTGTTACATTGGCTTTACATTATATAATATTTTATTAATATTAAGATCAATACACATTCTTAATATCCATCCATCACCGTAACCACTTAATGCCAACTGGGGTCACTGTAGCCTATCCTGGGAACAAGGGGCACAGGCAGGAACCAACCCTGAGCAGCCACCAACACACAGCCAATTTAGACTCGCCAATAAACCTTCCCTGCACACTTTCGGATCGTGGAGCCCCCAGCAGAAACTCACATGAACTCTACATAGAAAGGACAGACACCAGACCCCAAACCCAGGACCTTCTTGCTGTGAGGTAGCAACGCTAATCACTGCACCACTCTATAGTCTTAATATAGCATTTTTAAAAGTGTAAGAAAAATAATCTGTATCACAAAAGGATTTTTGTTGCTTTTTGTACACAGGGAGTATTTTAGTGGTATTCAGTGGTAAAAAGATTCCCACCAATAAAGGGAACATGTACAGACAGTATCTGAATAGTATCTTCATGCAATCACTAGACAAGAACAACGCTTTCCCAGCATTTCCCTGTGTTCCATCTGTGTCCATCTGCGTATGTTTAACAGTGAGTAAAATGTGAGTTTTTAAACCAGATTTGTAATGTGATCATGCCAAGGAAACTAGTGAATAAATATATTGGATATATATATATATATCTATATATATATATATATATATGTGTTCCCTTTGTCATTTATATTAGTCTGAGTTAGAAATTAATTAGATCCTGTGCACTATTGGTACATTTTGAAAAGGCACATTTTATCTTTTTCATATTTCTTTAAAAGTAACATTGTTCATTTACATTCTTTTAAGAATGTGTTGTCATAGTTATTACCTAAAACTAAAGTTTACACTGCAATGAAGAACACGACTACTTTGCTTGCTTGCTGAGAATTGTACTTCTTTACCCAACGTGCTGTTCTATGAAATGCAGTGAGTGTAGGTGTAAGGAAAATTGATAGGGATGCCCCAGTGTTCAAACTGATTATGGACAAGTTAGGATTAGAATGGTTCCACTTAGCTGTGCATATAAATGTACAGGCGTGTAGTGGGTAATAAGGAAATAACTAAATGTACAGTGGCCAGAGAAGTTCCATATGGGAAAGACCCCACCCAGTCCTGCCTCATCTCTGCCTCAGGGTCCTAACATTCCAGGTTGTCATCCTTTATATACAAATTCATTCACAACACTTTTTGAGGTATAAAAGAGGGGTTAAGAACTGTCCTTAAATTGTATTTAATCTGCCTTTCAATACCCGGTGTATGTCTACACTGTATTATGTTATAATTGCTGTTCAGTAAATCAATGTTTTACTGAAACAAGACTCTGCAACTAGATTCCTTAGAGTGGGCTTATCCTCATTATGTGTCTTAGCTTTCTTATGTCATGTAGAAATTCAGATGATATTTCCCTGCTAAGTATAGATCTTTTCCCACAGAAATGAGCTGCCTAGCATCAATGCACGCCTCGCATCTTTTCTGAGAATGCCTGATAGGTCAGCTCCCAGAGGAGAAGACCAATCATCTTCATGCTGTGTCTGCTTCTTGCTCCTCATTTGGAATGACATACGGAAAGGGCACCATTGCCTCTGAAGAGGATCCCTCAAGGGGGAAGTCATTTGCGTCCAAACAAAGTATCTCATTTTGACATTATTGGGCCAGGACCTTGCATACCAAATCTGAGCCTGAAATGTTATTTGATGTCCAACTGAATCAAGAGGCTGGGTGTCACCTCTCCCAGCAAATAAGCAAAGAGGCCAATTGGAACTTTTAGATAGATATTACCCCTGAAGAGTCACAGCCATTAATGCTGTGTGCCAAGACAGATTCTTCAAATGAGCGTAGTAATATATTTTAAACTTAATATGTGACAACCTGCTTTCACACCCAATCATATATATCAGTTCATTTTTGTTATTACTGTTGGCAGAATAATCCTTTTTATGCCGTTCTTTGTGTAATTCAGTGACCTAACTGATGCGGAGCCCCAAGGCTGCCATATGCTGCATTATCAGGTAGCGAGATGATCCCAGGAAACACAGAACAAGCCTGATTCTTATTATGGGTCCATTACTGCTGACAACCTTCTGTCTGTTACTGTAGCAATGCTTATGTCATAACATTTAACTCATACTGAAAACTCCAGCAATGGAAAAGCAGTAGCACTATGTCCTGCCCCGATCGTCCGCTCCTTCCGTGTGCCACACCCCCTGTTAATCTCGTGTGGATTTCCCGTGTTTACCAGCTGTTTCTTGTCGCTGTCATTAGTCTTATGTATTTAAGTCTACGTTAGGTATGTTTTCCCCTGTCCAGTCATTGAAGTCTAACGCCTGTTCTTCGTCCTGCATTAAACCTCGTGTTTCCCCGTTTCCTGAAGTCCTGCCTCTGCTTACTCGGTCCGTGCCATGACACACTAAAACATTTGAATAGCCAAACAAATAGTGGTATGGTACTTTACCTGTCATTTTATATTTTGCGTTCCTAAAAAGAAACTAAAAACTATTTTCTATGAATATTGTTTCTGCAGGAAGGAGAGGAGTAGTTCATTAAATATTTAACTAGGTACATGAGGGGATGTATGCTGTTGTACCATAGGGAAAGCAATAAACTGAAGTATTACAAATGCAGCAATTACATATCTAAATAACTGTACTAGGTAAACAGTTGGAGGATTGATGGATGGATGAATGGATGTTTAATAATGCTATTGTAACGCTATTTACACATCCTAGCAAAACATTAGCTTTTGATCACTTATTAATGGAAACATTAAGAATCTTAGAATATTATACATTCTTCAGGCCCCTTTTTAACAGACTGCGCATTAAAGCACCCTGGGGGGGGAATGGCTGGTATTATTGGATCATCTACTCATCCAGTAAAAATCATTGTAGCTTTTTCCCTGAATGACCTTGTCGCAATATCTTATACTGTCTTGCTACATGCTTGATTGATGGCTATCAACAATTAAGTCATTCATTCAAGTTCTATACCCCTTAACTTATAAAGGGTCGCAGCAGTAAGGAGCCCATTCTGGAGACAATAGAAATGAGTTATTCAATAGAAATGAATTCTATAAATGAATGTGTATTCATTCATTCATTCATTCATTCAAGTATTTGAGCACTGGAGCATAGGTGCTATAACACAACCATAAGGCCAACCTGTGCCTTTTTTCTGGCCTGAGTAGCGGAAGGAATATTGCCCCAATACACCAAATATACCAGAGTAATTATACTCTGCTGAAATTTGAATGGTTGTTGTCATCTTGTCATGTTTGATGAGTAGATGAACTTTTATTATATGATTTGTTGGGACATCAGGCCATGAACATGTATACAAAATGTCATCTTTTTATGTCCACTGGTTTCCACATTATAAGCTAATTTGAGTTATAGTGGCCCCTATTCGGTGATTTTTATGAAATTCGAAGAGTTGCCTCGGAATGTCATACCAACTAGAATTAGCAAGTTTGGTCAGAATTGAATGTTTCGTTGATGAGAAATCAGTCATTACGTGCAAAAAGCACACGTCCAAGAAATTCATTGGTTCGTAGCATCAGAACAGTTTGCCTGATCAAAATCCTAGACAACTTTCTGCCTACATGGTCTCAAGATGCTACAGTTCAAATTTTGTGTGAATCAGATGAATGGTCTAGGATGAGTTTTTTTTAAAGTACATTTTTCACATTATGCAAATTAGCAAACAATCTAAGTAGACAAAGCTTCCTATATGTTCCTCGTATTATTTTAGTGCAGAATAATAATAATAATAATAAGAAGGCAATAGGGATCCAGCTGCTAACGCTGCTTAAACCCCTAAAGAAGAAAAAGATAAATCCTGCCAAATACAACAGGGTTCCAGCACTGCCTGATTGGACTCCTAATAATAAAATCCAACTGGCTCTCTTGAGTAGGATGTTTTCTATATGTGACAAATTAAAAATGGCAGCAACAATCCCTCTAAACCATTCTCCCTCCTGCTTTGAAAGCTTCGCATAACATGAAGAAATAAAGGTCACTGCCAAGAAGGATTATTTATAGCTTTCAGTTTACCTTATTCCCTTCAGTTTACCTTATACCTTATTCTCTGAAACTGATTTACATCCTAATTATTTCAGACTGTCATTGTCAAAACTGCATCTATGCCAAGGAAAATCCCACGGGATGACCTTTGCGATCCTTTCTCACGCATTTAACAGCTTTTGATTAGTAGTTCACACCAACAAACACACTTGGGCAAATGAAAAAAAATGCTTGGGCTTCATGTCACCATTATGAGGATGATGAAATATAACACCTTTTTAGACATATATAGAAGTGTTGCTGAAATTTTCCCAACCAGAGATCTCCCTGTTCTGTACCTATCAAGAAATCAGATAGGCTCAAATAATGATCATCTTCCTGGTTGGACTGGGATTAAAAATTGGCCCTAGGCTTTGGGGTCCCCCACGACAAATTTTGCTGGTCCAGATTCCCATCAGACCCTCGGGAAATTGCTTGGTATACCAGATGTCCAGTTCAACCCTGATCATATTTGTATTCAAAGTATATTTTACACAAGTAATTACTATATGTGTATACCCATAAGATATCCATACACCCATTCATCCACCCACCCCTCATGTCACATATCCATTCAAGGGTCACCATAAGGCTAGAGCATTTCAAAAGAAATGCATAGAAAAATTCAGGAGACAGAATCCCAGATACATATAATCATGCACAAAATCACACACTGAAGGAGTAACCACATAGCCATATTTTTGAAGGAAGAATCTGCAACAACATTGAATTTCGTATATTAATATAATGCTGTGAGTTAATAATGAATTATATCACATTATTATTATTATTGTTGTTGTTAATAATAATAATAATAGTTGTACTGTTGTGCATCCAAATCACATATTCAATGCAGGGGCACAAGATTTTTTAACCCAAACAATTGTGCAGCATATATAGTGTTTTGTCTCCATCTGCTGTTTGGTACCTCACAATTTTTTACTCTAATACAGGACTGCAGGGATATATGATTCGAGGATTCAAGGATTCAATACTGCAACATGCATTCAGCTTAATAGTACTCAAGCCTGAACACCATAGAATATACGATTACAGTCAATATTCATACACAAGTATATTTATAACTGTATTGGGTTGAATAGTTCAATAGAAGCATCAATCCATCTCCCAATCACACTTCCAATAAAACAGATTTTAACTTCTACTGTGGAATACAGTATTATTCATTCGGTTTATTTTTACCAACCTACTCTTTGGCAAAAGAGTAAGTTACCATGTGAAATAAGAAGTTGACACTGGATGAAGGTAAAAAAAATATATAATTAATTAGTTGAAATAAATTGAAAGTGAAAGAAATTAAATGTGAAAGATGGGATATCAATACATAAATACAAACTTTCAAACAATGCTAAATGTATCTGATTTTTAGAATGCTAATATTTTAGGACATCATGCCCTTCACTTCAAAACTTTACATTGACTACTCTGATTATTACAAAAACTGCAGTTTGCATTTAATAAACAGAGATGTGATTTATATTCCGAAGTTGGTCTACAGGAAAAAAAAATGCAACTTGCATTACCTCAAAGCAGTTATGCTTGACAAACAATAAAAGTAAAATTAAGTCTAAAGGTAGGTGCAATTTAATTGCCCGGTAATGAGGAAACAGCCACCACAGTACAGGATTAAACTCCACTTTTAAGTCTTTGATTGCGTCTTTGGATTGCGTTTTGGCTTTTGGCAATATGGTCGGACGGCGATTGACAACGACTTGGACCCCTTGTTACGACTACCCCTTGTTTAACCCCTAATAAACTTGGTTGCCTGCATGGATCCACTTGTGTTCATCTTGTTTGGCAGGACAATTACACTGTAACTTTTAAGCTCATAAACATAAGGTTTTAATTTGGTCCCTCTTTTACCTAGGCCTATGTGGCACTGTTTTTGAGGTTGCACTTTTTTATTAATGATATTTCAATTCATATATAAATATAATTGTAATTTTCCCTTACTGGCCTCTATATTAGGTAAACCTATTCAACTGATTGTTGAGGCAAATATCTAATCAATCAATCATATGTCAGCAGCACAATGTATAAACTCATGTGGATACAAGTCAGGAGCTACAGTTAATGTGCACATCAAAAACCAGAATGGGGAAGAAAGGTGATTTAAGTGACTTGCATGGCATGGTTGTTGGTGCCAGACAGGCTGGTGTGAGTATTTCACAAACTGTCAATATACTGGGATTTCTCACACGACCATCTCTAGGGTTCACAGAGAATGGATTGAAAAAGAAAAAAACATTCGGTGAATGGTGGTTCTCTGGGCAAAAATGCCTTGTTGATGGCAGAGGTCAGAGAGGAATGAAGAGACTGGTTCTAGCTGATAGAAGGGCAACAGTAACTCAAATAACCACTCATTACAATCAAGATATGCAGAAGAGTATCTCTGAACACACAACACATCGAACCTTGAAGCAAATGGACTACAGCAGCAGAAGACCACACTGAAGGCCACTCCTGTCAGTTAAGAATAGGGAGCTGAGCCTACAGTGGGCACAGGCTCACCAGAATTGGACAATGACAGATTGTAAAAAACAAGTCTTGATTTCTGCTGCAACATTTAGGTGGTAGAGTCAGAATTTGGTATAAACAGCATGAAAGCATGAATCCATCACACAAGACTTTATGATATAAAAACTGACTATTTGAGAATAGTCCTCTAGACAATTAAATCTCTTTAATTGTATAGATGAAGATGGGGTGTATATTTACCATTACGTTTTTGCAAAAATCTCCAATGTAAAATGGTTTATTTACAACTATATGAGTGCCTGGTGGTAATTCTATGCTTACCATTCACTACAGTTGACCAAAAAGTTGTCTGTATCACAAAACCATATTAGATACAACTAGGAACATGTGATCAATAACAAAATGCGATGTGTATCAAAAAAATTGTAATATAGCCAAATTTGTCTGTGACAGGAGTATAAAAATGTACTTTATTCAAGCATAAAAATGTGCTGAGATGACAAGATATGTGGTTCTCATATGTAGTTTAACATGTCCTGCATATGCCTCAGTGTTCATATTCAAGAATATGAAATCGGTGACATTGTACTACTCAATTTAGGCAAGGGCCAACCCAGTACGTCCATCTATTTTCTGTAACCACATATCCCATTTAGGGTTGCAGGGAGTCCACATCATTCCCGTTTTCTCCCAAGAATTATACACATCATCTATGTATGAGTTGTCATGTTGTGACTCACATCTCCGTGGCAGTAAACAAGGTTTGCTATCATTAGCTGTTTACAATTTCTAGTCAAGTAAATGTATTACTGCAAGTAGAAGAAAACAAATAAATTGTTTTTGTGATATTGTCCCATAGATGACAAATATGTTTCATTAGCCTAAAACTGTGGACAACTCTGACAAAGTGGGGATTGTCTTTTCAACCTCTGTGACTATGAAAGACTTATTCGACAATGTACTGCAGCGGGACTTTGCTCCAGCAAGTTTTATTCACTAACGGTAAAACAAAAATTATATGAGAGACTCAAGTTACATTACTCACAATTCGACCTTGACTTGAATCACAAATGTAATGACTTGTGACTCGACAGCAAAAATAATGAAATGCCTTGACATGTCTTGACTTGAGTCCGACTTGCAACGTTTTGATCCGAGACTTGATTCGATCTCGCCAAGGAAAGACTTGTTCCCCTCCCTGCTATGTAATCAATGTGCTAGCAAATACATATTGTGAAGCTGCATAATGAACTTATAATTAATCATAATTAATATCAAAACAGGTTAAATACTGATATCAATATTCTTCCCGTGGTTTAAGAGCTAGCTAGTATCATTTGCATATTGCACTTGTAGAGTGAACTAATGGGCGATATTTTGCTAACTGAGCTAAGTTAGAAGGAATCAGGCTACACCCCTGGCAGGACAGTTTGATAGCAGCTCTCAATGTTCTGTCGATTTGTCCGACCTTGTCGAGCTGTCCTACCTTAGCGCTTTTCCATAGATATATCTATATCGATGTTAAATCAGTGTTAAATTATTAACGTTGAAACTGAATTGATTTTGGACAGGTTTTCAATATTGATGGTGGCAAAACCTTGATTCAATGTTGATATAAAGTGACAGCGTTGATTTAACCTTTTTTGTCTGATATGGAATCAACATATGTGTGCTATGTGGGACCCTACCGAAAATGCTGAAACTGGATTCTCCGAAAAATAATAAAAAAAACACTAATGTAAAGTAAGTAGTCATAGCGACAGTCTGAAATACCTTATCAGATTTTATTACCAGTGTTAAAACTACAGGTAGCACATTTCGATAGACCAAAATACTTTATCATAGCATCCTACCTTTATGAAACACTGGGGTAGAAAATTTTGATAGACAAAAATGCTTTATAACGAAGCGCTGTCATAAATGTGAGCAATACTGACACATTATGTAGCCTAGGGAACTCCTATCACGTATTTCGACATACAACATACTGTACAAAACATTGACAGTGATACATGATACTGATAGTAAGGTGTGATAAATGTATTTAATAAAATACTTAAAATATACGGACGTCGAAAAACGCACAAAGACCGGACAAGACTTAACTGTAACTCCAATGCAAGGTAGGATAGATAGATGGGCGGTTCTTCAAGCACGAGAAAGGGGGCGTGGTTTCGTTGTGCGCATGCAAAGTACCTAACGGTACAACACCTTGGCACCAGTGATATTAGACTAAGGTGTACATTGGTCTGCGATCGAATTTTCCGATGCAGACATATGGAGACGGAAGCAAAATAAATGTATTAATTGACGTAGGAAAAGTAATTGGAGTATAAAAATAATTCCATATCCTCAATTTTTGTTCCGCTACATCTCTTTTTCTCTATTTCTATGTAACTTACTTGTTAGTGCTGGTGCTTGTCGTTAAACAAGCAGAAAACTATCGCTGTAAGCACCTCCCCAGTACTGTGTTGGAACGAAAAAAAAAACAAGTTTGGCCGAGTTTCTGCGACGTGGACACGATTAAAGTCTCTGGTTGCGGGAGAAAGAAAAAAAAGTTCCAGAAAATAGTTTCGCGCGATGTGAAAGCGCCTAATGTTACCTATTAAGGTAGTAGGCAGACTAGCTTGGTTTGTAATTTTGCCTGTACAAGTTGCACTGTGGGGGCGGCTTGGTGGTGCAGTGGTTAGCACTGTTGCCTCACACCTCTGGGACCCGGGTTCGAGTCTCCGACTGGGTCACATGTGTGCGGAGTTTGCATGTTCTCCCTTTGTCGTCGTGGGGTTTCCTCCGGGTACTCCGGTTTCCCCCCACAATCCAAAAACATGCTGAGGCTAATTGGAGTTGCTAAAATTGTCCGTAGGAGTGCATGCATGGATGAATGGTGTGTGAGTGTGCCCTGCGATGGGCTGGCCCCCCATCCTGGGTTGTTCCCTGCCTCGTGCCCATTGATTCCGGGTTAGGCTCCGGACCCCCCGCGACCCAGTAGGATAAGCGGTTTGGAAAATGGATGGATGGATGGAAGTTGCACTGTTCTTCAATATCTTCTCATTGCCCCGAGACACCAACCAATCACAGACTGTAACATCTCAATGTCACGTATTTCGAATACAACTAGTAAACTATTTTCCAGCTGACGTTAACTAACTAGCCACCTAGCGAAATATAGCACTGTCACTGCTTACTTATTACATAAAATAGTTACATAAAGTTTCAAGACTTTCAGTTATCTTCGTATGTGTATTTTTTATGTCTTCTATGTGGTTTTGAAATTGTGCCTACCCACAAATTTGGTTTGGGCAATGCCTCCGCTGGAAATGTATGTTGCTGTTAGAATGTCCCAAAATGGGATTCGAACCGACAACTAGACCTAGCAAACACACAGCATAACGGCCCGCTACGCCACATTACACTAGTATTTCCTGTATCAGTGTTGTATTGATTGTAAATACATATGTTGTACATGGTCTAATGAAACTCATTTTTTATTGTCACTTGTTCGTAAGCATTTTAATCTTTTGTTTTGTCGAAATGCATTTTTTATACAGGTAAATGGTTTTAAAGCCTTTAAGCGTATACTGCTCCGAGCTCGGGAATTGTCGTTGATCCCCGTCACATCTCGTGTAGATTTCGTGTATTTCCGGAAGGCTTCGACATCATCGGTAACGGTCGATGTGTTTAAATCTTCGGAGATCCCTTCGGGCCTTAAAAAAAACCAAGAGACGCTAAACTCAGAAAGACGCGGGCGAGATAGGCAGAGAGAAGGAGTGTGAATACGGAATGACGGTGCTGCAGGAACCTGTTCAGGTAGCAAAACACATTTTCGATACAGAGAACGTTTTATGTCTGTTATATGGTGTTTAGTTTGAAGCCGCCAGTCCGAAACTCTATCCCTTGGCGGCTAGTGGGAATCCTAGACCGCGGTCTGGCAACGAACGAGGCCTGTTTATCCGGCCAGCCTTTCAAGGGGCGAACATAAACGTGAAAATTACGAGTTGTCGGTTCCAGGTTCTTTTGTCAGTAACTGTAAATCCTAAATTTTATATGTGTGCGGTGATTTCTCCTGCTTGAAGGCATTCCGAAACGCCTAGACGGTTATTGTAGCATATGCTACGTCGGCTAGATTAGCAAGATGCATTAGCGCTACAGCTGCTAATGTTTGTCATTTTAGCTAGCAATCTAGTTAGCTGTCTGATTCGCTGGAGGTAAATGGTTATTGCGGCCAGCTAGCTTGCCACCCGGCTAACTTAATTCGTGGGGTTATATTTCTGGCGTTTGTACATTTTGTTGCGATGAAAGTGTTTGGTATAATGGATGTATATCAGCATGAACGTCTATTTGGGCTCGAATCAAGCGATGTCATCTAGCTACTTAGCGTAGATGTTGTTGCGATTTCTTGAGGTAGCTGACAATTTATTCAGTCTTTTGCTAGTTAACCAAACGTATTTTAAACGGTTTGTTTTGGTATCACTTTATACATAAATGATCTTTTTTTAAGTTATACTGTACAGTGTTTTTTACGAACCTCTGAATACGTCGCGGTACTAAATGACTAGCTAGTACCCTGACCCGGTTTGTATTTTATAAGATCCTTTGGCAATTCGTATTGTGTGTGTGTGTGTGTGTGTGTGTGTGTGTGTGTGTGTGTGTGTGTGTGTGTGTGTGTGTGTGTGTGTCGGTCGGTCGGTGTACAAGTCGCCGTGGATGTGCAGGTAGATGGCTACGCTGTACTTCTAAATGAATGAGTTTGACTGTTAGAATTTATGTATGCCAGGCAGTGTGTGTTTTGATTATGAACACAAGCATTAACTACGTTAATTCAAGTGTAGTGTACATGATGTAAATAGTTTTTATAGCAGTTTTGGTAGCATGACCGCAGTCCACATGAGGTATGCTTATCATAAGCGCACACCGTCACCTATAGACTACATGTATGTCTGCGAAAGACTTAAACGCTGTTTTCCCTCTCCTCGTTTCCAGGCTGCAGTTTGGCATGCACTTAACCACTATGCCTATCGGGATGCTGCTTTTTTAGCGGAGAGACTATATGCTGAAGGTAATGACGTCAGTCACTCAGATCATATGTTTTGAGTGGAGTGTTGTCATCTGACAGCATCACCTTATCAAGTCAAGAAGAGGCGCAGAAGCAATTTGTCATCAAGCCATTTACAGGAAAAGATGTAGTCCTAAGAACCCCACATTTAAACGTCTGTCCATACTTAAGTACTTTTGTTGCCTGTTTTTTTTAGTTTGTTATATATATATATATATGTAATTGGTTATAACTTGGCTTAATGTTTTCTGTTTCAACAGTGCATTCAGAAGAGGCACTTTTCCTGTTAGCGACATGCTACTATCGCTCAGGGAAGGCTTACAAAGCATATCGCCTTCTCAAAGGGCACAGCTGCACAACACCACAATGCAAATATCTCCTTGCCAAGTGCTGTGTAGACCTAAGCAAGTACGATCATTAAATTTAGCAATTTTTGCTTCCATTTTTGTTCTTATTCCCGAGGATGCACAGTTAGTTGTTTTGGTATTATATATCTTAAGCATTTTGATGTTGTCTTTCTCCTTCATAAGCACTTAAATGTTGTCCTTTACTAATTAGCGTTGTTTTTGGTATAATGGGCTAAACCACCTGGCAATTATGCACAGTAATCTTAGCCATCTTGGGTTTCAGCGTGTCATTTCTCTTGTTCGCTTCACTTCTAGCTTCTGTTTGTTTGACTGCACAAAGCAACATATCACACAGCCTTAGCTGGTGCCCATTACTGATACCTTGTCTTTATGAAGTCTTTGCATGCTGTTGTTTATGTGGGTCTTCCCAATAACTGCTTTTCTGTTAGAAGTGCTTTAAAATCTTTGCTGTTTTACCTTTGAGTTTGAAACTGGTATTTAATTCCTCTAGCAAGTTTCCTGGTGAATAAATGACAAATACAAGAAATGGGGGAGCCATCTGTTTTGTCACTAAGTAAAAAAGAGCCTGCAAAACAAAACATGCATGTATAATCCTGTTTTTAGGCTGGCAGAAGGAGAACAGGTCTTAACTGGAGGTGTCCTGAACAAACAAAAGAGCCAGGATGATATTGTTGCAGAGTTTGGAGATCTGGCATGCTACACACTGGCTCTGATGGGGCAGATATACTGGTAGGAGAGCTACTGAATTCAGCTGTAGGATGAACATACTCCCCTTGTTAATTGCAGACAGTCCTTGCTCATGTCATCTGTGCAATTACTGTTTAATACGATGGGATAACTTTTAAGTCATTGTGGTACATTGCTGCGGTTTGATCGATGACAAGCTATCCAAGTGGGATTAAGTCTTACAGTTCGCATTAATTCATGATATCTAATCTTCTTTAAAGAAATTGGTATTCGTATTGTCTCAGGTCAGTTTCTCTTGTGCCTTATTACTTGCTCTCCTGCTACTCTGACTTGACTGCTTATCAATGTAGTATTATTGGAAGCTGTGGGCAAGGGAGTATGTGTGGTAAACTATACTCACCTGCATTTCATTTTTTTTGCAGCAAAACAGATCGTTTAGCCAAAGGTTCCGAATGTTACCAAAAGAGCCTGAGTTTGAATCCTTTTCTTTGGTCTCCCTTTGAATCTCTGTGTCAGATTGGTGAGTAATGAACTTTGGTTGTTCATTATCATCCATACTGTAGTAAGCAGTAAATCCAGGGCTGAAACTAAATGGCTCAATGTTGAAATGATTGCCTCTGTTTAAGGAACATTTGTATGAAATTTCCATGTGCAAGAATAAACGAATGTATAAAGAAATGCCTTATTGCTTATTTTTTAAAGCTGTTTTTCTTGTGCAGGTGAAAAGCCCGACCCTGATCAATTGTTCAAACTGACCTCCCTGCAAAATTTCAGCAGCAGCATCAGCCAACCCCCTGTCGGGTTGGTCCATACTCCCAGCCACAATGTTTGCCACAGACAAGTGGAAACTGTACTGATGGAGACTCCACAAGACACTTTAGTAGGTACCATTACTCTTCCCGTAGACTGTCAGCAAAAGGTTTTACTTTTTTAAGATTTACTCCATTTTGACAAAAAATTGAATCCGACGTAACAAGACAAATGTTGGATTCATATTTGTCATGTTGGAGTAAGAGGCCAGTTACCTTTTATAATAAAACAATGTAAGAATTTAGAGCTTTGAGCAATGCCTTTATAAACATTTTTCTGTAATATTTTGATTTTCTTTTAAAGGAGCTGAATAGACTCAACCTAGAATCTTCAAATTCAAAGTATTCATCACTTAATATGGACTCCTCTGTGTCCTATATCGATGCCTCTGTAATATCCCCTGACGCTGTGCCGCTTGGGACCGGTAGCTCCCTGCTGTCCAAGCAGGTGCAGAACAAACCAAAGAGTGGGCGCAGTTTACTAGGCGGACCAGCAGCTCTCAGTCCACTTACTCCCAGGTAGGGATTTTATCCCATCAAGTGTCCTTGAATTTTGTAAACCAAATTCACGCTTTGTCTTTAATCATGACAGCTTAGGCAAGAATTATGTCTCCTGAAAAAAATGTAATTTCAAGCAGATTAGCAGCTATTTGGGATGCTGAAATAAGGCCATGTAATGCAGCACAGCAGGTAGCTGCAGTAAAACTGGGTAATACAAAATGTTCGCTTCAACACTGAGCATATATCAAAGTTGCTGTTTTTACCTTGATTTTCCTAGGGCTATAATAAAGTTAAATTTGACTGCTTAATTCTTTTTTGTGAAGACTCAGTTTTTTTAACTACTATTGTGGGTTTTTAAATGCGAGTACTGTTCTTGGTGTTGATTTACGTAAGATTTTTGTTTTGAAAAAAATGTAAGCCCAGTGATGTTTTGGGAACCTTTCAGAGCATTGCCCTAATTATTTTGGTGTTGCATATTTACACAAAGCATTTTTTAGTTTGCTGTTGTGGAATTGCGTGTGCGCACCTGACATGTAGCCTTGGCTCTCTTAGTATTTCGAGGAGTCGGGTTGCACAATGAATCATTTTCAAAGTGCAATCTCGATTCAAATTCCCGTCTTATTTTTACACGATGATGATTCTGCAGTGTTCATATTAGCAGGGAGATTTGTTACATCTGAGAAAGTGCTCAGTTTTTTTTCCCATAAGTTACACCAACAAATGACAGTACTGCCTTATACCACGTACCACTACTGTACACAGGAAGATTTGAAAACGCATCTAATGTTTAGGACAAAGTGAAAGAAAGACAACAAAATGATTACAACTCAAAGACCTTTCCGGTCACTGTGAGGAAGAGGAAAGGAATTTTGCCAACGCCAGTTTGAGCAATAACGTTGTACTCGTATTGAGAATTGGGTCACATTCTTTTCTTTCTATGATTAACACAGTGAATTTGTTGTAAAACATTTGTTTGCAAATATTACAATTAGGAGTGGGTGAGGTTTAAGTTTTGGTATCTCTTGCAATTGGAAATGTTTAAAAACCTAGGTCCTGTAATATGGCTGTAACATTCCCGTTTCAGTAATGGTCATATTGTTTTTCTATTCATAAGTAAATGCTAATAATAATTGAGAAAGTTGCTACTCAATCTACTACTCATAATTTCAATTCTGAGTGGGGGGGGAAATAGTTACATTTTACCCCGAATTGAGCGACCCTGATGATGATTAGCTACATCTGGAACTCGGGCAGTGAGAATAGATTTTCTTTCTTTGCTTTCCCTTTTAGCACTTTGAGAATTTTAGTTTTTGATAGTAAACCTATATTTTGTCCCCCGCCCATCAGTTTAACAGTTGTATAGAAAGTCTAATTTTTCCTTCTCAAATAGAAGGTAAGGAAGGCTCCGTATTCATTTTGTGAATATTTAATTTGGATTTATGCAGGACAAACCATTTTAGAAAATTTCCTCAGCAAAGGGTTGTTTTTGACTGGGATGTACCAGACCATCTGCAAGAAATATGGTTTAGCTATCTAGTTCGCATTATTTGTGGTAATGCTGAAGAGTTTTTAGTTTTAGGTTGGGGCTAATGCAGGATTAAAAATGGCTGAGTATTCAGTGTAGATTTTGTGCATTTCTATGTAGAACAAGAATAGTGTGTAATAGCAATATGCATTTTTTAAAAGTGTTTTAATCTATTATATTTAGTCTTTGTCAAAATTTGCCATTAGACATGGTGCAATATTTTCACTTCTATATTTCCAATATTGTTCACAGATAGGTCTGACAGCAGATTCAGCTCAAATGTAACTGCTTCCCAGTCTGAATTGTGCTCATGTATTTCCTCTGCTGTCTGGATAATTTAATAAGCAAATGGTATTCTTAGCTGCTCCTTTTGATTGTTTGCTACAATTAACATGGTTTTCAAGACGACCTGAGATCAACTTCTCCCATGGGCCACAACAACTATGGAAGGCAACTGGGTAAAACAAAGTGATGGCTGAATACTGCAAAAAGTGTCAGAGCATTAAAACGGCTTAGCCATAGACCTGCTGGCTAGGTAGTGTTTCTGGCTTAATGCATTTAAATTTTTACCAGTCTTAAGAGCTTTGTGTTTAACCTTGAATCCATGTATTCTTGTCATGTTGGGCAACTTCTCATACCTTCACAGCCGTATGCAGGTGTTCTGTTGCTGTTTTAGTGTGCTTGCTTTTGTCCTGTTTCCCATAGGAAGAAATAAAAAGCCCCCCCTTCTAAATGACTGAAGGGTTAATGCCTGTGCAGCATATATAAAATGTAATGCTAAAAAGCTGTGTTAGTTGACTAGCTTTTTAGGCAGTTTGCTCAGACGTAATCTGTAATTCGTTCTCAAACTCTTCCCACAGCACATCGTTAAAGATTTATTGAGCAAAGCATGCAAAACTAATACAACCCATTCTGGGTCTGTCATTGTAGTTTTGGAATTCTACCACTGGAGCCCAGTCCAGGAGACCCTTCATACTTGCAGAACTTCACCAACACTGGTTCTGTCATGGAGCCACCCCCATCTGGAGCCCCACAAAAGAAGGTAGATACACCACTTGTCATGTCATTCAGTGACCACCACAGCAGACAAAGAGGCTTGGAGTTTTTTTCCCACTGTGGTTGCAGTTGATTTTTTTTTTTATTACATTTTATTTTATTTTTACAAGCTTGATTTCAGAGCAGCAGGTTTCTCTTCTAGGTCTTCAGTTGTAAAAAGTCTGTTAACTGCTGCACTACTTTGAATTAATGGTAGAAGCCAGGTATGCTGCATGGCAAGCAGCTAATGCTGTAAAGCTCTAATAATAGCAATGCCAAGTTTAATGTCATATTAATGTACTGCATTGTATGTGATCCAATTTCATACTTTCTTGAGTTGCAGTCAGTGGCCCGAATTGGCCAAACCGGAACAAAATCAGTGTTCGCACAAAGTGGAAACAGCAGAGATGTTATACCAGTACCGTTTAATCAGACGCAAAGCACTGCCCCACAAACCAGGTGGGTATGTGGCCCTCCCATGCCAAATGGGAATTGAGGAGATTGTGACTTGCCCATTTTAGTGATCAAGTTTTAGTTATTGTGTGTGCGCGATCGTTTCACTCTGGGCTTAGTTTCTGTTCATGTCTGAAGATTTGGATTCAGTGTTTTCTCTGTCAAAATTTTCATCCTGCTACCTGCTGTAGCGGTTACTTTTAATCTAATTATATATTTTAAATATGAACTTCTGGGGAATTCACTAATTGATAGTTCTCTTCCTCTCTCCTCTTCATTTCCTGTTGTCTTTGGAAGTGCAACACCCCAAGTGCTGAGTCCGACCATTGCTGCACCACCAAACGTGCAGCCACGGAGGAGCTCTAGATTGTTTACTAGTGCCAGTTCTACTGCCAAGGTACCTGTACCTTTATACTAGGGACGGACAGATCCACAGTTTTTCAGTTCCGATCCAATTCCGATACTCGGCTGCCGATACCGATACAGATTCCGATACAAGAGGTCTTTAGCCTAATTTAAATGTAATTAGAGCAACGTACATAATGTGCTGTTCCACTCAATGGTACTCCCACCTCTCAAAACTTAGTTTTTTTGCACAGATAGTAAATCACTGTGCTACTAATCTGTCAAGTGTAAAATACTCCCAGATTATCACCTTCTCATCTGATTTTCTTATGTTCTCCGCACTGCAAAGCATATGTGCATGACATCACAGCAGGCAGAAGTCACTGCGCTCACACCCACTGAGTAGCAAAAAATAAGACTGAGTGGCAGCGTTAGCATTCACCTTGAATGCCGCAAAAGCACATCTAAAATGGGAACGAGATGTCATGCAGTTGATTGTATGAATAGATTTAACACGAAATAGGTGCTGTCTTTTCAGCGACTGCCAAAAGCTAAATGAGTAAGTATTGGACATGGATCAGTTACATGTAGCTGATACCCGATCCATCAAAAAGGTCTCCACCTTATTTATTGTAGTATGATTAAAATTAAAATATTCTTCACAGAATGAAAACATAAACCTTTAATGTTGAATCTTCCATGTTGAAGTGAAACCTGATACTGTGAAATGGAAGCATCTATGCATGTCAAGACAAAGTCTTCAATTGCAGGAGAACAGCAAGAAGCTGAAAATGAAGTTTCCCACTAAAATCCCCAACCGCAAAACGAAATCTAAAACAAGCAAAGGGGGCATAACGCCGTCTAACATGAACGACAGCATAGAGATCCTGAAGCTTGACTCGTCCATCCTGTCTGAAGGGAAGACCAACGTGGTCACGCCACAGTTACAGGCATTCACTCTTCAGAAGGCAGCTGCAGGTAGGTGCCGCCATTTAAATGATCTTGTCTCTGGCCTGTGTATTTCACAGGAAATTAGTAGATGTTTAATACAATTATATATTCCTTTTGTAATGAGTGTTTCTTACTACAGATGGGCATTTCAGGCAGAATTGACATTCAAATTCTTATCTTTATTCATATAATACTCAATTAACCTCGCCCCCACCATGCCCATGGCAAAACGAGTTTGGAGCATGGATCAGAATATTTTGCTCTGCATCCAAGATGTATCGTTTCTGCAAAAAACACAAAAATTAAAAAGTAGCTTGAATAAATAAAATTGAAACGACTAAAGAGCTGGAATGCAGTAGCATGCAATAATGTTTAAAAGCAGATTACTTGAAGTTATGGTGACTTTATTTTTGTGAACACGATCCTAATACTTTTCAGGCTTGTAAGCTGTTCCATTTATTTCCACACACAGAGACATCACGCATTTCTGCAAGAGGACAGCTTAAAACATTAGCAGTAGTATTAAAATGTGCATATGACATTAAGAGCAGCAGAATAAGCAAGTGCTGTGAGTTGTGCCAACAGATACAAAGCAGTGCTGACAACTTTCCCAATACTGTTAATGGAATCCAGAATATTTCCATGATGCGAAATATGAATCTCTTCTATCAGTTTTTGTTTGCCTCATTTATATAAAATTTTTCACAAATGTGCCTCAATATGACTGAATTAGGACGAAAATGATTATTATTGGCTTAGGGAGTATGTGCAGAGCTCACACGAAAACTTTAAAACAAATACAGTGCAAACATTAGAGAATAGTTGTGATTTATCCAATTATGTTGCTGCCAGGTAATTTTATTCACACTATGTTCAGATATTATACAGGATTATTGACTTCTCTATTTCAAACCTGGGGGTGTTCCACGAAGCAGGATTTCTTGCTTGGATATCTTGTTGGATTTAACACAGGTCTCAACTAGGGCACGATGTAACGCATTGTACACTTGCTCAAAAATGTGTGTGCTTAGTTTTTGAACATGTGATATTTCGTTCAGCAGACACATTTTGTGTTTTCCACTTGGGAACCATTGATGTGAATAAACAAAACCATAATTCATCCTGACCGTGTCCTGATTTGAGGACAAGTATTTGAGAAATTTTAATACCGATATATCTTTTACAGTGACCTAAAATCGTTTTTCAACCATATCGTGTTGCTCTTATATGTAGCATATCATAAAATGATGCAGCTAAGTGACGGGGCTAATCTTAGTTTTAGAAGCGATCATTTTGACATACTGGAATTGTATAAAGTAAATTTACGCAAAATAGTTGTCAAATTGTTGACAGACTGACTAGGCTACTGTGAGAGGCTAAAGAGCACATTTCTGTGGTTAACCTTGCATTATTGAGTCTGTCAAACCTGAATGTCTACTTTACAGATATTTGCATTGCAGTCAAACTATAAATCATCGCAGCATATCTCTGCAATACTGACAGCTAACTGCATTTTCATTCACTTTAAATGTAAAGTGTTTCCACAGAAATTATGCTTTCCGTCTTTATTGGAACCTTCATCCTTTGTGCCCCATCGTTGTTCTACCATATTGCTGAGTAATCGATTAGGATAAACTTAAATTTATACTTTTTCATAATCAAGTAATTGAGGTTAATCAAGTAATTGTGACTCGACTCGATCTCTGGCCTCACCTTCAGTTAAGCATCGGTAATTGACAGTTCATTTGCAAGATTCTAAGAAAACTGAGCTTGAATTCATGAGGAATGTTTTTTTCCTCCTCTCCTCTCCCCCCCCCCCCCCCCCCCCCCCCCTTTGCAGATGGGCTGATGAGCCTGATGCGAGAGATGGGGAAGGGTTACTTAGCACTTTGTACCTACAACTGCAAAGAGGCCATCAACATCCTGAGCCAGCTTCCCTCTCATCATTATAACACGGGCTGGGTTCTGGGTCAGATAGGACGAGCGCACTTTGAGCTGGCTGAATACATGCAGGTAAGTAGCTGCTGTCTGCTTCTGTAGTCATGGCAGGAAATGTAAACCAATAATCTTATTGGCAGATTTTCAGTATAACTCTTTTTAAAACTTATTGCAGTATTTTCTTTGTTGCCTTTTTAATAACTCTGCCCTGTGCACCTGTACAACAGCAGCATAAAGGACATGCATACTGTTGAAGTTCATGGATTAAACCCACAAAAACACACTTGCTTCTGTAATTACAGAAGAGATGTTTAGTTTCCTTATGTATTGTAGGAAAGGTTAAGGTATACTAATTCATGATAGCATATCTGGTTGCTTTGTTAGCATAAAAAGTTATTTGTGTTGTATACTTCTGTTTATGAGTTGGAGATTTGGTGATATTGGATTGTGAGCGATTTTAAATGTCCTCATGATCTACCTTTATGGAGAGATCGTTAGTACCGTGCTATGGTGGACATACTGTCACTTGCAATTCTATGGCTCATACACACATCTAAGGTTGTTTTGTCAGCCAGATCCCTTTCGACACACCAATAAACTGGTAATAGCAAATAGTTGGTACTGCCTTGAATTTCTTCCTTTCTCCCTTTCATGCCCTCATTCCAACATGCAACACATTCCCTTTTTGACAAAGAAGTATCGTAGAGGGCATGGAGGAGTTGGTCCCTAAAAAGAATTTGACATTGGTAATATGGAATTTTGTTTGGATTTTCCAAAACTGGCACTGCACAAACAGTTATTTGCAAAGATAATGTCGGATGGCAACAAGATAAGCCTTTTTAACCATCTCAAAAAATGTGGAAAAGGGTTTTTTTTTTTTTTTTTTAGGTTGTATTACCTTGTATGATTGCATGATATCACATCGCAATGTACATGCCATTATATGGCAGCTTTTCAGTACTATATGGACTTTTACTTACACCAGCAATTTGGTAAGCAGATTAGTAGTACGCCTAAAACATTAACAAAATGGGTATTGTGCTGCCCAAAAGTTAGTAATCTGTAGAAATTCGGCATATCCTTATGTTTATGGAATTCCGTTAGTGGAGCACGCCACATGCTACTGTTTTGGTAAATCATGGAAGTGATGAGCACTGAAGTGGCGGTGAAGAAAGGGACAACTCAGCAGCCATAACATCTGAATGAGGAGATGGCATGGATTAACAAGGTAAAAAAGAAATTGGTGCTGTGGCAGTACTTCTTGCAGTTGAACACATTTATGAAACATAAGGATATCCCGAAGTTATACAAATTACTGTTTTTGACCCACTGCTAACCTGCATACCGAATTGTGGGCATAAGTAAACGTTCATATTGTACCAAATAGTTGGTGTCTGGACAGATATTTAGCCCCTCATCTAAAGCCCTGATGATTATTGCGCGTATTACATATCATTGCGAGTATGTTGCGACGTGATATTGTGCAGCCCTACTTTATAAGGCTATATTTTTTTTAAATAAGAGAATTGGTTTGATTCTGCTGTTCAGTAACTTACAAAATAATCTTAAAACCAACACAAAAAAGAATCACGATTAGATAGTGGATCATGATCCTGCCTGAAAAAATCACGATATATTTTTGTCACATCACCCACCCCTACATCAATTTGTGTGTAAACAGTCATCATGTACAGTTAAACATAAGTTGTAAAATTTTCGAAATTTTAATGGCTTTAATCTGTATCACGTCTTTGCAGGCTGAGCGGATATTTTCTGAGGTCCGTCGTATTGAGAGCTATCAGGTGGAGGGGATGGAGATTTACTCTACCACTCTTTGGCATCTCCAGAAAGATGTGGCATTATCAGCCTTATCTAAAGAGCTCACTGATATGGACAAGAACTCACCAGAAGTATGTGCCTAACCTATTCTCGTTTGCGTAGGTGGCTATGAGTCTTATTCTAGGTTCAGACCAACCAAGACGACTATGAAACATACATGTGGGTATTAATGTACAGTGGTGCCTTGGAACATGAACTTGACTAGCCATCTGGAACGAATTGAGTTGCGATTTGGTCAAAGTCCAAGTCAAATTTCCCCATAAGAAATAATATAAATTAACTAAATACATTGCAGACTCCCAAATGATTGCCTATTTTAAATTAAGTTAACTTAAATTAACTTAAGTTAAATTATTTAAACTTAATGCTTTTCGTCATTAGGTAAGCAGTTAACAATCATTATAAAACGCATACAAAAGCATTAAACGGAAAATAAATGGCAATCCCATACTCCGAAGCGAGAGCAGACACACATGCACCACCTTCAAGTCTCACTATAATTTCCTTTTTTAAGTTCTAAAGTTACTCTCACTTTTACTCTTTGATTTGCTATCACTGCTCACTTTGTCAGGGGTCATAGTTACATTTATTACTAAATGTTCTGTAGATAAAACACCAAAAATTCACACAACACAAAAACACAGCTTTCACATGATGAACTCGGTGGGGAGGTAAAGCGACACTGACAGCAATTTATAGGCATCAGCATCTCCTGGGTCCGTGTGCCTTTGTTTCAGCCCCTCAGAGACGCGTCTCGATCCTACAGGTTTTAGCAGGTCTGTTTTGTTGTGTTCAGAATTTTCGGGCAAGTTGTGGTTAGATTTTTCTCGACCAGCCCATTCGAGGTCTGTACTGGTAGAGTTGAATGCATCTCGACACATATACAAGTTTTAGGAGGAACGGTCGAGTTCCAAGATTTCGGTCTAGGTACAGTTTCGGAGAAAAAATTCAACAGACCTGTTCAACGTACGAGTTGGTTAAGAGGTGTTTGAGTTCCGAGGTTCTGAAGTTTCAAACATTCATATTTTTTATTCTGTGCTGTTTCATTTGTTCATGAGTGAGTAATATTTATATTGCTCCTCTTCAAGACTACAAAAGATGCTCCCTTCCTAGGGACTTTTGATATATCTTGAAAATGGTTTAGTGTTATGCCACACAATAGTCCCAGAAATATTTGTTTGCAGTACGTGCGAAATGAATTCCTGGTGATGCAATTTGTCAACTGGTGTTTACAGGCCTGGTGCGTCGCTGGCAACTGCTTTAGCCTTCAGCGGGAGCATGATATCGCCATCAAATTCTTTCAGAGGGCCATCCAAGTAGACCCCAGCTTTGCCTATGCATACACACTGCTGGGCCACGAATTTGTATTAACGGAAGAGCTGGAAAAGGCACTTGCTTGTTTCAGGAACGCCATCCGTGTTAACACCCGTCACTACAATGCATGGTAGGGGGCTTAATGTGTGGAGTTCCCGCACATTTTATTAAATTTATTAAAATTATTACATTTTATTAAAGCAGGTAGTGTCAAGTTATGGCGTTGGCTAAACCTCATCATCCCCCTATGATTTCTCTGACCTCCTAGGTATGGATTGGGAATGATCTATTACAAACAGGAGAAGTTCAACTTGGCGGAAATCCACTTCAAAAAAGCCCTCAGTATCAACCCCCAGAGTTCTGTCCTCCTCTGCCACATTGGTGTAGTAAGTAAATGAAGATGAGCCACCCATAACCATTTTCCCAGGCAGTCCAACAAAATAAGAGTAAATACATAAGAATTGTTAAGAGTTGAACTTTTGGGCTGTGGGTTTACAAGATTTTATAAAGATATTTATTGAAAGTCGTCTTGAGACTATTCCTTCAATTTGATGTAAATTTGTATCATATTGCAAACATCGGTAAGTTCAGCAGAGGATTGAGGATTTTTGTATTTGTAGTGAAATCCCAGTCTCCTTTACAGGTACAGCATGCATTAAAAAAGTCTGACCATGCATTGGAAACTCTGAACAAAGCCATTGATATTGACCCCAAGAATCCGCTATGCAAGTTTCACAGGGCCTCTATTCTCTTCGCTAATGAAAAGTACAAGGTAACATGTTAATTGTTTTGACGAAAGTGTGTTTTATGTCTACTATGCCAATTCTTCTTCCCAAATAGTCTGCACTATATTTACAAGTGTGAATGTTTCCTAATTGTTAACGAGAGTATCATTTCAAAATGTTTGTTTAATGCTGGGGTATTCAGCTGTTAACCCAGAGACTCCCTAATCGATCAGAGCTAAGGACCCTCCTCAAAATGGCTGGCTTCACTGCCAGCACCGGCAATATTAGATGTATGTCTGTTATTGGTAGAATTTACCAACGCAGAAATATGGAAATATTTTGTATTTCATTTCTTAGTTACATTTAATGTAACTAGCATACAAATTATTTTTGTCTGCTCGGTTTTTCCTTTACTACTCTCTTCCCCACACTTCTGGATAATTTCCAAGTGCCGGTGCTTGTGGTCAACCAGTCAGTAGAATTTATCGCTATAAGCCCCACCCAGTAGTTTTTGGTTGAGTCAAAAGTACCTACTTCGGATGTTCTGGAACTAACTTTTGAGGAACTGCAATCGAATTCCTGCAGTGGGAACGTGGGTTCCAGAAAAAGGTTCCTGCTATGGGAAAGCGCCTAATGTCCCCATTTTGTGAAGTTATAAGACATTTCTGTGATGAAATTTCCTAAATTAGAGGTGGCATAGTGGATAAATTTCATGGACTTGTAATTTGACATTACAGATTTAAGTTTCTGAAGGTCTTAAATCAAACAGATTTAATTTACATACAGATCTTTTCTTTTTTAAAACCCTCAATAGGCTGCTCTACAAGAACTTGAAGAACTGAAACAGATTGTGCCCAAAGAGTCCCTTGTTTACTTTTTGATAGGAAAGGTATCCTCCACACTTTTATCCTGATGTAGTTTTTGCACATTTGATATACCTAAAGGAATTTTGTTTAATGAAAACGGTTTAATTGTTAAACTTCTGTTACCTGTAGGTATATAAGAAACTGGGCCAGACACATTTGGCCCTTATGAATTTCTCATGGGCGATGGACTTGGATCCCAAAGGAGCAAACAATCAAATTAAAGAGGCCATAGACAAGCGATATCTCCCTGATGATGATGAGCCAGTCACTCCTGACAATTACCCTTATGATTCAGGTGAACATTTTTTATCGATGTTATGTAGTGGTAATATAGGAGGAAAATGGGTCTGACATCGTATCTTGTAATTCTGCTGTTTGGGAATCCCATTTTAACCCACCCCCACAAGTTGGTTATATTTTACTAAAATAACTTGGTCATGACATACATCTAAGTGGGTTTCTCAGAGGAGCATCTACTGCCAAACATAGTGTGACAGTGTGCAGCAAGTATAGCTGCAGTTTTCTCTGTGTGTGGTTGATATAGTAATGGACAATGTGAACTTTTTTTTTTTTTTTTGGTGATGTCTGGTATCTGCAGCGGAAGCAGAAGCAGAGGAGTCGCAGGAGAGCAGCATGACCGATGCAGATGACGGCCAGCTGCACACTGCTGAGAGTGACGAGGTCTTTTAACTCTTACCGTGCAAAGCCAGAGTATTCGTCCGGGGGAGGAAAAATAAGCTGCTGCTAATACAGTACCTCCTGACACATAGTTTTGTGTTTATTATTATTTTTAACCATCTGGGATTTTTAGCCCCCCTCCCCTCTGTGCCTTAGTGATCACTTGGCCCCCAAACACAAGGCACCCCCCCCCACCACCCCTTTTGAGGGGGAGGGGTGGTAAGAAGAATTCTTATTCCTTTCACTCTGACCATATGCTATTGTGTGGGGTTCTCCAGCTCCCTTGGGCAAGAGGACAGATTTCACTACCTTAAGTTTGGGACAGTTCAGTCCTTAGGGGAGAAACATGTATTAAATTCATGTCTTATATATATATTTTTTTTTTGACAATGCCATCTTGAGTTCTTAATAAACATCAGTGTAGGAACTCTGACTTGTGATTTTTCTGCTGAAGGCACACGAGTGAAGTGGAGTAAGAAACACCTTTATGCAAAAAGGGTGAAGGCTGGTGATACATTGCATTTTAAAACACACTGTATTGGACGGTCCGAATTTTATCGGTACATGAAAGAATTTCATGCATGTTACTATAAGATACAATAGGCATGACTGATAAGATGCGATATAAAAAATATTAACCCTGAGTAGTGGGGGATTTGGAGTGGGGTGCTCTATATCACTTAAAGGTGAAATAGTAGAGTTGGCACCATGACCAGTGACAGGAGTCTTACAATTGTTTGTGTGTAGTTTCTCAGATGTATGATTCTGCATTGGTTTTTGTTCTAATATTCTTGTTAATGTTCAGAGAGAACCCCCCCAAAAATGTCAATCTACATGCTAAATTCCTTGGTTTTCTTTGCCGAAATTTGTCACCACTGAGCAACTAAGCTGAATGATGCATCATGTACAATTAAAAAAAAAAAAAAAAAAGTCACTTGTCAATATTAATGTGAACTTTTTAAAGTGTTTCAAAGCAACAAGCTGAAGTCTGGGCATGGTGTGAAAGTGACTTCACTGTTTTATGTGCAGAAGGAGTGGTTTTTATTTTATATGTAACTTGGTGTCTTATTAAACAATGTACAGTCTTAGGGGGAAAGGTATATGTTAATATACACGTACATTCGATTTATTTTAAGGATGTGAAGAAATTGCAGAATAAACTACTTTGAACAAAGCCTAAAAAGCAGTTTCCTGAAATATCCCTGTGAATAAGATTTTTTTTCCCTTTGTTGATCAGAGGGGGATATTTGAATTGTTTTTATTTATAAAGTAGTTGTATAATCATTTTTCCTGTTAATAGCACTGAAAATCGGTATGATAGATTTGCACATAGTTTGAGACTGTTACTAGAGATGCACCGACTGCAATTTTTCTGCCCAATTCTCTTGATACCAGTTTCTGCCAATTCTGATTAAGAACTATAATTGACAGCAAATATATATACAAAAAACTTTTCGAAGCAAAATTTTGTTTTCATAAGAGAAATTTTAAACTACAATTCCCCATAAATTGCAGTTAGTTACAGGATGTTCTCTCACTTAAGTCTCAAAATAAAGTGCTCTGTGACTGGAAAGAGGTACAAATAACAATGAACTGGAAATGAGCTGCTGTACACACAACTTTCTGACATTTTACTTTACGAAGCCAGCAGCTGCAAAGGATTAAAATAAATGTCAGTGACTTATTTTTAAATTCGGCAGGTAACACGACTTTTTCTTTTTTTTTTTTCCGTCTTGAAGTCCATAGGTTACAAACCTTAAAGTACAACTGAGGTGTACTATGGTGTGGCTGTGTCTCTTTCAAATGATATGTGGAGGGTAGTATTAATACCAACATCGCATGTTATGCACAAACAATTCTTGCATCGCTAGTCAGCTAGATTAAAATCAGACTTTTTATATATATATACACATACATACATACTTTACGGACATTATAGTGCAGGGGGTCAAAGTTTCCCAAAAATCATTTTACTCTACGTAGAAAAAACGTTTCACCACGTTTTCGTGGTGGTTCCGCCACGGTTTACTTTGCCTTTATGTGTATTACAACCTGCAAGCTTTGTCGTCTTTACTCACAACAAAGAACTTGGACTCTGGCAACATGCTAGCGTGTGGCGGTGATTGTGCACGCCATTGTGAGGTTACTGAGATGTCTGGTACATGTGTAAAACGGACCGGTTCGGTATTGGAAATGCACGAGACTGAACAGGTCGATGGATGCAGAAAACCGTCCGATTTCGGTCCCTGGCCGCTTGATCGGTGCATACATTACATATTTTCCAGAAATGGTGCATAAAAAGCTTTAATATTAGGTGCTTGACAGACCAGTATCATGGTATTATACAGGATTCACATGCATTATGTATAAGTTTATAGCCACTTCATGGGATGTCTTAGTAAAGCTGGTCTAGTATGTTTGGTGTAAATGTTCATTCCTGATTTTTTTTTTTTGTTGGAGTGAACATCTCATTACTGTAAAAATTAACGTATTTGCAAGCGGTTTTAGAATGGGGGGGTCCCTGTAGGATTCATCAGCATTCGGGCATGTGGGGTTAGACCACAAGTGCGTTTGCCAAGTAAGAGGTCGTGGGGTTTCTGGTATACATACAGAATCTGGAGGTAAAGAGTTGCTCAGGTGTATAACTGACACTAAATAACCTCTTGGTGTGTAGCTGTGGTCACACATTCAATTACTTTCTTTTGAATGTTATATAATATTTATGAATGATGGTAGAATATCTGCAAACCATGTAATAGTCTACTTGAAGAAATAATTGTGCCTTAACACCACAAAACCTCCTTCCCTTCCATTTTTAAATTTAAAATACAAAATTAAAAATGAAAAGTAGGAACAAAAACTTTAATGAAGCAGGCTTTGATCTGTTGATATTACTTGCGCTCTCAAAATAAAAATGTAAAAAAAGCCATTATCTGCTGAAATTAACTCAAATTCTTAAAATATGCAAAGTATTCGAACCCCATTTTCTTTACAATTATAGCTTGAACTTATCGAGTCATCTATAGGATTTTATATTCCCCATCCACAGCAATAGATGTGAGTATTTTGCAGTGTCATATTTAGCCTGATGGTAGAAATGAAAATAACTGGCAAAAAATAATCAGTCAACTTTACAGGTTCTTTTATTATAAATACAGGAAAAGATGATTTTGCAAAATTCTCATCTGAACTCTTAAAGGCCTAAATGAACTGATGAGTGATGATCGGTATTTGGGAATTAACTTTTCTTGGTATTTGTGTGATAGCCCAAGCAAAACAATATGATTACCAAGATCACTTTTATTCTGATGTTGAACAGGCCCTTATGGTGCTACAGTCAGCATAAAGGAATTGATATGTTGCTTGAATCGTCATATGTACAGTAGAATAGTGCATATCTCTGCAATGAAATTCATTCTTTGCTGTCCACATAAAAATGCCGAGATACAATATAATAGAAAAATAAATACCTTAAAGTGTAATGTGCAAAAGAGCTTAATGTGCAAGAAATTACAGTATGAGGTTGGTGATGATATCCATTAATCATACTCCTGTCGGCTGTTAAGGAGTCTGGTGGCAGTGGGGAAGAAGGAGTTGAGTCGGGAGGTTCTAGGTTTCATATTTCTGTACCTCCATCCCCTCCGTGTTGGGGGTGTGGGGGTCTTTGAGGATGGACGCAACTCTCCTCTGGACTCTGTGGTGGTAGCTGCTCTGCAAAGAGGGCAGCGGAGTCCTGATGATCTTCTCCGCAGTCTTCACCACTCTCTGCAGGCATTTACCAATGTAATACCACGCAGTGATGCATCTGGTCAATGTGCTCTCCACAATGCAGCTGTAGAAGTTGCTGAGGATCTTGGTTGACATACCAAACTTCCTCTGCCTCCTCAGCAAGTACAGCCGCTGTTGAGACTTCTTGACCAGCTGTGTGTTGTTGAGTGTCCAGGTGTGGTCCTCACTGATGTGGACTCCCGGGTACTTAAAGCTGCTCACGCTCTCCAATTCAGACTCCTGGATGAACAATGGCTGATGAGGCCTCCTCTTCCTCATGTGAGGGTGAGGTTGTTGTTCTTGATGTACCTTAGTTTGCATGTTTGCTGTGTTTGCATGGGTTTCCCCATGTGTGCCACATGATGAAGTGACATACTGATCAGGGTGTCCCCTGCCCAATGCCCTATGCATCATGAGAGAGACTCCAGGCTGACCACTGCCCTACACTGAATAATGTTATGGAAAATGGATGGATCATTCACTGTAACTGTATTTAATAAACAGTTATGGCTAATGAATGGACTGATGAAATTAACATCTGTACAGAATTTGAATGCAGAGCAGCAAGAGATGGCTGAATAACAGAACAACATACTACACAGTACCATGCAGAAGTCTTAGGCAGACATTGAAATTGTTTAAATGATCTTCATGTTGGTGCTATCATGTTTGTCAAAATGTTTGCGACCTCTCATAACGTCATCCCAGTATTTGCCACAACTTCAATACATCCATGTATTTTTTGACTCAACCACTGGCACATCTCGTATGGCTAATCAGTACCTCGCTGACCTGGAAAACTATTTAAATTATTTACTTTATTTAGTTGGTGGTGAAATTTATCGAATACATGGAATGGCTGAGGTGCACCTGAGGAGAGGTTTGGGAACTGAAACACTGTTCATCTCAACATCCCATGAGATACCAGCAACTATCTAGAGAAAAGAAGAAATTTACTGTGTGCAAGAGTGTGTGTGAGACAGAGCACCCTATGATGGACCAGCACCCCACCCACAGTGTTCCCCTACCTGCCCTTTTCTGCCTAGGATAAGCACCAAGCCACCCCCCCTTGACCCTGTACTTGTAAGTGCAGTTAGGTCTTGAAATCCGCCCATCTTCTATTTCATTGCAGTTTTTTGGACAAGGTAACTAAAAGGTTGGTACCATTCTTAAAACTCTCCTTTCCTTGGTTGTTTTTTTGTGGAGCCACTTTGCTGTATGCTAAAGGGTATATGGGAATTAAAACTTCAAAGGGATTCCTTGTAGAATTTTTATATGTAATAAATGCATGTATTTTTCACTTGTGATTTAGTAATCTGGCATTTATAATAATGATATTAATATTAATAATAATAATAATACTATTAGGATTGTGGTGAGCAAATGCTCATGCTTATATGTAAGGTACAGCATCATGCAGTAAACGAATTACAGCTACTGATACACCTGAGCACGGAGTAGTGAGGCCAGATTTGGACCCAAGGCTGTAGAAGTATCTGCTGCATGACAGCCACATTTTGCTCACTCACAAACACAGAGTAAATGTAAATTATCAATAACCTTGTATTGGTGTCATTTGTGTGCTTAAACCAAGGGTGTAGCTAGAAAATAAAAAAGGTGACCATGGAACCCCCACTTGGGTTAACACTTTCAATCTGAATAATTTTCAGAGCTGTGGATCGGTACATCTTGGGACACCCTGAATCTATCAGGATGTCCATACGCCTCCAACACCCCAGGCTTAGTCACTGAAAGAGTTAATTAACCACATATAAATTAACCTTAGTCATGCACTTAATCTTTTATATTTTAAATATACATTACAGCACTTCACATTGTCCCTACGAGTTACCCATCCCGTACACACTGAAAGCATTCAACTCAGCTGTTCAGTATTTACAAAGGAAACATTTTACTGATAAGACTTCTTGGTGCTATCTTTCATAACTAAAATTAATGCTAACCCGCGTGTATCTTGTACATATCTTTTTACAGAATATGTAATTCACACACTGAAACTAAAGTCCTGCAAACTTTTATTTACACTTTCCATCGGTCGCGTCACTTCCAAAACTGGCAGGCATGTGATCCAATGGATTCCATAGTTATGAAGAACAAACAAATCACAACGCGAGGGGGGCGGAGCTTGGCGATTCAAGGCTGGTTGGTCTGTGCAGGTAAGTGAATATGGTTTTCGCTTTCTGTCATATAAAAATCTATTTTTTTCCTTGTTTATTTAGTAACTGAGCGGTGTCGCGTAGCACGGTTAATGGAGAAAGAAAGAAAGGAATGTGTGGTAGATTTAATAATATAACGCGGTACCGCATTATGTGTACTTTGCGTTCAAGTCAACAGGCCGAAATAGGATTTCTGTCAACCGAAGGGATAAATAAGAACCAGGTAATAAATCCATGCGAGGAAATTCAACTTTTATAACGCACATTTTACAACTATTGGAAATAGATAGATCACTTCGTAGGCTACATCGTATCTGGCAGCGGAACTCTTATGGACAAGGTTACACAATTAAAAATTGTGTATTATGATGAAAGGTAACACACATAGGCCAAATCGCTACACACAGCTAGCTAGGAAGCGTCATTTGCAGCAGTGGCAGTACGTGCAAAAATGTTACTGCTAACAGTGAATGCACTAAGTTGAATTAGTTTCTGGTGGCTAAATGATGCTTACATTTATTTTACAGTAACTTTCCAATTCGCAGTAGCGTGACTTTCATGCAGATAACCATTAAATCAATGTCCGATCATGTGAAGTTATGATGCAAGGCAGAAGGCCACTGTGTTGGTCCACCGAGTTCGAGAATAAGACACATTTACGCCTCGAGCATAAAATTCGGCCAGAAGGGTTAAGAATTCGTTAAACTGCGTTAATGCCGATATGTGGAGCAGATGTTAATTTGTTTTTAAGAGTAAAAACTTGTAAACCATAACAAACCTAGCTAAAACATTGGTATGAATCGGTGAGTTTGTTGTAAAACGTTTCATGTGTGCCATTAGAACCAACAGTACTTAATAAAAGTGCATATCCTCATATAATGTTATAGTCAGAGATAAGGTTGTTGAATTTAGCTTGACTCCTATTATTCTCCGTATTTGTGAAAATCTTCGGCCATAAGCCTGGTGCTACATCACATTCTCAAAAGCGTTCACCTACATCATTTTAATATGCATATTACAAATTATTTTCCATCCATGTTTTTTAGGAACTCATTACAAGTTAACCTTACTGATGGTTGTCTATTCACCGTTTGGTCCTATGGGGAAACGCTTTTCGTAGAGAAAGATGGACTCTGTTTTGTACAGGTAAGAAACTGAATTCTGAACTAAGACGAAGCTTTTCTGTATATTGTTTATAGTGTATTATTCACAATAGTATTTTAACTCATTGGACAGGCAGGCACGTTGGGCTGTATCAGTTCTGTAAAAGGCTGTGGGAAGACGTGTGTATTGGCATGCTGGCTAATGGGAGGCGGATGGTGCGTATGTATGGACTTGGGAACACCAGGGGGCGCCAGTGCCCGAAGGTCCTGCGGGATTGTTGCGGTACTGCGAAGGTCCGCCTTTTTTAATCGAAGGTCATCATTGTTGATTAAACAGTTACCGTTCATGGAATTTTTTATGAAAAGTTATTTTAACCTACCGTAGTGCGATCGATACGGCATTCTTCCAATCGGAATATTCGAGAATTAATTTTATATATTAAATATATATTTTAAATGTATATTCTAACACTAGTATCACATGTATAGCTTGCTTTATGTCTTATAGTAGTGGGCTTCAGAAGGCGCCGGCTCCCCCGCAGTGATGACGTTTCTCTTATGTCGAGGCTGGCAAGTGTTTTTCGCATCAGTTGTCTGCAGGCGGGTGTTTTTTCGCATTATTGCGAGCCTTATGCAAAATACGTGGTTACAGCGTGCCCGACATAGTTCCGCCTGCGTAGTAGTTCTTGTTTTCTGCAGATATGCGTAAACCCTCGTTGGTGCGTTACTTTACGAGACCGTATTGGTATATATTTATATCGGAATCCGCCATGTATATATGCCTGATTGGATAACCCGGAGCATATTTATACAATCAATGTGATTGTTCTCGACAGGGAGAATGGTTGATGTATGTATTTTACGATGTGGTGTTTAATGTTCCCGAAAACCCCGCCCAAGTATTAAAGCAGCTGGCGCTCATTGGCAGTCCTGCAATGGCAGCAGTTTTCCACTGCGGTATAACGGTGTCAGGTTCCCTCTGGCGGGAGACAAAGCGTTGTTCACGTTTATAAACTGTCAGACATCTTGGTCGTCAACCCCCGCCCCCCTCCCCGAAGTTCTCTTTATCTCATGCCTCACATTAATATGACATCATTTCGTTAATTAGCAGTGTTCGACATAGTTTCTCCTTAAAATAAAATATTTGGAATGGAAAGTTTTAATGTGCTTCTACCGCCAATATTTTTTCCCCTACTATTTAGAGAGAGGTGTTAGAAGATTCACATTGAGCCATTATGGCGCGTGATACCGTACAGTTTCATTTCCTTCCAGCCTCTGCAGTTTTTTTCCCCCTCCCTTGCGCGTTCACGTCGCGAGCGTCTCCCCCTGGCGGCCGCAGGACGCTCCTGCGCCCTCGGAGCTTCAGCGCTTCGCTCTAGCGGCGAGCATGAGGAATGTCTCCCGCCGCGGCTCCACCGCTCTCTGCCTCTACGCTCGTCAGACCCGACATCCGAGGGAGAGGAGCAAGCCGCCATTTTCCTAGCGTCGCACTCCCAGAAACGGAAAAAATATATATATTACCTACACAGAGACCGACAAAGGGACGCAGATTTTGTAGAGACCGAGCATGGGAAGAGGACAGCCGAATGGAAGACCTTTTTGAATTGGCCCATTTTTGCTGTGTTTTTTTGTGTTTTATCGAGCACTGTTTCTTACTCGTCGTTTCGCCCATTTCGTGAATCCGTGACGGGAGCGACCCGGGGGTGTCGAACAAAAAAAAGAAGCTCCACCGCGAGGACTCTGGCCGGAGCGGGGATTTAATTTCTTTATTTTCGGTATATTTTCCTGGGTGCATTTTGTGCTCGTGGTTTTGTTGTTTTTTTCCCTGAAACGGGGAGAAATTGTTGCAGAAATTCCCCCGGACTCCGCGCCTCATCACGTGGTAGGTTCCTCCTTTTTCCTTTGTTAGCCAGCCCCGCTAAACTAGCTAATCAGCCGAGTCAGCTAACCAGCTAACCAGCTAGGTTCGCCCAGAGCGGCCGCTTTTAGACGTGCAAACCGGGCTGATATTAAACGCGTCCCCCGACTTACGACGCTTGAAGGCACCCAGGTCCTTCATGGTCCAACCTTTCCCCGGCCGGCTGTGAAGATGCAGTTTTTCCCTCCTTTTCCTCTGTCGCCTTTCCCCTACAGTATTAAACATTAAATTAACCGGCTGGGGGCATAGAGGGAGCCAAGTCCAGAGCCGTCCGGGGCGCTGCGGTGGAACCGTATCCAGGTTTGGTGTCGGGTCGTTTCGTATAGCTGATCGGACCCCCCTCCGGACCCCCCTAACACCACCACGCATTTATCCGCGTGAAAGTAAATATGCGTCGGCAGTGTCACTTCATTACATGACTAGCATTGGTTTAACGTTAAAGGTAATGTTCGGTTGGCGGACACGTCTTGTGTTGCTGTAAGGTCTGCTGGGTGGGGGGGGAGACAGGGTTCGAGCGATTTCTAGTAGTTTTTATTTTATGATTTTCTTTAGCTCAGTTTGAAGTTGCTCGGGCATTTCTCTCGATGCTGTGCGTGTTTGAAAACTTGACTGGCCCCGGAGGAGAAAGCGGGGGTCATCGCGAACGAGTGCGTTCGGCCCACCTTACGAAATGTTTGCGTTTCCCCCCGTATTGTGTAATTCTCCAGCTAATGGCGCAGTCTCTTTCGGCGGACACTTTGGTCTGATTATGTTCTTCACTGTGGCTCTTTTATCAGTGAGCAGTTCAGGGCTTAGCCGAAAAGTCCTTTTTCCCCCTCACAGCTGGGCGACTATTAGGAAATAAATGACCCATAATTCGTTACTGCTCTGTTTTTAAACATTTTGTTTTCGTTTTGTGCGCTTTTGTGGAGCTGGACCTTGTTTCCCTTGACTAAATTTCCAAGGTGCTGCAGTGTATGCGTGCTTTTTTTCGCATTTTTCTTTCAGTTGATCAACTTTCTCACATATGGAACAACAAAGAGTGTAATGTGATTTGTGAAAGATGAGGAGCAGTTTCTATAACTGGGCGAATTACATAATCTCCCTCTTAAATCCCGACTCCTCTGTCCACAATCTGCTGCCGGCGCCTCTCTGCTTTCGGGTTGCGGTTATTTACCCTGCAAACCCATCGGCTCTATTCTCCTCCCCAAACATGTACCTAATCCCTGGGGTGGTGATCTTTGTGTCGTTGGAAAGGGGCATGTTGAACTTTAACCCCTTTGCCAGCAGCATAGTCATTCATTCTATATCTATTTTACACCTCATGCATTTCCAGGTATGCTGTCTTGTTGAGGCTGCGTTTTGGATTTGCATCAGATATACATTTTTTGCGTTTAAGACACTTAAAGTTCATCCATTCTTGCTCATATTATATATTTTTGAATTGTATGGCTAGTTCCTTTATTCAGATGAGCCTGGAACTTGGACATAATGTTTGCTCCTGGGAATTCTAGTATTTGCCAGTTCTAACATAAACTTTACGGATTATTAGATCTTTCCCTGCTTTTTGACAGGCTCAGTATGTTGTGTGTGGCTTAGACAGTGTGTAGTAAATACCCAGATGTGCCTGTGTAGTTTCACTAGTTAAGTGTTTAATAACTCTGCAGTTTCATGGGTTTGATTCTGTAGTTGTAGGCGGTTCTCTTCTGTTGTTTTATGTTTATCTATGTTTCAGTGTATAACAGCATTCTAGGTATACATACAAGGAAAAAGGGTATTTTAGTGATGTGCTGTAGTCCGTGTCCTTTAGACCTAAAAAGTTTATGTGGAGGTCCTGTCTCATACTCCCGGTCCCAATGACCGTGCAGTGGAGCCAAAGTGAAAGGTCAGCACTTGGAAAGATGTAGGATACTGTTGTTGGTTATTCAGTAAGGCAGTTTCTATGTGAGAATGGAGTAGTTATGTTGCTGAGGGTTTTTTTTTCACTTTTTGCCTTTCTTTAAGGACAAGATGTTAATCTACAACTGTGTATTAGCCCTTCTATCAAGAGTATGGATAAAATCAGTCGTGTTGACGTTGCATTGCATTGTCTAGCGAGATCTTTCTCAGCTGCTTGCTATTAGAAGCACAGGAACCTGAAATACAATCACAGCAGTGCAGGTGCAGCTTGTGCTTTGTAAGAAGCGAGCAGATGCTGGGAAACATGCCTTGATAAATGAGTTATTGTACAGTGCCTTGTTTATGATGAAGTGGTGGAATTGAGACATTTGATTTTAATTTGATAATAGGGGATTTGATAGGAGCATGGGGTACTTGGTGATTTATTCTGTGTTGCATTTCAGTGTGTTCATTTTAACTTTAAACAGTTATGATTAATTTAGGTTATAGTGTTCAGCCCATAAATTCATCAGAGAGATGTGCTTGGGATAGATGAAGTTGCATTAACTACATGGTGAAGCGTCTGTTCAGCATGTAACTGTAGGTATGGTTTAAAGTATTTGCAGATATGTTGCACTCAACTGTAAAACCTGAAATTGGTAGTGATGAAACCAAGTCAAGCCTGTTATGCTAGCACAGGTAAAGGGATTTTTCAGAATGCTAGTTTTCACACTTGCAGCCATGCAGATGCCTCACCTAACTCCTTTTTTCCTGTGATTTCTGGGACGCAACGTGAGGCACACAACTTGGAGAAGGGAAGTTTAACACCTTTTTAAAACCAGTTAATGTCCCAGGCTGTCCTTGTAGCCTTGAAGTTCAGGGACTTCAAAGAAGAAGGTCCTTGTTGACTTTGTATGTTACTAGAAAGTTCTGATTAGGAAGAACTTGCCCTACAGATGTTTTTGTTTCCAGTTGTGATGGGATTTGGCGGTCAGAGAAATGTAGGCAGAGCTTCCTGTGTGATGTCTACAGGCAGCAGACTTTTCTTCACTTGTCATTTTTTTGTTATGTAAATATGAATATTCCCCCATGCTGTCATTGTATTCAAGTTGAAATAGAACAAATTTATTAAGATTATCCATGTCAAACATTCTAACCTAAATATGTATTTTTAAAACATACAGCTTTCTCACTTTTTCGGCCTGGAAGTTTTTCCTTTTGAAAAGGAATGATTTGATATCAGTGTGTATTTCTGCAAGCCCTTTCACCTCAACCCAACCAATACATACCCTATCGATATAAATGTTATTCTAACACTTTCATTATGACATTTGGTGTGTTGTGCATATTAACCCTCTCAGAACTTGCATTATAAGTTAAACCAGGCATGCTTTCCCAGTGGCACGTTTTGTGATGCATTTTTTGAGATTGAACAGACACACAAGCATGAAATTCACTGCTTCATTTTTGTCCCAGTTAGCAGGTTGGTTTTGGGTCACTTTTACACATAACAGCAGTGAAATGACCCTGCCTGAATTAGGGTTTTGGTTTTTAAAAAACTGGTTTAAGTAAATGAAGGCCTAAATATATCTATGGTGAATTTTGAATTCTGTCTAATTATCCTCATCTGGATTGTTTTCTTACTGCGCTTGACACAGTTTAATGAGCGACTTCAGTAAGCAATTTAACGTACATATCAATAAATGATTTTTTCCCAGTGATTCATAGCTGCAGCTCTTCAGATTAAGTACAATCGGTGTTGTGTTGGTAATGACAATAGATATATCTAATTAGATTTTGAAGTTGTGGTTTTTGTTGCTTTTGATTTGTACAACACGTCTTACTGCTTGAGACATAACACATCTTTTAATAGTTTTTCTGCCATGTGAAAGACTTCTGGTGTTAGGGTAATTTTTTGCATGTCGGTCATTGTCCATTTAATTCAAGAACTGCAGTTAAGGTGATGCTTTTTTGGTCTAGCAGGATCCTTGACTTGTGGCTGTTGTAACTGTTTCTGAAGTGCCTTCACATTTATGTTTGAGTAATATATCGACAGCATAGTATTGGAGCTTAAATTTAAGAATTAACCAAATAGTACATTTTCAGGATGTTAAATGACAAACTTGGGTAATGCACTTGCTGGTTTTTGGATTTGTCTCGGGGGCCTTCTTTATAATTAACCTTTGCATGTACACATAGGGCTATCAGGAAACACTGTTGCATACCTCAGGTCTTTATTGACCTGGCATATATAGGCACATATAATAATAGGGTTTGTGTGTGTGTAGTAGGTTAGATATATATGTGGGCACTCATTGTCTGTAGCTTGTCGGTAATTAAATTGTCAGTCGCAACATTTTTCACATTATAGGACTCGGAGTTGCCGTTGGGCAGATTTTTAGCTTGCTAGATATCTGACATGCATCTGTGATGCATTGACAACACTGTCAGGTCGCATCTTTCAACAGTTCGCAAATAGTCATCGAACACCCAATTTATAAGTGACCAGTGATTTGCCGCCAATCTGGGTCTGTTGTCGGCAATCTCCAAACACCGTCGGCAAATGGAAAGTAGTGCTAAAATCGTGTAGTGTGAACTTGGCCTATGGTGTGTGTTTTTTTTTTTATGGTGTGGTGATAGCAAGGTCTTAATGCGTTAAACTAAGAGAGGAATCCAGGTCTATTAAGAATGCGCAGACGGGTCTGCGGTTCCAGGAGCCATACAGCAGTTGGTTAAGATGCTTGCGTTGATAACCATTCACTCTTTGTTGCAGTTAACTTGGGGATTATTATGCCCTGCTGCTGTTTTATTCTCTCAAACCTGAGATTAAACCTGAGCTGGAGGGTTGAAGTTGTCCTTGAGCTATGTTACTGGGTGAGCTGCTCAAAAGCCCTTTAATAATAGTCTTTGTGTCTGGGTAAATTGAAGGACACGTTGGCACTTCATGCAAGTTGATGTGGCAAATTATGAATATTACAGCAGGTCATAAAACAAGTTGTATGTGGTTTCCTTGCTTTGGGAGTGTGGCTGCCTCTTGTTGAAATCGCTGTAGTTTTACACCTTTAGGTGGGCAGAAGTCAAATAAGACAATGCGTCTGCTAACAATTTTACCGTAGTTAACTGTCGTGCTGAGCCCAGTTCTCCCATGTGTCCCATCTACTTCATTAAAATTATCTGATCATGATCTGAAAATTGACTTATCGTTTTCAGATTATGGGGCTCTCTAAGCAAGCACGCTTAAAATCAGTCAGCAAATGTGAAAAACTGAATTTACACTGAAATTCTGTGAATGTGTGATCTACAGAAATCCACTGTTTGTTCCTTTTCTTTTCCACTAATCCTTAGGTGAACATATTAATAACACAAGTGCTTGTCTAATAATTTAATGTACACAGCTTCATAGCCACACTGGGCCTCTTCTCAGCCCTGGAAGTGCCTTATGCTGTAGTGCAGTCATTGCTGCCTCAGTGTAGTACCTGCTGGTTAAAAAATGTTAAAAAAAAGCTGCTTCTTATCAAGCAATACTCATCTGAAATCGGGAGTCATTGACATGACAAAGACGTTATACCCTGACGAAAGTTTCTTGTTTTCGACATGCCTGGCTGTGCTTGCAGAGCCGCAGTTTTGTTTCTGTCAGGTATTTACGGTGTTTTTCTGTCCCGGGTTTTACGTTTTTAAATGTGTACTTGTGTGGTCCTGGCTTGTGGGTCGGTTGATGTGTGTTTAAGGTTGTGTGCTGTTGAAATCGAATTAATGCGCTTGAGATTCTAGGTGTAACCTGATGACTTGGTATGTATCACTTGCAAATAAGCAGGAAAATGGTCAGGTAGTTAAACTTAAAATGTAGATGCCTAGATAAATTCCCTTAGGGGTGTGATGCTTTAAATTACTTCTGTTTTTTTCTGGTTTGTGGATGGTTTAGCTCAGTTTTTCCAGTTTTGTAAAACTTAACAGGTCTTGAATTTCAGTGCTGGATTTAACCGATTCTCACAAATCTAGCACTTTATAATGCGGGAAATTTCAGAAAGCATTTACAGCAATATCTAATAAAGTTCAGCTAGTGTTTGCACTGGTGTGGAATGTGCACTCACTCTCCCTCCCTCTATAAGGCTACAGGCCCCAATCCATGCCAGAGTCCAGTTTGTACCTTGCACATCTGCTTATGCGCAGCATTGCATTTTATGGCGCATTTTACTGAGATGTGCGATTTTGTACCACTTCGTTTCGCAATATTTTCACAACCAAACCTGATGTAAGTTACCAGCGTAGTTACATCTATTGTAGTTAGAACTTCGGGTTTGGGAAACATTTGCTAACGCAGGTAAAACCAATAATTTGGGAAACGTATCCCTGATCCCGCTAATATTCCTTTGCATGACATTTTACACTTAAAATTCTCAGGTTCGTTTTACAGCTCGATTGCTGGTGAGCAATCAACATCAGAATGAGATATTAAGTAAGATATTACAACTTTGCATTCTTTTTGTTCTTTGTTTAATGAAAGTTCTAAATAGCACCTGCACATGTTTATGGATCTTGTTAGGTACCCCGTTCACAGCGGGATGACCATATATGTCCATAACGGCTACTAATATTATACTGTGGTAAACTAACTGGATTATGCCAATATTTTCATGATCCCACTGATCTGAAGCGCTGCAGATATAGCTCCAAAAAACGCAACATACACTAGGCCTTATATTTCAGTTCATCAAAACTATAATAAACCCAATACACCATATAGCTGGATGGCTGCAATTTCAACTGATGGAAATACAAACCAAAATTTCAGGTATGGGATATTTAGGTTTTAGTGTTGGTCAAAAACAAGAGATGCATGAGTGAAGAAAACACAAAAATTACAAGGAAATCGAATGCATTTTCCCCAGTTTTTCTTGGTGGTGGTATTAGCGCCATATCTCACTAAACAATAAAGCCACCAATGCAGTTTGCTGTAAATGTAGACTACTGTGGTTTGCTGTAAAATGGTAGTATGAGTGGATCGAGCAGTGCCAGAAAATATTATTCGGTGTATGCATGCTCAATAATGCTGCGTGTACGCAGAGTTGCGAGGTACAAATCAGGCAGGTGATATGAATCTGGTAGTGACAGCTTCCTTCTGCTCTTGCCGCAGATTTCAGTGAAATGAATTTGAAGGCATGTAAACATGGACCACTGTTAAGTGGAAGAGAGAGAGTGAAGGGAAAGAATAGAGAATGGGGATCAGAGAGAAGAGGGAGCCACCAAAAGAAAGACTAAGGACACTGATGCAGCTCAAACACACGACCAGCAAAAGACCACAAACTACAGCAATGTATACGCATACTATGCAAAAGCTTAGGCAGTCTATGAGAATGACGCTCAAATGACCTTCATTTTAGTGTGGCACTATGATATTTGTTAGTGTCAGCTTAGCCATTTCAGAACCCCTGCTGTACTTACCCCAGTGCTTGCAGCAACCATCCAGTACACTTGTGTGTTTGACTTGACCATTACCCCACCTTGTATGGCTAATCTGTACCTCATTGACTTTTTCTAACAAATTAGTGAATTAATTGGTTTTAAACTAGAGGAGAGTGACGAAATGCAATCTGAGGTAATAGGACTAGGTAAGCCCTATAGTTAAGCTAACAAGTACCCCCCCCCCCCCATAAAGCATTTAAGTGGGGAATTCTCTCCCTATTTTGAAAAATTTATTTCAGGCCCTGGTTATATAGTTGCAGATCGAAGTGTTCTAACACGCCTTGATTACTTTAAAGAATTGCTAAAATATATGCAAATGAAGTGTTAACAATCACGTGATTTTTTTATGCCATCTTTATATTCATCTCCCCCTCGCAGCCTAGTCATAAATGTTGCCCCCCCCCACCAGAAATGTCTGTCTCTCACTTTGGAGGATGCATTGATTTATTTAGCGTGCATAGTTGTGAGAAGGGCTGTGAGTGCTACACAGCATGCTGATGTAACCTGTGAGCGGCTGTGGAAATGCCAGTCTGAGGTTTTTTGTCTTCTGAATTCCTGGAGGGTTTGAAGATCGAACCTATTTCACTGCTGATGTCTGTGGTGGGCCTTCAGTTGTTTCAGTTTTGTTTCTGGTACTGGATTCTGCTTTTCCCCCATTTGTTTAGGAAAAAATACGTAGGCCTGAGATTGGCGACACCCATCATGCACTGGCTTCCACTCTACATTAGCTCTTAATTAATTAAAACGGTTGTAGGTTAATCATTCATCAGACATTTCACCTTTAAATACGAATGTGTGGTTGTATTTGGTCGGTGCTCTTGAAAAAACTTGGTCTGATAATGCGTGAATTTTGTATACGTTGTAAAATTTACATTTTAATGTACTTATTCATTGTGATCTTATATCACAGATGATCGTCAGTGCACAAATTTCAATTTCACAGCCATGTTTTTTGTCCATCTATTTTTAAATAAGTGACACATTGTGCAACCAAGCATAACTGCTGAATGTTTTACAGTAATATCTGTACCCCAAACCAGTTCTGGTCATGAAATGGCAGTGTTTTTTATGCCTTGTTCAAGGTGGACTGATTTGAGCAAAAAAAACTGGAGCCCTTTTGAAGAAAAAAATTATCCTTGATCATAGAATCAACATTTGCGCAGTTCGCTTTTCTAGATGGTCTCATAAACTCAGTTTGTAGAGGATTGTTTATGGGCAGTTTTCCACTGCACCCGGTACCAAAAGTGTGGTATTTCAAGGTGTTTGTTTTCCATGCACATAAAAACTGGATGACATCACAACATGAGGCAGGTATTTTCTACTTTGTAATTCGAAAAATGGCTGTAGTATGTTAGAGTAGGGCTGTGCGATATGAGTATATGTATCGGATGACGAAATAAAAACACTGGTCGTTTCATATTATGCTCTAATGTTTATTTTGTGATGTCGCAAAATGCTGTTTACGGCAACATTTTATCATTTCGATGACAATTTGCAAGGTTACATGCCTCATGGGATGTGGCACTTGTATCGAAGTTTTTATCGGACTTCATTTGTATCGCGCAGAATACAATCCACAAATGTACCATGATCCACCAATATGTAACTATACCCAAATATGTTTTTTATTTGTGTTTTAAAATCATATCCACAAAAAATGAAGCGATTTGTACAAGTGAAGTGTGCTATGCCCATTTGTTGACCACTTCCTGGCTATTGTGGACCATGTTACATTTGTGGCTTCCCTCCTATTTACGGATTTTTGTCCAGTCCGTACTGCTATGGAGCCCCTAGGAGGTCTGACAGGGAAATACATTTTTTGAAATAGTTTTATTCACTCATAATAGTTTTGCGATCCCAATATAACGTTATGGCATGGATAAACCTAAATAATACAGACATGTCGTGTAAAGTTTGCTTTAAGCATTAAACTATGGGGGACAGTGTACACCATGTAAGCTTCTTATTAATTGCACTGTGTCTATTCACCGCCATTGACTTCAAGCAAGACAGCAGGGCTATTGAACGTGAAGTGTACGCATAGAAACATATCTAATACCTGAAAAACCTGTAATATATTGCAAACATTGAAAGATATTACAGCCAGAACACATGTAAAACTAACTTTACTGCAGTGTTGGAGTTAAGGTCTAAACTCTAACCCGCTTTCCGGAATTTTTCAGTATAGATCAGCATATCCCCACATACATCATCAAGTGAGAATACCAGGGAGGTGTACCCGGAAGTGGGTTCAGCTTTAAACCTTAACTATGACACCACGGTAAAGTTAGCTTTTTATTCAGTTTTCTGACTGCATTATCTTTCAGCTAAACCAAGCAACACCGGTTGGTATTCCAGATTTCTTTATGGGTGAGATTTAATTAACATCTAAGTGTTTGTGTGCTTCACCTTCAGTAGCCCAGCTGTCTTGTTTACAGTTACTGGTGGTGAATAGACGGTGAGTGCAATTATTAATAAAGTATAAAAATACACATATGAAAGTTAGATGATGTGCGTTGTCCCCCATAGTTTAATGCTTAAAGCACACTTGACTGGACATGTCTGTATCATTTGGGTTTATATTTGACCATTAATCCTATCTTTTGTACTTTAAACGGACACAGTACAATTATTAGTGATGGAAAAGTATTGTGAGGTTAAATGAACACAGTTCAGTTATTAGCTGTTGCGAGGGAATGCAAAACCATTGAGTACTCAAAATGATTTCAAAAAACATTTTCCCACCCAGCAGACCTCTTAGAGGCTTCATTTACAGCAGCTGAGATGTAGAAAAACACGCCATTGTCCATAAGTATGTATTTGTGTTTTGTGTTGTGTGAAATCTACAAAAATGTGGAGCGATTTGTAGACGTGAAAAGGGTTTTGCACATTTGTGTATCACTTCCTGTCTAATTGTGCATCATATTACTTTTGTGACCTTGATTCTTTTTATTTGCGGATTTTTTTCCAATTCCTACCGCAGCTAATCTGTAGAAAAAATCCATAAATATGAGGTGCATCGGGATATAAGATTTTGGTCATATCGCACAGCTCTAGACCTAGTCCAGAAACTTTCCATGGGAAGTCCGACTAGGTGATGTGTGATATTGATACCAACATTGCATGTTATGCACATGCAGTTCTTAAAAACGTCAAGGACTGCAATACTCAGCTGGGTTGAGATCAGGCTTCATACTGCCTGGACATTATAGTGCAGGGGGTCTCATTAAAACCTTTGTACTTTGTCATAGGGAACAAAACTTAGCAAGCACTGCAATTTTAATCATTGATCATTTTCAAGATTATCTAGTGTATGTTATATAAATCACTCCTAGATGGGTTTGTGAGGAATTTTTCTAACTCCTTTTTTGCTTTATCCACTATTACAACAAAATCACGTTGCGATTTTTTTCATTTTCCCCAAATTTTTTAGCAATAATATATTACAGCAGATACTTTTTTTTATTCCTTGTCAAGCCATCCAGATCAGTTGAGCTTGGATCTCTTCGTGTTTATTATTACCTTTCTTGATTTTGTAGTTTTATTGTACTTTTCTGAGACGGCGGTGTTTAAGGCAGGCTATTTGCATAATCAATGGACAGTGAATGTTTACAGGTCCCAGTTTGCAGTTCTACCCGAAAGTACTGAAGTACCAAAAAAAAGTACCCAGACCGCTTTGGTACTTTGGGTACTTGAATTTTTGGTGCTGGTACTTGACCAGAAAGCAATGGAAAAGGGAAAGTACCGTACCAAAATGATAGTACCTGGTGCCCTTGGAGAAGGCATGCAGCACTTATGCAAAAGCAGCAAAGGTAAAACTTTTTAAACTGCTTTTTAAACATAAAAATCTATAAAAGGAATAATTAAAATTGCAGAGCTTGCCAAGATTTTTTTTCCCTATGCCAGAGTAACAGTAAAAGTATTTTAGCGAAACTTTAGCCCCCTGCGCTATAATGACCATACAGAATTGAAAGTAAAGCCTGATCATAGTCTTTCTGACTAACGATGTAAGAATTGGATGTTCATAAAATTTGATGTTTATATTAATATAGCATGTCATCCGGTCCTGAAATACACTATAGCCATTTTTTTAAAACTCGGTATAAAATACCCTGCCTCAAGTTGTGATCTCATTCGGTGCTGGTACCAGTTTTCATGCTAGTGGAAAACCAACACCCTGAAGTACCATACTTTTGGTACTATCCCGACGTACCAAAAGTACGGTACCTGGCGCAGGGGAAAAACGCGCTTAGTGGTTAATAATAAATGCTGCTGCTTCTCCGTAAAACTGGGGACTCTCTCATATTTTTTGAATATGAGGCACATACACAGTACATCTGCAGAATGTGCAGTGTTAATATTAACATATTATGCACATGCAGTTGTCACATTGTAAGAACCGCTATAATCACATGGATTGGGACCATCAGTAAGTTAAACCAAAGCATGTCATCAGATACAAAAGTTATCAAGGTGTCAAGCCTCTGTGGCCAAACAGAATGAGTAATTATTAAACTAACTACATGGAAGAACTGAAAACCAGGCCTGTATTTAGACTCGGGGGCCACATTTGATGAGCCTTGATTTAGACGTTTTGAAGTTCAGGGTTTTGTCCATGGCATAATACCTTGGAGAAGGAAGAGTCACACGGTGATAAAAAAAATGGTATTTTCAAAAATTGGTGTAGTGCTATTTGGACCTATAAGGGGGTAATTTCAAATTGAAATTAAATGTGGTGTACTTCTGTATTGGGGCTGTGGAAAACATCTGTTCAAAGGATTCTCAAAAGACGCCAAGCATTCAACTGAATTTGCCCTCTGACATGTATTAATACGCAGGTAAATGCTCTCATTCGATGTTTTGTTGTATAAACTGCTGGGTTTATGGGAGCCAATCAAAGTACATGGGTCTGCTGTACAGTTCCTTTTACATAACATCTCAGCCTCACTGTTTCCTGTACCTGTTTTTACTTCCTGTTGCCCACAATGTGGACATTTTATGGTGTGCCATGCAGTATCCCATATTATGAGGGAAAACCTCTGAACTCCTGTTAAACAGATTGTTATATGTGCTGAGTGATGCTTCTCCCTGACCTGCTATAATTTTAAATGTATTTTCGAATGTACACTTTGTCAGGTAATTTAAGGCAGAATTTTTAATACCGTAAAGGGAAAAATATTCTGCAGTCTTCTAGCTCTCAAAGGTTAATAAAGGTTGTTGTTGGTTTCAGAACTTAAAAAAAAAATCATGTGGTGTACATGATTGACTGAAGATGTCGTCAGACTGCCATAATTTACCAGGGTGGGGGTGGCTTTTAAACTTGATACATTATATAAATGGTAAGAAAAAGGATCATTGGTTAGGCAGGGATGAACGTGTATCTCGTATAGGAAACTATTGGGAAAATCTATCTTATCAGGGGAAGAAATGTGTCAAAATACATGCTAATGGAGGTGAGAGATTCATTATTTACTTGACATGAGGTAGCAAGAGCAGTGGTTCATTAAAAATGGAAGAATGGTGAATAAACTATAACCATAGGTGCTAACAGTTATGTGTACCCAAGAGTTTAGGCATTCTTATTCGTAATGCAGGTGAGAATATTTTCTGTGTATTTGTGAGATTGAAATGTAACTAAGCAAATAACGCTAACATGTCAAATCAGGTGTGGTAATCAACTTAGGAAAGTCTATACCATACATCTTTTATTTTTTTTTGGGGGGGGGGGGGGGAGGTGTGTGTGTATTGGCTAGCTCAAGTGACACCAGGAAGTCAGTGCTAAGCAGTAGAGTAAAATCTGAGGGTCACTTCTGAAAGTCTTTTTTAAATTATTGCTTTTGTTGAAATATGTGATTACCTGGAATGGACCAATCCAATGGCATCATGCTGTAGAAGGGTTTTGAGAGTGCTAGTATCATCACTCCTGCAAGGAGTCTTATAAAAAAATGTGACACATGTAATGTGTACCAGTTTCAACCACTTGGTATGCATGGCATCTTGAAGGCATTTGCCATGCCCTTTTGGCCTCATGGGGGAAAAATGAGCACTTTTCAAAACCAGCCGTGTTCAATTCCTATTCCTGAAATAAGTCTGTGACTGCATCAGGTCTTCCGGCAGCAGAAACTTGATGCAGCAGTGAGCATGCTTGTGTGTCAGGATGTACGGGAATTGCTTGGGCTTTCAGAGCCGGCACATGTGTGTTTACCTTGTCATGACTGGGAAAAGCTGCCTAGTTTTAAAAAGACATGCATTCTTCTGAATGACAGTAGAAGGAAATATCTGTCCTGTTATGTTTTTTTTTTCTTGATCTGAGTACCGTGTGCTGGTTTCGGAAAGTCTGGCGCCTGTTGACTGTTGTTCTGTGCAGCTTGTTTGCCATGTTGCCATGTGGCAGAAGTATTAGCAACCTGAAATTTAATCATTTTCGTTCTCAAACCCCCTACCACCACCAGTGCATCCTGGTGCATAATGCATATGTCCCAATTAATCTACATGCCTTCTACCAAGCCTTGTAATTGGGTAGACGAAGATTTTATTTGTCTAAAATGGAATAATTAAAATTTTAAAGATATCTGATGTGTGTTTACCAGAACAGTGCTGTGTGACTAAGCAGTGGATGTATCTGACAGACTACCTCGTTTGTCAGGTCTTTGACCTTTTATTTGTGGGTGGGGGATGGGATGTAGAGGCGAGTACCATTTAATGCCGTGTGTGCCCCTGATTTTCTTCAGATTTAGGCTTTAGGGAGCGCATTCCTCGGACTTTATTGGCATATATCAGGTTTTTTTAGCGGTGCTATTCTCGACCAGGTTGAAGGACTTGCATATCACTTTAGCTTAAGCACAGTTTAAACATAGGGGAAGTAGTTCTGAATTTTTAGTTTGTGAATAGTATATTTTATATAAAATAGTGATGCTGCTTTGAAATCTTAAAGCTGAAACCGTCTGTATTTTGGGCAAACAATATGTATCCCTTAAAATGAAAGCTTTGGTGTGGTTAATGTAGCCGCCTATGAATCATGATCCCTGTTGCCATCCGTAGTTGTCTTTTTACCTTGTTTATTTCAAGAGATCCTTTTTTTTTTAACCCCCCCCCCCCCACACACACACACACACATACATTCATTGCAATTGTATTTTCCTGTACCCCCAATGAAAATGTTAATAATAAAAAAAAAATAAAAAATCCATCTCCATATTGATCGCTAGCATAGGTGGGGGAGACTGGGTCTTGTTACTTTTACCACTTTGCATGTTGTAACCAAAATCCATGCAGTCATTTACATAGACCCACATACATCTGGTGTAAGCAGCAGTTTCAGAATGGGTAGTCAGGAAGGCAGGGGCCATGGTTGACGTCAGTCTTTTTGTAACGTGTAGTTTAGTCATGACTAGTTTCAGCAGGTTTTGTTAACAGTAGAAACCCTGCTTATTGGCGGTTGCTGTCATTAACATTTAATTGTAAGAATATAATGGACATATTCATCCCTGCAGGGAGATTGGGTTGTTTTGCATATTCCAGCTTGTTCTCCATAAGAGAGACAGACACACATGAATATTTAAGTGAGTGGAAGTTTTGGGGTCAGATGATCAACCAGCTCCCAGTACTCCTGGAGCAGGTGGAGCCAAGTTATTTGCTCAATGGCCCAGTGATAATACGATTACTCAACTTCTTGCAGGATTCAAACCAACAACCCTCCAGATCAGGAAGTGGAACTGGAGTTGGAATTCTAATCTCCTTGTAATACGAATTCAATTCTAGTTCTGTTCCCCATAGTTTTTTTTTCCAATCCCAACTCCATTCCCTAATTTGGACTGGAATTGATTAATGCATTCCGGAATGGCCCTAACCCTGCTCCAGACACTGGCTCAGGAGTATAATCTGCTAAACTACACTCTCCCCCAATACGACCATATAGATTCATAAAACCTGGTTACACACTGATCCCTTCTTAAGATCTTAAATTTTGAAATGTTTACAGATAGCGGTTCTGAGTTATTCTTCTTTATGAAATGGTTGTATGTCACAGAATTGAATCAGTAGTGACATTTCAGAATTCCAGGCGAAGTGCTGCTCCTGCTTTTTAAAGTAGATGTCTAAATATTGGGGGCGGCATGGTGGTGCGCTGGTTAGCACTGTTGCCTCACACCTCTGGGACCCGGGTTCGAGTCTCCGCCTGGGTCACGTGTGTGGACTTTGCATGTTCTCCCCATGTCGTCGTGGGGTTTCCTCTGGGTACTCCAGTTTCCCCCCCCACAGTCCAAAAACGTGCTGAGCCTAATTGGAGTTGCTAAATTGCCCATAGGAGTGCATGCGTGAGTGAATGGTGTGTGAGTGTGCCCTGCGATGGGCTGGCCTCCCATCCTGGGTTGTTCCCTGCCTCGTGCCCATTGCTTCCGGGATAGGCTCCGGACCCCCGAGACCCAGTAGGATAAGCGGTTTGGAAAATGGATGGATGTCTAAATATTGAAGGTTATGTTGGTCTTTGCGGATGTGTGTGTGTGAGAAAAAATAATTTAATTAGTCGTCTTGCTATCTGTTTATTATGTGCCCTTTGATACTCGTGAACTTGTCTCCCTGCTGTATGCTGTATGTTTCTCTCCACTGTTTGAAAAGTTGCCAATATTTGACACAATGGGTACCAATGTCTCCTAAGATCGCCGTTTCCTTTAGATTTTCCTGTTGAATTATGCAATGAATCAAGTCTAAAAGCTTCCACCGATCTGTAACAACAGGCTTTCCTTGGTCGGCTGATGAAAAAGCTGGTTTTGGAACAATGCATCTATGCTGGCAAATGTAGTACCTGTAGCTGTCTAATAACGTTATTTTATTAATACAATGCAATTTTTTTAAGTGCCAATTTAGAGCTGTTTGGGCTATTTTCTATTACTGATCAACAGTCACCTCTATTTTTGGAGGCAAGTTTGGTGTTTGTCTTCTACCATTGCCCAGGCAGCAACACCGATTAGTGTGGCATAGTGGTGATGCGCCACTGGGCATATGGAGGATGGGTGGGTGTGTTTGGTATGCATGGAATGCATATGATAGTCCACTGGGCTACCAACTTTATGAATTTGCCAAGTAGGTTAATTTGTCATTTCAGCCATAATCACAGTGAAACAAAACATTGTTCCTCCAGGACCAAGATGCACACAAAAAACAAAAGAACGGAAACAACATAAGACTACACAAGTGCAGTTACAGGAAAGACAACATGCAGTGCAGTTGACAAAGTAGCAACTGTGCTAGTTGGAATGGATCTTTTAATAAATAGTATTATTACAGACACAGCATAATGGCATATACTGTGTTTGGTAGTCCAGATGCACTTTTTGGTGGTCCAGTGTCGTCCTGGTTCAGAGCTGTACACTTACTTTAAATGGTACCACTGGTAAAAAAAATCTGTAGCACAAACAAAAAGCACACAGAGGGTTTACTGGTCATACATAAAATGTTCACGAATGATTCTCATTTGCATGTATTAGGCTACAAGTTAATCACAGTTCGCTACATTATTCTAACTGGAGATGCACCGATCCGATATTCGGATCAGTATCGGCACCGATCCATAGCTAACCAGAAGGATTGGGTTTTGGCCATATCACACCTGATACTTTACTTTTCATTAGTCTGTAAAAAGATAGCTATCTCTGGGCATAAGTGTTTTTCTTGCATGCCTTTACAACGCGTTTGTGTGACTTTACCAATCACTAGTATTATTATTAGTACTATTAGATCTTAGAGCTGGGCGATATATATTTAAAAACAGTAATAATGGCATATTTTAATAATATTGTGTTGGGCAATGCTGTTGAATAGTCTAACACTCCTATCCCTTTCTCATAGATGCACACGCACAGATACACGTGGCACCAAGCAAATATGAAATATGAAAAAGCTTTGTAGTAGTCGTAAATAATTCATTGACACATTCTGTCTTGGGGTTTTAGGGATATGAAGTGGCAATTTTAACCAATTGAACCACCATTATAACCATACGAGGAGTTCAAATATATTCATGTGTGTGTGTGTGTGTGTGTGTGTGTCTGTGTGTGTTCAACTGTGTCAGAAACTTACGCTAGATGGCTGAACTGAAAGCCAAATCACAAATTTTTGTTTTGTGTGTAGTCTGGGCCTGCTTCGACAAAGGCGATAATCACTGGTTAGTCACTGTCAGATCCCAAAACCAGGTTGCTTGTCAGATATTGTCAATTACTGATATCGTTATATTGCCCAGTCCTATTAGATATTGGTACAAGCATGCAACACGCTTATTGACACACTGACATTGATGAGATTTACTCCTTAGCTTTACTCCAAAATTTGGTACTGAATGACAAGGCATTTTTCTGTGCTAGATGGTATCTAACCAATTCTGTCGGCGCCATGAAAGAATCGAAGTTTGCTACCCAGCCCTAGTGGAAAAGCTGTTTGTCAAAGTCTAATATTTTCTTAGTGAAACAATAGCTAGCACATGTCTTAATAACACATTAAATGTAGTTTGACTATGATACTCTTTAAATTGTGATGCATTCCCAATATGATTGCACTTTGATTTATTTTATTATGGTTTTTAAATATTTTAGGTGTATTAGAGGAAGCAGATAAGCAAATCACCCATTGGTAGTAGACAGCGTGTTGAGGATGTGATGCGTACGTAGAATACAATACCAAAGAATGTGGCATGCAGTCAAAGGAAACTGGGTCTATAATTAGTTTTATGTCCAGGGGGCAGAAATATAGGTCGCTATCATAAGCAGAAGTGTTTTTAAAGGATGACAATGTTCATTTGGCATTGAATTTAGCAATACAATAGTCTGTTAGCTAGCTATCATGTAAATCAACATTTTGCAGCTTCTGGCTAGTACATGTTTACTGTGAGTTGTTTTGTAGTTTAAACAATTCTACATGCATTTGTATTGTTAAAAATACAAATGAACAGTACATCTAAACTGACACCATCATCCTACAGTTAAACACTTTTAATGTTTGGCTGGCTGTTTACATCTGTAATATCAACGCAGCTTGGTTTGTTGGGTGGATTCAAAAGCTGCTACTCCCCTGTAGGCGGTGGTGGTGTGAAAGGAATTTGTGTCTGAATGCTGATGAGGGAGAGTGGATGTGACCCAGGTTAGGCAAGGGAGGTCTTTTTATGGGCAAGCAGGAAAGGAAATATGGGGGTGACTTTGGGGTTGAGGAAAGCGCTGTGTGGTTTGTTGTTATGAATTGCACATCGATCAGGTAAGGAATGTCTCAGGATTTTAACTTACCCATCAAGTTTCTTCTATTACGCCTGGCATTTCTCACAGCTTAGAATTTGGATAGGTTTTGTATAAGTCACTCTTAAGACCAGTCATATATATATATATATATATATATATATAATATATATATATATATATATATATATATATATATATATATATATATATATATTAAAAAAAAAAAGTTTAAACTTTTCGTTGCAACCATCTGCCTTCAGGTTTACCTCAGATGTTCTCTTTGACAGGGTTACAGTGTTTTATTTTTTCCTTAATTGTAAATGAATGTCACTTTGCCTGGCAGGAGAATCCTTACAGCTGCAGCACATTTACCAAGTCCAGTACCTGCAGTCAAATATGGCAGCCTGACACGCTTAAATACTTGTGTCTTTGTGAGAGTGGTGCTACGATGCGAAAGTTTGCTCAGAGCGGTTTCAATAAAAACTACACCAAACCAAATACCCCTCCCCAAACTGCCCTAGGCATTGTGACTAATGAGCCCTTAGCACTCAGGTCCTCGCATTGTCACATTACAATCTGTATTGTATGGGTTGTCTTCTCGGCAGTAAAATGCAACAGCAGTCATTTGTCATTAATGTGTCTTCCTCTGGGATGAATTCGTTTTGCAAAGTTTAAATATATTTGTTTGTTGCCTGTGTTACTGTGAGCTTCTGGCTGTGAGTGGAATGTCAACAGAGTTTTGTTTGTATCTTATTTTTGATTTGATTGTATAGTTAGTTTTTGTATTATCCCTGTCACCTTAATGACAACCTTTACAATGGCACAATTTATCTACAGTGAAAATCATACTTGGTACATATTGGAAATGGGGCTCTTTATTTAGTCTCATTGTCAGCCTTTGTGTCTCAAACTTTAAACCTTCATTAGAAGTCACAGCACTCCGTACTGTGGTGCACCTGTCACTCATTGATTCTGCCTAATGGTGTCTCCCTCTCCCGACAGGCTGTCCCCAACGAGGCAGTAGGTGGGTGGTGTTGGGCGAGCCTCGGCACTGGGAGAGCTCGCCGCACCCATCTCTCTGCGCTGCATGGCTGCGATGGCGCCCGCTCTTACCGACGCGCCAGCCGAAGCTCACCACATCCGCTTCAAACTGGCTCCTCCATCCTCCACCTCTCTCCGGGAAGCGTGGAAAACAACAGCAACGCCAGCAACATTCTGATCTCCGGCAACGTGAAACGCAAGGCAACCGCTCCCCCCCCAGCGAAGAGTGCTCCCTGGACTTCCGGGGCAGCAGCAACAACAAGAAGGAAGAGCAGCAGCCCGTCGAGGGCCCCCCGACCCCCTTGGCGAAGCTGCAGCCTCTGGTGGCCTCTTACCTGTGCTCTGATGTGACTTCTGTCCCCTCCACTAAGGAGTCCCTTAAGCTACAAGGCGTCCTCATAAAGCAGTCTGTCCTGAAGACACAAGGTATCTTGCCTGGCTCCTATTTTAGTGGGGACTTCCTGCCCCGGAAGCACCAGACTCTGGAGCTCTGCGGAGAGCAGCTCAAGAGCCTCATGAGCAACAGTGGCCAGCCCACGGCTCCTCCCCCCTCGCAAACCCCCGTCAATGGCCTGGCTAGGAAGCAGGCGCGGACCAGCGTTGACAGAGACTCCGCACCCTCGCTCAATGGAGGCCAGCCGGAGGCCGGGAGGGATTCCCCTCCACGGGAGGCCGAGCCGCTCTCTGTCCAGGAAGGCCTTGCTAGCCGGACTCTCCACAAAGGGGGTACAGAGCAGCGGCCGCAGCCAGCTGGCCTTTCGTGTAACGTGGCCAGTAGCTCAGAGCAGCCGGCTGGCCCCGCTGCCTCCGCTGTGGTCTCCGCAGTACACGAGTGCCTTGATGTTAAGCCAGAAGTAGTCGGCAGCCCCTTGACGGCACCTGTGAGGGAGGGTGAGGGGGCGGCATGCCCCTCGCCCGCAGCGCCACAGGCGCAGCTGGACATCCGGGAACGTACTCTGCAGACCCAGAGTCGCCAGGGCGAGATCGAGGGCCGGCTGCGTCGCCTGCGGAAGCGGCTGCAGGTGGTGCAGGCAAAGCAGGTGGAGCGACACATTCAGCAGCAGCTGAGTGGTCTCCTGCACACAGCTCTTGGCAAGATGCCCAGCCTGGATGCTCTGCGCCGACGTAGCCCAGCCATTCTCACGCGCAAGACGGAGGCGGCGCTGTGGCGGGCGGCCGCCGAGGCAGGCACGGGTGATGGCCTGGGCCGGTTTCTCCGGGAGGGCACGGTGCCCCTGGAGCTGGATCGCCTCTCTTTGAGTGGCGTGGCTAACCTGCGCTCCGCTGAGAGCGCCTTCGACTCGGACGTAACTGAGAGCAGTTCAGGAGGCGAGACCGACGTGGAGGAGGATGAGCTGACTAAGGCAGACATCAACCAGTGCCATATCTCCATGTGAGTCACATGACCGGTGGGGCGGGGCGGGGCGCTCATGACGTGACTATGGAAGTCAGGGACCTGAAGTCAGCCTCTGCAGACAGTTAATTGGCTTTGTGATGCTGAAGATTAACTTAAATAATTTATAGTGCTGATGATGCTTTTGCTCAACATGTACACACACCTACATAATAGGATTTTTTTTTATTGAATTAAGCTGGTTCTGTATTGATTGCCTCATGGTAAATACACTTACGGGACTGTTTTAGTTATAACAGTCACTTTGTAGTTGAAGTAGAAATTGCCTTTTCTGAGCTTAAGGCTTATTTATAGGCTGGCTGGAACTGAAGACAGGGTCTGCAGGAGATGTTGCTTTCAGCCACCACAGCAATGAACTCTGTCTCTAGTGTTGCACTTGAGTTCATGTTGCTTTTGTGATGGAGGGAAAAAAGCAGCCTGGATGGGCCAGTTATGCCTTTTAAACAGATTTGGAGGGACTAAAAATCTGTTCCTGTTTGCTATTGGTTTCAATCCTTACTTTGCCTGACCAGGTCCAGCAATATTTAATTTTCCAAATCGGTGGAAAGTCATAGTCCTATTCCTGTGGAAAAATGTACGGTCTTATTTAGTCTGCCCACTCCTGTGTTTATACACGACTGGAGGAACTGCATACCATGTACATCATGTGGGACTCCCATGCTATTCTGTGCACAAACTGCACCAGCACTTGGTTTGTCTGGTAGTGCCCATGCAGCTTTGCTTGCTTGATTGGCCACCTGTGGATGAGACCACAAGACAAGAACACACTAAAGATCAATAGGCTTCTGGCTGACCTGTATTAATTATTGATGGCATAGGTAAGTTAATGGCTCGTTTAAGTTAGCAAGACAGGTTTTCTCCTCCATCTGAAACAGAGGGTGTTAAAATAACAGCCATTGCACCCATGTGTTTTAACAAGGTTTTATTTTGATGGTGTGTTTAATTCCAGCTTGTAGCTGGAGTATGTTGTTTTGACCTAACAAGAAATGGGCCTCTGTGCACACAGCTGTCTTTAGGGCTGTAGCGTGTGACAAATTGCCTGAAGGATGCATATTGGCAGTATTTGGCCAGTGTTTCACCAGGCTCTTACCCCTCTGGGGTCGAGTGCATCGTCAGCGATGCAGCGTATTTTTCGCGTATATTTCAGTGTATTCATCTCGCTGAAATCTTTATGTAGATTCATGAAAAAAATGCTGCCTAAATCCATAATCTGTCCTCATTTCAAGACGTCCGTTGTCGGAATTATTAAAGTTTTTAAAATTAGGTTAGATCTGCAAAAAAGTATAAACCATATCACCTTACTTTGTTTTACCTGCATTGGGGGTGTGTAGTGCCGCCCTCCCCTTGAAGATCACTATTCGCATTCTAAATAGCCGCATTACCGCGTATTCAAATCGCATTCGCATGGTAATTTGATCAACAACGCAACGGTGAAACGTGATCCCGATACATTCCCATCAGCGCCATAAAAGGGGGGGAGGGAAGTGGCCAGGTGTGAATGGCTCATGCATACACATGAGAGCTCCTACATATTCAATGGAAGGAGGCCAGAAATAGTGACATGAGTTAGGTTTCTCTTATTTATTTATCCAACTGAATGTTGCAACTATACCATTTAGTCATCTTCATGTAGCAAAGACTTTGATCAGATATAAATGTATAAGAAATAATTTATTTGCCATGAATTAAGCTTATGATATTTAAAGAAATGTGTGATCATGCCCCAGTCCGTGAAAACGTGTTCCGTATCCCTAGACCCCAGAGGGTTAATAGTCTTTGAATCCCAAGGGATGGCCTACCTGCTTTTGCTGCTTTCCATGCTGCCCCCTGTACTTGCTGTATTTAGTAAGAAATTTTGGTACCACTTTACAGTAAGGCTAGCCTTTGCCACTTATAAATGGTAGTAACTCATTAATAAGAAGAAAACTGTGGTATAACTTGTTAGTAATTGTCTAATTATTTACAAAGTGTTACAACCTAATTAATAAACCCGTTCATAATCCCTTTATAAGGGTAGCCTTATTGTAAAGTGGCACCGAAACTTTTGACCGTAAGTGCCTGCTCTTATGTGTATGTCTGAAAGGAGGGTTAGAAGCATGAGGCCATTAAAGTTCTGGAAGAGACCCTGTGTGTGTGCGTGCGTGTGCATGACCGACTGACAGATCGTGTCTTATGAAGGGGTATAATGGGCAGGCAGTTGCTATTGCCTTCATTGGGGAAGCTAAAAGCAGCCGTGTCTGTGTGAGAACTGGCAAAGTAAAGGGCGGCCATGTTGCAGGATAATCCAGGCTCAGCGAGATGCTGTGTCACATGGTAGCGCAGCACCGAAAATAATAGGCTTACTAACACATTGTGACACAAGTGCGGCAGGACGCCGGCAGTACAGTTGCATGTCGGCGGCCGTCCCTGTAAGGGATTGGATTTGGAGTTCTTGTCCAGGTGCTGGGCTTACTACAGGTGCTAAGTGAATGGCTGCAGTCCTGAGTGATTTCGAATTGGCTTAAAAAGCATCCTGACTTGTGCTTTTTTCTGGCTTACTGTCAGGAGGGCTGTTCTTGTTTTGTGTGTTGAAAAAGGTCTCTCTGGCAGTTGTTAATTTGGGCAAAAGTCTAATGGATGTAAACCCCCCCCTCCCCCAGTTTTGGGGGTCTTCTGAATCGTAGGGGGTCTGCACCCCTAACCCGATGACTTGGGTTGATCGACTGGACTTTAAATGTGCCACACACTAAAGATCAGTGGTTTGCTCTTGTCATTAGTTCACCTACATGTTGAGGTAATTCGGTGAGTTAATAATAATTGATACTTTTTATTGATCCCCATGGGTATTTTATTTATTTATTTATTTATTTTTACAGCCCTCACTTTCTCTCTGTAGATGAGAGGGAGCTGGCCACGAAGGGCAGCCACCAATAGCGGCATCCTGAGAGCTGGGGGTTAAGGGTCTTGCTCAAGGGCCCACAGACATGCTGAGGCTGGACTCGATTCACCGACCTTCTGATCACTGACACAGAAACTTAGCCCGCTGAGTCACACGCAGCCCATTATCCATTATCGTGAATATATCTTCAGTATGCATGTCTCTTAAATGATGCTAGAGAGATATCAGAGTGATGTCACAACATGTTTGGAATGGAGCTCAAAACCTCTCCTTGTTGCTAATGTCAGGCATCTCAGCATACCCTCAGCCAGCAGAGTAGTTTGAAGGGCGAAAACAGCCATGTGGGAGAGGAGGTGTGGCCTTGCATCGTTCCTCTCTTCTGCCCTCCTTTCTCTTCCCCTTTCACCCTTCAGCGTCACATGCGAAAATGTGCAGGCCTGAATTTCCTGTTTATCGTCTGCCGAGCAACATTTAGCTCCAACAGTACACCGGAAGACGGCTCTTTACTTGAGGGACAAGATAGAAACAGCCAGGTGTTGCGAGAAGAAAAGGTTTTCAGTTTTCATGTTGTCTAAGCAAAAGCAAAACTTGTTTATTAGCAGGTTATTTGATTTAAAAATGGTAATGTAGAGTAGATCTAGTTGAGGAAACTGGCATGCGGTCTTTTGAATGTTACTTTCCAAGTTAGCCAGATTTTTTATGTATGTATTTCAGTTATCCGGTTCATGACTACAACTTCAGTGAATCTTGACATTTGTCTCTCGTTTTTATTTTATGGGTGTCTCTTTCTATGAAAAGTTGCCGTAATCCTCCTTTTGTTGTACTTCTGTAGTGTGACACATTCGGCTAGTTTAAAATACACGCAGGCTGCTTTGATGAGGTACTCTAATTGTGTGAATTTTTTTTTATTCCCCCCCCCCAACCCCCACCGTGGCTGCACATTTTGCTTAATTCTCATCCTCCACAGCAAGTATCTAACCTGAGATAGCAAGTCTGATGTTTTTCAGCCAGATGGACAGTTTGAATGTCCATGAAAATCACATGTATGGTGCTTTGTAAAAATAAAGCTGCTCTGTCTCCCTGACTCTGTACTCAAATCGGCTCAGTTGGGCTAATCATTAGCAGCAGTTGCATGTACCCAGTTTACAACCTCCCTCTCCATGTCCTTGGACCCTTCACCCACTGAAATTACTCTGCATCCCTGATATGAGAACGAGCTATTGTGTCTGTGTCACACTGAACTCCTTAATGAGTGGAAATGGACGGTGAAATGGACGTCTAAGCCTATCATTTAAGATGATGTTTGCATTTCTGCTGCCGTGTGTGCAGGGGCAGCCAATCTGGCTTCATGCATCTGTTTGTAAACTAATGTCCTGCTTTTCAGTGCTCTGTAGAGAGCTGTTTTGTTTCCTGCAATTGATTCAGAGTATCCCTAGATAGCTGTGTTCTGCCTGGGCTCTCCATGCTTCAGTTCAGTTCGTGTTGGCATGTGTTTATAGGGTAGTGTTCAGGATTGCATTTTTGTTGACCAATTAATATAAAGATTAAAAACTTTGTAAAATCTTTGTAAGATCAGATTAAATATTTTAAGACCTAACCTACGCTTCAGTGGTGCTGTACTACTAACACTTTTGTGTAACAATTTGAGTAATTACGCTTTATAATTAATGTCTAAAAAAATTTACCTTGTAAGCCATTTGCACACACAATTCATGAAGTGACACGTCCCCACAGCAAATCCTCTTTTGTTGAAATCAGTTTTTTTCTAGATGAGGTCTGTAGGAATGTCTTTGTTTTTGCCAGAGGGACCACAAACCAGAGACCAGCCTCATTACAATAAACCTAAAATAACTGGTCCATTTTGTTTAAATATTAGCCTAAGTGCCAAAAAACCTAACTACTAATAAAATAATTAACCCAGCAGCTTCCTAAAACAGTTTTCCTGCAAATGGTGTAAACTTTCAAATAGCCAAACATGATTGGTTGCTTATTGTGAAAACAAAAGTTGCATATTTCCTCATTGGCTGGAATGGATTTGCATGCAAAGTGTTCAGTGGGTGTAACTGCAATGATTTGTGCTTGTAAAGAGAGATGTGGTTTGCCTTTCTGGGTTTAAGAGTTTGGGTGAGTACATCCCCCCCCCCCCTCGTTTTTTTTCTCTTTCAGTGGAATCAGTGCCAGTTCTTGCTGAACAATAAAGCAACCAGTGTAGTTTGCTGTAAATGTAGACTATGTAGAAAATGAAAGGATGAACAGATCAGGCAGTGCCAAGAAACACCATGTGGCTTAAGGTTGCTCGACTTGTGAGGTACAAATTGGGCAGCTGGTACAGATTGTGTTGTGATGGTTTGTGTTGGGATATGCTGCTGTAACACATCTTGCTAGCATACATACAGATTTCTATGATGTGCACTTGAAGGCATGTAAACGTGGACCATGGTTATTAAGTGGAAAGGGATGAAGCAGAGGAAACTGCGTACAGGGAAAGAATAGAAATTGGAGATGAGGAGAGGGAGCCCCCAAGAGAGAGACTAAAGACACTGATGCAGCTCAGAGAGATGACCAGTAAGAGAGAAGGAGAAAGAGAATGAACCACAGCAACGTATATACTTCAGAGAATGCCTTAAATTGGAGGAGAGCGACAAAATGCTTTGGAAAATTAATTTCAGGCCCTTACTTGGACGCCAAAACACATCATCATGCATGGATAAGAGTGATATTGTGCTTCAGTGGAATGGAGAAGATCTGGCCTTTCCCACTTAGCTATTTCTTTTCTCAGTATTGAAAGTACTGTGTAAAGTGCATTATTTCTTAGGAGAAATTCTGACAGAAGAAACATTCTTCCACTTAACCACATTCAAGTTGTATGAATATGTGCTTTGGGTTAACCGTTCCGTAAAAAATAAGGGGTTACAGGGCCAAAAGCAGTGCTACAACCAAGTGGTACTCTCTTACAGACTATGGTGTGTGCAGTTACATTTTTATATCAGACCAAATTGAATGGTTGAATTCCTGTCGGCTTGGTTTATGCTGTTTAGATTTATTTTGTGTAAACCTGACATTGTTATATCTGTATACTGTGATCACAGTGCTCCCGAGATAATTTCAGATTGAATTCTTCTTGTATGTTCAACATGACTGGACTTACTGTGAGTGAACATGTGAGCTGCCTTTGCTGTTTTCCTGAATCTATAAATGGTTTGGGGCATTACGAGCATTATACAGCTCCTTTCAAGTCGTTGCTTTCTTCCAAATCCTTGGTTAGGGTTCAGGCTTAAAGCTTCTTTAAAACTCTGGTGGTTTTCATTTCCTGTGTTTCGTACTCAGTTTCCTGTACATGTTTGTACTTTGCATTTAATACCCTTAAAATGAAACAGGCTTCTTTCATCTGTTTTGTTCATCTTTTTGTTTGTTGTTTTCATTCAGACTGAAATCATTAAGGTGTTATGGAAATGCTTTGAAAAGTGAACCATCCATCTTCTGATTATCTTGGTCAGGGTCACAGGAGTGAAAGTGTGATGTATAAACTAAATACATTGATGGTATTGAGCCCTAATTCTATTCCCTTTCTTTGCCTGAGTTCCCTGGAATTGAATATTTATTTTTGGTTCATGTTTACCCTAACAGTTTACTTCAGCAAGGTGTGCTGTGGTTTGTTTCTCCAACAGCAGAGCTTTTTCCAAAAACAGGTTTTATGAAATTTTTATGCCTCTCTGAGAACTGCCTCTTTTTATGTGTTGCTGTTTTATGTGGTAAACTTCAGAGAATTTTGGGAGGCGGGACATTTTTCCCCACCACTGACAAGAAGGGGGGTGCAATGTACAAGCTTCCACCTCCCTTATATAAAGCTGAAAAGATCACACTCGTGTTACATCAATCAGGGGTTTTTTAACGTTTGCGGTTTCATTTTAACTGTAGCTAAATTTAAGCAGTGATGGAGCCATGCTGAGGACAGGCACGGTGGGTGGAAACCTGCGACAGTGACCTTGAATTACAGTTGGTCCATCTGATGAGAGCCTGTGCATCCACACCCCTGCGCAATCTGCGAGCAAAACCCTTGGGTGCGAGGTTGCATGCTCGGTGTGTGTGTGTGCACGCAGGCAAATATGTGCCTCGCTGTCGCATTTAGCATGCTTCAGCCACGTCCTGCATGGCTGTCGTTTTTGCCCCTTAGTGCTACAGCATTCTGTACTCTTTTGCCAGAAGAGCAGGTTGTCCATGTGAATTTATGCTGCCATCTCTTTCCCTTTGCATTCTCATTTTCGTTGACTTGGTCTTTCCAGTTAAGTCCCTCCAGCTCTTGAAACGATTCCAGCTCAAGTTTTTGTTTAACAGTAGAACATGCTTTTTTCCAACCTCCTTTAACCACCAACAGCGACGTTCTTTGGTGTATCATACCTTTTGTTTTAGCTAATGCACCATTGCATCAGCGTGCCGCTCACCGATTTTAAGATGGCAATGGTACAATCAGTAATTCACACAGCGGTGGAGTTGCTGTCAGCCCAAAAAAACATAAATCCCATTAAACAGTCATGCGTGTCGTGTATTTGTGCTCATCGATTTAACTATTGGTTTTGGTAGATTAATCTTGTGAAATTAATCTTAGTCTCTAATTGGTAATAAAATAAAAGCCTTACTTTATCATCACTTTAGTCACTGCAATTGGGTATGGGCAAATGGGTCTTATTTCGAAAAGATATATAAAGTGATATTAGTAAAGTTTTCTCATTTTATGTCGGTTCAAGAAACAATGCAAACGAAATTGTTGCATTATTTTGTAAATTTCAAATAAAATGTACATTTTCATTTTTTCCGCCTGGGTTGATGTGTATAAAACATAAAAAACTTCATGCAGTTCTTTTAAAACATTGCACAGTGGTTAAACGGGTTTGACATTCATTGGTGTGGGAAACAGCGGTTCTAGTGTTAAATCCCCCATATCTACAGATGGACACTCCTCTCCCACTTTCAGATTGGTCAATATCAGCAGTGAAGCTGCAGGTACTTATAAACTTGTAGTCTGGTCGCACTTGTTGTGCTAGCTCAGCAGTGCTGAGTGCTTGAAGGTGAATTACTTAAACTGTACTGTTCCAGAAACCACCAAAACCACAGCTTGCCTTTTGTAGAGCTCTCACTTTGTTGATCCTTCAGGGTCCCAGGGGAGGTCTGCTGTGCTTGCTGACTTCTGGGGGATGCAGAGGTAAAAATGGTGGTCCTTCAGATACTAGAAAAGAGGCTTCCTGGAGAGCATGTTGTCATTCAGCCTCGCAGGTCCGTCATATTCCCAAATATTTTGTTTTGCAAGAGCAGGGGTATGTGCAGCAGGGGTTAAAGGTGAGTCACCATTGCATATAACATCCAGGAGACTGTCACTGCTGGGAATAGTGGATGTCTATGCTTTTCTGATGAGTTAGCAGCACGCACCTTGTAACCGGACTGGTGTTGTACCCTGAGGTGATATGCTGCTTTAAAAAGCCCCGTGTCTATGCTAACCTGTAGCTGAAGATAAGTCACCCCTGTGTTGATTGCTGCTGGTCCATGAAAGATGCTCGTAATCATTTCCTGTAAAAATGAAAACTGTGGAAAATGTTTGTTCATTATTTGTAATTGAGCATAGGTCAGCCGTTGCTCTGGTCTTTCTGACTAGTTCACCTTGTTGGCAGCATGTTTTAGCCTCTCTGCAGACACTGCTGTGGTGTTATGGGTCTCTCGGCAGAGACTGTTGAGTTCTTCTGTCTCAGCGAGATGCTCTGTCATTTATTTTGTTCAGAACAGCGGGGGGTGTCACCTATGCCTATATATCAGCTTAGGAATAGAAGCAGGAGGTCACACTTCCGTCTGTGTGTTAATGTAAGGGATTAAAATAGGCCCTTCTGTCTCACGTTGGGTTCTCAACTCTTGTTATTGGTGAGAAGATCTCGGTTATTCTTTTGGTGGCAGGCAAAATAAAATTTGCATCCACATTCGTTTGGGTTACAGGTTCTGAGAATGTCTTCTGTGCAGTCTTGCCCATTTTTTTTCATTAATTTTTTTGAACAATTGCATCTTGCTGCAGCCTGTGCTTTCCAAAGCCCCAAAGAATCATTGCATTGTCTTTCAGTTTAACACACCTAAAAGTTTAGTCCAGTTTTAATCTTGTCAGAAGTTCCTGATGTAGGCCATGGCAGTATGGTTTCAAGTTTAAAATTTTAAGCAGTGAGTTTTCCGTTTAGTAAATGCAGTGCATTCTTTTTGCTTCATCTTAATGGCTTTTGATTCAATGACTTTAATTAGATGCTCTTGAATAACATGTCACTATCATCTGAATCTGAATAAGTATAGCTGATGGTTAACTGTGCTGAAGGTTGTAGCAGGCCTTAGTGCCACACAAACACTCCCTCTCCAGACAGATTCAGGAAGCAGCTCATTGTGGGGGTGTGTACGGTGATGGTGGTGGGGGGGAGGGTGTTTCCTGTGGCCGTGAGCTGTACGTCATGGTACTGCATCACTACAGGCCCAGCGGTGATAATAGGGCTTGTAAACGCAGTAGGAGGGCAACGTTGCAACTGGAAAGTGGCCTGGATTTGGCCTTGGCAACGTCACTCATCATTGTTTTCCTGTACTGCCTTTCCTCCATTTGCTCTGAATGAACCTGGCTTATCCATGAGTGAAGGGAGCCGCCGCAGAGTTAAGGGTGGGCGATGGCCGCTGCCTTTTTCTGAATGTGGTGGAGCACTAAAGTGAAAAGCACATCTTCGATGCAAGCACCTTGTCAATTGGAACCTGTTCTAATTAAACAGGAATTGAAACATGCTTTCAAGTTCTGTACGCAGTTCTTCATATGCCAGCTGTTTATGTGACTATATACATATAAAAAGTTTATTCACTATGCATGTCAAAGCATTTGCCTCATCTGTGGTGGGGTTAGGCAGTGTAGACCCCCCCCCCCCCCCCCCCCCCGTAGTTGCCCCTAGGAGCTCTGTGTCTGCACAGGAGATCTTTGTTAGCCCCCCTGGCAGCATCTGTGCCTGGCAGCTCCCGCTGCGTCTGCCGCCTCTCCCCAGACCTCATGTGCTCTGAAGAGGCGGGACGTGAGGCCAGCCGCTCGTCTGGGCCCATCACACGGCCAGAAGCCATATTGTCCTCTTCTGGGTCATAGTTAGACAGCCTTTAATAGGGAGAAAGATGCAGCTTAATTTCCTTTCTCCTTTTTTTTGCCATTTATTTCCGAAAGGCCCCTTTGTTCTTGGTTAACCTCACTCGGCCAGGGGAAGGATCATGGAACGTTGCAGGTTAACATTAGTGTTCTGGCTGACCATTACATCTGCTGATTGAGACGCAGCCCTTCGAGGGTTCTGTGGCTATGCCACTGTCCCAGTCACCTGCACATGTGTATAAATCATCTGGTCTGCAGGTCCTTCGACTTCATCCTGCCAATGGGGCTGTGACCTGCTGCTTTTTTCAAACAGGATTGATTTACTCCACATAAATCTCTCTCCAGGTGATGATTACAGGTGCCACTGACATCTGAGCTGTACTGTCTGCATGCTCACATAAAAGCTCCTCTCAAAACCAGAATATTTTTTCCCCCCCATGAGTTTTCTCGGACCACTGTGGCATGGTTAAAAAAAAAAGTCTTATCCAGTCAGTTTAGTTTCATTTTAGGCACTTTGACCACATTTCCAGTCAGTTGCTTTCCAGTGTACACACTAAAGAGATGTGTATGTTATTGTTGATTTAATGGTGAAGTAAAAAGGATTTGGTGTTTCACTGTGAGGTCACCCATGACCACCTAGATCTTTTATGTGTGTGTGAAAAATAAAGCTGCTTTGAGACAAAAAATTTTGAGTACCATTTGAATTTTATGCAGGAGGGCGTTAAAGGCTTTGAGGACTAGAGCAGGCCACCACTGCTGTTGAAGCTAGCTCACACCAGCTTCAGTCTGTGATAAATAATGGATCATACCTTGCTGTGAGTTGAGTCAGTGCCAAGTGCAGGCTGAACACAGTGCTCAGTGATTGTCTTCATTGCCTGGCCTCTAGCACCTTGTCAACTTGACTTGTGATGCCTGAAGACAATTGTTTCAATATCGGTGTTTTGGTTTCTGTTCTGATAGTCCCCTTTTTAAATAGGCAGATTTATGTGAATCCCACGGTTATGACTGGGTTAAAATGAGTTGCTTAGCAGATGGCTGAGATCATGTTTCAGTGTTTCATATTAAATCCAGTTTGTGTTGGCTGATGAACACCTGTATGGTGAGAACACCGAAAGTATCTAATTTCCGTCCCCCTTTAAAGTGAATTTGAATTCGTTTAGCTTTTCAAACATTTTAATTAATCCTAGTTAAATTCAAGACACACATCAATGTTTTTATAATAACCTTGCTGGCTTAATTTAAGGTAGACTAGACCAGGTGAACATCACAATAGCGCCTCCATTGAAGTTCGCTCTTTTTAAATTACGCAGTTGCTGATCAAGGTACTAATGAAAGTGGGCCTGATTCAAGCTGTCTTAGATTCAGTTTGGAAGCAACCAATCTATATATACACAAGGGGAAACGGATTAATTGTAATTTTGGACACACCTTAGCACACAGTGCACAACGATGAAATGTCTCTTCTGGATTTAACCCATATATTGCATCATGACAAAGCAGGGGGCAGCTAATTCAGCGCCTGGGGAGTAGTACTTGGGGGTGGTACCTTATTCAGGGTACTTCAGTGGTACTTTTGTTGGTTGGGAATTCGAACCAGCAATCTTTTGATTACAAGTGCGTGTCCCATATCAATTTGGTCACCAGCATCATAATTTGCTAGAGAAGTCCATTTTCTCTAAGGGCGTCCTGGCCGGTCTGTGTCCTGCTGTTGCATGATACTTTGGCTGTGCCTTCAGATCCTCCATGGCTGCTTCTTTCCCAGGAAATGACATCTTTGGCTGTCCTGGTTTTTTCTGATTTTATGTGATCTTAGTGGCTAAGAGGTGTAGCCTGCTGACAGTGGCTGGGATCATGGATCCTGCTAGTGTGATTCGTCTCTTCTTAGTTAATGGTAGGGGTGCACCGATCTGATATTCGGGATCGCTATCGGCGACAGTCCGTACCTAATTAGACGGATCGTGTATCATCCATATGTGACCGATACACAGCCAATGATTATTTTTTGGTAGTCTGTTAAAAGCCTGTGTCCTATTTCTTGTTAAATCGATTTGGTCAATCAATTGCAATTCAGCTCTTCCCCATTGGATGTGTGTTCATGGCGTTCAAGCTGAACACTAATGCTGCCACTGTCTTATTTGCCACTCAGTGGGTGTGAGCGCAGTGACTTCTGCTGGCTGTGACGTCATTTGCATACCCTTTGCAGTAGGAGGAGTGTAAGAGCGCTAGATGGGACAATGGCAAATGTGGCATGCATGCTTGCAAAACAAAGTAACAAATATGTCTGTAAGCTGGAAGTATTTCACGCTTGAAACAACTGGTAACACAGTAATTCGCAGTCTTTGTAAAAACAAAGTTTTTGAGGTGGGAATAGCGCTTAGTGGCAAATCCCACCAAACAAAGTGCATGCAATTGTACAAGACAATGCGAGTAATATGGAAAAAAATAGGGATCAGTGTACCTCCAGTTACTGCTTACTTGTCTGTTTTTAGTTATTGCCGTGTAAAATATTCAAAACACGTAATCACTGTTCATATGATTAGAGCAACTGTTAGTATTTAAAGGGACGCCACCCATTTAGAGTTCAGTAAGAAATCTAATATTTTCTTGTATCTCATTAGTCAGTATTGGGGAAATTGGCTGAACACAGTGGAATAAACGCATATTGTAATATTGGCCTTCTAGCTATCTATCTAGCTAACTGTCCATGTTATAAAATGCAATATAATATGCTTTTTACCTTCGAGACCCATTTGAATGCTCTGTCACTAGTACAGCTTTTCGCCCATTTACAAATTTATACTCTGACAAACAGCTAAAAGTAAAGCTTTCAGTGAAGCTGAAAGGTCAACCCCGCCCTCACCGTACCCGATTGGTTGAGCTACGTGAATTTGCGGATCATAGGTCAATTAAGATGAACATGTGTGAAATAGTTTCTTAAAATAGCTCTGCTACCAGAGGTGAGGAATCTGATTTGCACGTCGCTGCAGCTGTATTGGAACTGATCTGCTGTAACGGATCTTTTGAGCTAGTTTCACTGCACCTTAAGTCCCATTAAATTCTAAAGAATTATTACTTCTTTTAACTGGCAAGAGTAATTAGCAGTTTACCATTTTGGTATGAGGAGGGGGCTCAGGTTATAGAATTAGATGGACTGTCATTAAGGTGTCTCCCCTCTCTGCTGTCTCTCTCCTCTGTCATTGGGGAGACCGTCATGGCTGTGGTCCCTGAAAAGGTTGGGCGCCAGGTGCTGGCATCGCTGAGGGCTGTGGTGCGCCGACCGCATCGCCCTGGCTGCTGAGGGGGACACACTCCTGTGTGTATTCTGAGGCCAGCTTGGAAGGGGTGCAGTTGGGGGCCAGGCTTACAGGCATCCTTTCCTTCCCTTTCTTGCTTTAGGGCTGCAGTGTCTGAATTTGAGTCCTTTTTCCCCTCTCTATTAACCAGATGTTCACACCTGAATGTCCAGGTGAACTGGGCTCCCCATGAAGCTGCCAGTGCCTGCAGTCCATTCAACTGGGGTGTAGAATGACAGCTGAAGATTAACATTGGTGGTTTATCTTTACCCTGTTTTCAACGTCTCACTTAAAAAAATGTTCATGTCATGTGGCTCACCATGCTAAGGTCTCTCAAGCCCATTTCAGTTCCACTGTCTTTTTTCATTTACTGTAAGGTGGCATATTCCTGCATAAACAATCTTATTCATCCGTTTATTGCTAATAATTAAACCTGCTGATTCGGAATGCAATTGTTCAGGATCTTTGGGATAGATCTCAGTGCCCCTCTTTCAGACCATGAGCAACGGGCGCCTCTTTGCTTGCTCTCTATGCCATGAACCCTGCCTTCCATCATTTGCACTATTTTATTGTGCTTTTATTCTCATTCCCTGCAGGATTTTACGTTGAGATTTATGATGTGAGACTTTTCCCTTTTTGATGATACCGGCAGCACTGCTTCTCAGGTTCTTTGTTCCCCCAATCGATGTGATGAGTGAGCTCAAAAGTGTGACTTCACCTGCTGGTTTGATGCATCCCATTTTGTGCCCCCACACTGGGAAATCATGCATAGCCTCCTGTGGCATTTGCCCCTACCTGTGTTCGTTTGGCTCACTAGACTCTGCATGACCTGGCCACCCCTGTGAGTCTCTGGGGGAATATACCCATTTCGCCCCACGATTTCCCAGCAACCTGTGTCAGCAGGAGGTTGAGAGGAGGGATCTGTGTTCCTCTACCTCTGTCCTGAATTGTAGGAAGATTGCATAGTCTGGTAGCTATTCAGTCTCCAGTAGACCCTAATTTGCATATTATGAAAAGAATCATCAAAGTGAAGTGTGACTAGAATGAAGCACTGCCTTTTAAAGTAGTGATGTCATGCTGCAACAGTTTGGTTTTCCAGCATTTGTTTTGGCTTTTAGTTGCCTGCCTGTTCTGTCCCTGCAGAGGTTTTATATGAATTTAACATATGTTGAAACACTTCAGGTCTTTCATGTGTAAAATGTGTGAAGTCGATAATAAGAAGCAAAGTCTGCTTCCTCACAGGGACTCTCAGCAAGGGAAAATGACATTTGTCTGTACAAGCTCATCCTCCTGGACCATTCACGTACAGTCTCAGGCAGCTGAGAAGCATGTGAAATGCTCTGGTGGCAGCCGCCCATCTGGTCTCGGGGCCTTGGGGTGAATGAGTGTCTTTGGCCACTCCTGCCTGTTTGCTAGGAAACGGAGCACGTCAGCTTGAGGCCCGTCTGGATTCTGGCTGTGTATGCCACGCTCCAATGGAACCTCGAAGCGGACCTCATCTCCGCATGCTGTGCCTGCATGGATAGTGGCGGGAGGAGCCGGGGAGAATGTGCTGACGAAGAACTAGGAGCACTGGTGCTCGGTGTAGGGTGGGAGCGTGGGGGGATGCCCGTGTGGCCATGGAATCCCATGTCCATCTGCTTAGCCATTTCCCTTAGGACCACAGGTGGCTGTTTTTTTTGTAGCTGGGAGTATGTGTTGGTAATGGTCTATGGGTAGGTTGCCAGGTGTGATTCTTGGTTGGGTTTATTTGGTTTTAAGTCTCCTCACAATTCCCCTTCAGAAATAGGCAGCGTCTCAACCTGTGCTCTGTCTTCTCCATCACACTCTACTTTGACCCCCCCCCCCCCACACACACACACACACACACACACACACACACACCGTGCCGTGGCTGTGTCATGTGATGCAGGGGCGGGCTGTTTATTTTCATCACATTAAAGCCTTTGTTCTCTCGGAATCCTCCCTTTTGGAGGCGGAGAAGAGGCAGCCTCGTTCCTGGGCGGAGAGACCCGCATCCTCGCAGCAGAAAAGCCTCTTTGCTTCGCCCGGCCGTTTTTCTGAGCGATGTTTCCCACCTACAGATACTAGCTATCGCCTTCTTACGGGGGCCTTTTGTATGAATGTTTGACTCTTTAAAAGTTGATGAATTAAGAAATGATTTTAAGTTGGCGCTGTCACAAGTTCTCTTTAATTGTCAATTCCTTTGTTTTTTCTAGCACTTGAGGCTCAAGGTATTTTCGTGCGTATTTTTTTTCAGCATGTTGCCCACCGCCATGCCACGCCGAAGCCTTTAACATGCTGATAGTGGATCTGTGATCGGCTGCACCCTGGCCTCGTCATGTGACGAGTGTGGCATCCTCACCCACATATTCCAAAACAGAGCGCAAACATGCACTGAAGCTCTCTCTGAGGGCACTTGGAGGGGGGGGGGGCATGCAGCCTATCTATGGGCAGCGGGTAACACATGCTTCCGTTTAGAGCATTGGAGATTTAAGGATCAGTTGCTTTGTCACCACATCATACAGCGAGCTTCAAACAGAGCACACTTTGTGGTTCACACGCCATTTCTGTGAACTGTCCCTGTTTCTCCAGCGCTAGAAGCCTTTTTTCAGTCTTTTTAATAATGCTACCCTGAAGTACCTTTTAATAGGTTTTCTTTTAGTAGAAGATCTGCATCTCTTCAAACTGGGCTCTGCACAGCTGCCCTGTGCTTTTGTCCATTCTGTTTGCAGACTTGCTGCCCTCGTCCTGCTCCTGTGGATCAGAGAGGGGGGGCTCGCTTGCCATGTAGTACACAGCCTTCGTGTGTAACGCTCTGCATGTGCGTCTCTTTGTAGTACAGCTGCTTCCCCCACCCCCACCTTTGGTTCGTGTGGCTGGCTGAGGTAATGCGGCGTCTGCCCAGTCTCATCCCCCCTCCCTCCCCGTCGGTGAAATGGCGGGTGTCTTTGCTCGTCTTAGTGTCTTCCATCTCGGTGGACATTTTTAATTAATGTGGATGAGTGCCGTTGTCCTGTGACCTGCGTGGAGTCGGGTTCAAAATGCTAAGTCGGGACAGAACTGTAGTCTGGCCACCTGTGCCAGCTCAAACACATGCATGCTGCTGTTCGTGTAGTTAGGTGTGAGAGCGCCCCCTGGGGGCACCGCTCCATTGCGAAAGGGAAAAATGCTGTATTGTACGCAGTGCATAATCAGAGGGGGTCTCCTCAATCCAGGCTTTGGTCAAAGATTGATTTAAGGGCTGCGTAAGAAGTGGATCCTGCCTATATTTTCTTCGGCTGACTGAGACCTTGCATAAATGCCTTCTGTCAGTGTCCGCATGAGGTTGCTTAGCAGCTTGATCCAAAACATCGCTTATGAAAAGCCCTGGATGTTTTTCCTGTGTCTGGTTCAGAGCCATCAATGTTATTTAAACACTTGAGGGGGAATATTAGAATTTCTCTTAATGATTAAGGTCTAGGTCAGGACACTGGTAATGAACAGTGTTCATTTGAGGTAGTCCAGTGTACCATTTGTCTGTCTGATTATTACCTTTTTCCTGTGTCTGCCTGTCTGCCTGCTTTCCTTGTGCTGCCATAGGAGGCTCGTTGTCCAGGCATTGCAGGTCACAGTGCTCTTGCTTGCATTCTTACTGCATCAGACAGGGTGTGGGTTTTCCCAGTCGCTGGATAAGGTTATTTATCATGAAGTAATTGAATCCCCCCCCCCCCTCCACACACACACACAACCTGGAACAACTCATTCCCTTTTGTTATGTTAACTCCATTATAAATAACATGTTGGATGCTGCTGATTCTGGCCTTATACACTTCGAATATTGCAGGGAGTACATCAGCACTCGCTTCTAATTGCTGGCTTGCTTAGTGCAGAGGTAATGAGATTACTGCATGCTTCGAAGCGGAGAGTGAGGGAAAACGCCGCTTCGAAAACCGGATGCCCTGCATTTAATTCATCTGATTTTTCCCACGGAGAGGCTGATTCGCTGCACCTTCCTTTCTGCAAATGGTTCTGCTGACTTGGATCATTACGAGCTGGTTTAGACCCTGGAGTTCTGAGGGCTTTCCACACCTGAGAGAAACACAGCAGTTTGCCATCAGAGTCACGACTCACCCTTTGTCTGGCTTTGTCTTGGGACAGTGTACTTTCATCATTCCCAGCTGTAGCTGTGTTCCGTCGTTGTACAAGATGCCACTGGATAATGGAATTCAGACGTTTCACTGGGCTGTCTCCTGTCTGGTTGCGATGCAGTTTTCGTCTGCAGCACCAGACTGCTTCTTTGCCTAAGCAGTGACTTTGTGATGATTTTTTTCTTTTCCTCATACTGGCTGCTTACGGCGGGCTGTCGTCCAACCATGTGCCACAAATGGAATTTGCTGGCAGCAGCGCGGGAAGAACACAGATACCCGTGCACCAGCAGGGCTGAACATCAGCTCATGGTTAAGCGCATTTCCCGGCAAGGGGTGCTGGGGGGTGGGGGAATGGGAGGGGGCACGGGTCTGGAATAGGAAGCGTGTACCTGATTGTTTGTGCATGTGTGTGCAGCCCTCACTAATAGCTGAACAATCCCATGCTTATGTCTCTGTAGATGGAGGAGAGCAGAGGGCCGCTACGCCACAGAGAGGGCCTCCATCATCAGCCACTGGAACTGGCTTCAGGCTCAGATCTCTGACCTGGAGTACCGCATCCGGCAGCAGACGGACATCTACCGCCACATCCGAGCCAACAAGGTGGGGGCTGGAGACGGCATTGGGGGCATGGAGGTGGCGCCGGCAGCCCTTTGTTTGTCAAACCGTGGCGCTTTGGAGGCGATGTCAAAATTCTGGTCTGGCAGCTTTTGTGCAGCACCTTTTCAGCTGAGTTCACTTTGGCGTGACGAGGCTGTAGGGTGAAATAGGAGCGCAGATCATGCCGGATCCGTTTACTTATAGCTGAAACGCTTCTGACAGCGTGTTACCGCACCTCGCCCGCGAGCACTTCCACAAAAGAGTCTCCTTTGGGCATACAACAAAGGCCTCCGCTGCATCCGATCCGCGCGTCAGGCTGTCACCTTTTACCCACACAGGGATTGGTGGAGCTTGGAGATCCCACCCCTCACGAGATGTCCCTGGAGGATGGTGCAGAGCTGAAGGGGCAGTTTGAACGGGTGGACGCCGTGGACTGCCAGGTCATACTGGTAAGTCTTACAGCTGTCTGCAGTTTTCCGTATACTGGCGGAGGTGGTCATAACTGTCAGTACACAGCCCTGTTGTCTGAACCATAGTGTTTGTTGCATGTCACTTGGGAGCGAGACCATGAGGACTGGTCTTTACTGTGCGTTGTCAGCTTTCAGAGGCCCAGAATAACTCAGGTATACGGTCTTAATTTGAAGCAGCACAGATGACGACCTCAACCAGGTCTCTGCTGGAGGTCCAGAGTAGGTGTTATATGACCCATTATCACTTGGAATCATAGTAGAGCTGAGGAGGAGACATTAAAACGGATAGAATTAATTTGCAGCCTGGTCTGTTACCGTGTGTCTGTTTCAGTGTATGTATGACCACAATTAGCTGCCCCCAGTGAGATTCTCAGAAATCAGTCTTTCTGAATACTGCCCTTTCTTACTTCATCGCAGTGTGACTCCTCTCTTTTGAATTTAGGGAATGGTTAGCGGTCTCAATGTGTGAACTGTGCATTTTCCAATTTCCAACTGATTTAAAATGATTTATCTGATTTAAGGAAGGGTAAATGGAAAAAAGGGTAAATGAAATAATAGTAGTTAGCATGTCAATTTAAGCATGACTGCATCAACAGCCAGCACCTGTGCTTTTATCTGGAAGTTGGAATGGCCTTTTAACTCACTTCATTCATGGTAGTTTACCGTTTGCCGGCAGCCAAATCACATGGGAGGTTTTACTGAGGATTCAGGGAGAGAGTTTGTCCAACTTGCATGTAATTGTTTTGCTTTATAGATAACTGACAAAAATATGGTTTGCAGTACTTTAAGGTTTGAAGATGGGGCTGTCAGATTCCTTTAGAAGTGTTCTCACAGGGGCCCACCCCTCCCCTGATGGTCCCCTACCTTGGGAAAGCTTCTGATAAGCCCTTGGAGTGGGACCTGGCCCATCCCAAGAGGCCTGGGACGAGATCAAACGCTTCATTCCCGGAGGGGGTGGGCCAGCGACTGAGAGGAGCAAAGCAAAAACAGCAGTGGCCTTTGTTTTCATTACACCATGTGGTAACAGCCTATTTTCTATCCTCCTTATCAGGCAGGGGTGAATCAAGTCCAAAGTAGTACACCTTTAGTAGGTTCTGCTGAGACTGTGAGGGTAGCCTGGGGCTAGGACCGGCCTGTCTGACACTCGTCTGTCTTTGCAGGATCGGAGGTCGGAGGGCAGTGAAGGCGTGGCGCCGGCCCAAGGTCCCTCGGCTGAATCCAGCCTGTGGAAAGGCTATGATTCTGGCAGGCAGGTCAACGGCGTCATCAACAGGTAGTAGTGGGGTGCTCTGCCATGTGGCTTTCGGGGGGGTGGGAGGAGACAGAGGGCCTTTGTGTGTGAGAGAAGAGTGTGTCTCCATTCTCTGACCGCTCTGCTCGCCCTGCAGCACCTGCGTTGCTGCCCGCACACGGCCTTTGCTCAGCTGGAAGAAGCGAAGGCTTGTCCGTCCCAGCGCAATGACCAACCTCCACCGCAAGGTGAGCTAAACACACACGCCCCCTTTTTTGGTCACGTGCATTTTTGGGAGCCTGGATCATGGTGGCAGTCCAGTGGCTTATGACCCTGACACTGGCAGGCTGAAGCTGTGTGCGTGCTCTGTCCACCTGAGCCCTTTGTAACACTGGCTTCACCAGTTTGAGCTTCAGCTTTCTACACAGAGATTGTTGAAAAAAAAAATATTGATAAATCATTTCCTGAATGGCATGGTTCTCAGGTCCTGTCGTCTTAAGGTTCTGTCCAGAGCAGTAGGAGCAGTGAATGTTTGCCATTGAACTTTTGACCATTAGTGACTCAGTGTTACCTGTCATCTATATGTCATATCTTCCACCTGTCCATGTGTTTCTTTGAAAGATCATCATGCGCCTCTACCTACAGGTCCAGAGAGGTCCCACGTCTCGCAGCCCCTGTGACGTCAACTCCACATGTGTGATGTGTGGTGGCCGGCCCACCCCCAGTGCTGAATTTCAGTTTGACCGCCCCCTGCTGGAGCGACTGTCACAGTTCGACCCCTGCATCCACCCCATCTTGTCCTTCAATGATGGTAAGTGTCAGAGAGGGTAATGATAGCTTTTGTCTTAATCAGACGTATAGCAGGTGTAAGGGGTACAATTATGTTTAACCAGAAATGGAGGTACTGTTGAAAATCCTGTGACATGAGTTAAGGCCAGATCTCACAAGGGCATTGATGTTGGCTATGAAATATATGACGACTCGAAGCTGGAGCTTCTGGACACTGTCTGCATTGTGGAAGTGTGTTAAATCAACAAAAGGATTAAGCAGAGTTCTGATACAGTACAAGAATGTAGGTCTTGGTACAACAGGTGGAACTAATTGAGGTACATGAATGTTCCCAATATTAAGGGGTAAAAATATCATTGTTTTTTCATTAAGTCTTTGGGGGGTCAGATTGTTACTGTTGTAGTGACAACACTTATTAATAGTACAGTGCAGCGGTTTAAGCGGTTTGCCATGTTCCACTCAGACGTCTGCATGAACCTGCACCTTCAGCGGGTTCTGAAGACCCACTGGCAGAACAAACCTCTGGAGAGGAGCAAGCCGCTGAAAAAGCTGTCCCTGAAACACAAGGTGCCTCTCGGCAGCCGGCTTCTCGACCCCCCCTCCAAAGACAAACACAAGCTGGCCAACTCGCTCCTCGCCGCCGTCAGTAAGTATACGCCATCATTCACGGCCCCAAACGCGCACTCAGTATGGCGCCCTCATCCCTCTGCCTTCCCATGGCAGAGCAGGAGTCCAAGGGCAACAAGAAGCACCACTGAGCTTGAGTCTTAGGCTCCTCTCCGCAGCGAGAGTTTGCAGGAGCCCCAGTTAAAGTCAAACAGCATCTCTGATTTGCGAATAGCAATTTGGCTCGTGGAGTTTATGGAGTTCAGTCGTGTTTGGGGAGAGGCCCTGACGACCCTCTCCCTGCCCTACTTAGGGTTCCACAAGCTTCGGCCCGAGAAGCTGCACCGACAGCAGCTGGACAGCCTGCTGAGCGAGTCCCGCCTGGACGGTCGGGCACTCTGCAAGGCGGAGCGCACCCAGGAGCCCTCGCTTGGGGCCTTCGACAGGGGCCACAGCCGCAAGAGGCCCCGGGAGCACTCCATGGAGAGGCCAGATGGTGAGTAGCATGGCACCTCCTCGATTAGCCTCGCCCAGTAGAAGGTATCAGGTCAGGGCATCTTTGTGATGTAATATTTCACTTACTTGTGAGCCTTCTCTGGGGTTCATAATGCCATCGGTCCTTCTCATTCGTGCTCTTGCTCCATCCAGTCACCTCCAAGCTCTTCATGGACACTGGCAGTCCCTGCTCGTCGCTGACCAGCCTGCACACTCCCACTCACAGTCCCCTGATGAGGCAGCTATCCGCGTCCTCCGAGAGCTCCATGCACCTGGGGCCTGGCAGCCTGAGCTCCACCGCCACCCCAGTAAGTAGAGCGCGTGTGTTAGATCTGTGCCGCCTCTCAAGTCCGCGGAAATGAGGCTGCAGTCAGTATCTCTCTTCTCTAGCAGACACGTCGATTGATTTTGGCACCCCTGGATTTCTGACTTCAGTGGGACTGAAATTGCCTGTAGGTGTGAACGGTGTGCGTGAGCTGCGAGGAGTTGGCACCCCTGCCCTGAGTTATTCCCTGCCATGTTGAATAGGGCAAGTGGGTGTAGGGGATATTTAATGGACACGTATTGGAACAAATGAATTAGTCGAAGCTTATTGACAGGGATATGGTTGTGCTGTATGTACCAGTATTGCTGCAGCCTGATTGTGAGGCATCTGCATTGTGAGCCTCCTTTACTGCCACCTCGCAGACCCTCCTCCCACCGCCAAATCAGCGCCTGAGATCCAGTGAGGTGGTGTGTGTGTGTGTGTGTGTGCTTGTTGACATGCATGTGTGTGAAAGTGAATGGCACTGAACTTGTCTGCCCCACCCCCCCCCCCCCCCCACAGCAGCCAATCAGGAGGCGGCGGGGGGAGAGTTCGTTCGATATCAACAACATTGTAATCCCCATGTCGGTGGCTGCCACCACACGAGTGGAGAAGCTGCAATACAAGGAGATCCTGACACCGAGGTACGACTGCCATCATCCCCCACTCATCCCTTACTCATCCCTTACTCATCCCCTACTCATCCCCCACTCATCCCCGACAAACGGAACTGCCGGCGTTTTTCCTCCAGTGGGACGGTTACTAGCTGGAACTCTGTCCCATTTTTCTAACTGGCCTTTCAGCACATTCATGAAGGTGTTTCCCTTTATTTTCAGCTGGCGGAAAGTGGATATCTTTGCACAGCCAATCGCAGAGGAGGATGAAAGCGCTGAGGTATGCGTCGCTAATAAACAGTTTTTCTCCAGAGCAGGTTTTTACCTCTGCTGGTTGTGGACGTTCAGCAAGCTTCTGGAGTTCAGTCTTGACCATTTAACCACTTGCCAAAATTCCATGGATCAGTTTTGTACCTTGTAGGAATATTGTGGGTTTTTTAAATCTCAAGCTTATTATTTTTATAATTTATATTTCAAAAGGTAAAAGGTGTGTGTGTGTGTGTGTGTGTGTGTGTGTGTGTGTGTGTGTGTGTGTGATCATTGCTATTGCCTTTACTGTTATCACTATAAGGACTCTGGCTTTCTGGCTGTGCTGTACCACCTGGTCAAATGGCAACATTAGCAGGTCCATAAGGCTCCGTGAGTCACCATCCTCTCCCATTCCTGCAGATCGAGGACCTGTCAGACTCTGCTTTCGTCCAGCTGCACCAGCCCTGCGAGGATCAGGAGCGTTCCCGCTGGACTTGGGTGGCCAGTGCTCCTGCCAAGAGGAGAGGCAGCAGGTAGGCTGGGGACTCGCACCCCTAAGGCTGACATTTTCAGTGGTGAGTCGTCACCTCATGCCAATAACTGACTCGCCCCCAAAAGGTCATACAAGTCCCTGGACGGGCGGACGACACCCCTGCTGGGAGGCACCAACCCGTCCACGCCGCAGCCTGCCTCGCCGGACCCGGCACATTTCCACGCGCTGCAGGACTATGGCCCCATACCATCGCCGCACAGCCCTGCCAGCCCAGACCTGCTGTCCAACCCCCATACTCCCTGCTCCAGGGACTCCCAGCGGCTCCAGTCCAGTGAGGACACGAGCTGCTCCACCCCCGACTTTACCTTTGAGGAGCAGGTATGGAGACCATGTCAGACTTGCTTCACACAGTTGTCAAATGTTACATATAAACATATTACCTTTAAGACGGCACTAGAATTTGTTCATTTAAAGGTAAGATTATCCAGTTGCGAAAGATGTATTTGGTTTTTTTCCAGACATTACAGATTAGGTTATGTAGATGGCAGAAAACTAGGCATTAACCTTACAGGCATGTGGGGGGAGGATTTGGGGCGTCGGAGCGTCACTCATGTGTGAGCGTTTCTCTGTGGCTTGGCGGTCATGGCTCATGTCCCCCCTGCTCCCTCAGCCTGTGCAGCCGTGGGAGCGAAGGAACTTCCCTCTGGTGGAGGACCCGGGCGAGGAGCTGGAGGACCCAGGCAGCCTGGAATGCGAGGGGCTGGATCGGGGCATCCGCCGAATCTCTGGGAGCAGGTTGAGCTTGTCCAGGTCTGAATCGGAGAACGGGCCCTCCTCACCTTTCCTCGAGGAGAGCGGCAAGCAGAAGCCTGCCCCCACCCAGCGATGAAAAAGACGAGGCTTTTGTCTGCCACCTTGTCCCTGCCACCCCCATCCCTCACCCTTGTGCCCCAACACAGGCATTAAAATAAAGAAACTCAAAGCTAAAACAAAAAAAGTAAATAAAAATGGAATCCTGTTGTTTGATATTCAAACATCAGTCAAATTTTTTCACAGTTTTTAGTGAATATACAGACTCTAGAAATGTTTTTAATCTTGTTTTGTTGCAGGGGAGGCAAATGTCTGAGGACGGGTGGGGGGGCGGGCTTGCAGAAAGCAAATAGGAGGCTAAAATACGACATGGAGCTCAGTGTTGTTCTCTGGTGTGTTAAGTGTACACTTGTAGCGCACTATGTAGCTGGCTTCTCAAAGGGGCTTGGTCTGTGGGCTGTTCTCTCCTTTACTTGATGTCTGTGACCCCTCCCGCCCCACATAGGTTTAAAGTGGAGTGACTACAAAAAAAAAGTCAGAGGGAATGAAACTCCCGTATATAACCATGACAAGCACGTATGATGCGTCGTTTCCTTTAAAGAGAACATGTCTGTGATGAATGCAGCCTTTTGGGGGTCATTTCAGCACTTGCATTTCATAGCAGGTCTAGGTTGGCCTGGTAAAAGGGCCCCTCTGCTCCACTGTTCTCCATTCCTGGCTGTCAGCCATAATTTTGATGTTTCATGTGTTCGGTTTCCAGCCCCCCCTCCCCCCCCCCCCCCCCCCCCCCCCCCAAACATTAAACATTATTATCCAGCTTTGTATTGTTTCTTTTTTTGTCAATAAAGGAAGTGTTTCTGTTGCCCTCAGATATGATCTGGGCTCTCTATGCCTTGCATACTTGTATGAGAGTTTGGGAGATGCTTTTGGAGGGTTGGGTGGCAAGATCCTCCGCAGCCTCTGTGGAGCACTTGTCCCACAAGGGGGCACCGACTAGTGCAGAAGATGCACTTCCATAATTAGTTTTTATTTCACAATTGCTCCTTGTAACTCAAAGATAAAATGGTCCCCCCCCCCCCACCCCACCACTTTTATCTTAGTAGATTGCACTATTGGGGAGATGAAGTTGTGGAAGAAGAGATGGTAGATGTTTCTTAATGCCCGTTGTCTTTTTTGCCCCTCCTGTCGTGTTTGGTGTGCGATTTCTTTTACTGCCCTGTTTTTTTGGTCCTCTTGGTGTCTGTGGTTCCTTCGCGCACAGGTCAGATGTTCTCTCTAAAAGGAAACTGTGTCACACGTAGCAACTCCATTCTGAATGACGCCCAGACCTCAGGTTGCAGAATTTAAGGGAAAAGGTGGTCAATACTCAGAGACTACAGTATTTTCCCTAGTGTTTTACTATTTATTGTAGTCGATATGATTGCGAGAGACTACTTGGCTGCAGTTGTTTTTGTCGCCCAGCATTCTGTCAATTATCATAAAAAGTAACACATTAAAGCACTATTACCTTTTTAGTTGCAAATTGCTATGCAATCCAAAATTTATTATATATACATATACAAATTGTAGGTTATATTTTTCGCCTCAGTTGTGAATATCCTTTCAATTCTGTATCACTGTACTTTTTGTAGTTGCGCGAGACGGGTTGAACTGTACAAATTTGTGTTGCGGCAGTTAACGGAATCAGTTATGAGAATTGTTTTGTAAATAGTACCATTAAAACGATTCATGTTCAAACTTGCCTGAGTTCTGGGACTTATTTGTCGGGTTTCATTGGATCGCCTGGGGTGGGGAGGAGGAGGAAATCACTCCACTGTAAACCCAAAGTGATAGAAGGATCATTCTACAGTTGTGCATTTATCCATGTATTTTGTTTTCCCTGTTGCTGTACAGTTTGAAGTGTAGACTGGTGAGCTCATGTGAAAGCATTGGGGTGTAGTTTTGTGTAGTCCTGGACCAAGTCCCAAACCACGAGAATGCATCCCACCCCCAACCAAAAAAAATGGGCTTTGACTACGGCAGGGATTGAAATGCCTCTGTGAACCGTGGAGTTGGGGAACAGAGTTGGATGTGGTGGGTTTGGGGTCATGCTGTATTGTCTGTAGTCGAACCATCAGTTCCCCTGAGGCTGTCTCTTGCAGGTCTCTCCTCGTGGGAGTTGTGCTTATGCAAAAGTGTTCTAAGGGCAGAAGGAACAATGGTTGGTTATCTCCCTGAGATCCAAGCAAAACATCTGATTGGTTGGTCCCACCTACTCCACAATCTGATTAGTGTCTCTGAACCAATCATTGTTCCTTCTGCCCTCAGAACATTTTTGTGTAAAACTCCGACCAGCCAGGTCTTTCCTAGATTCATCACTGAGGGTCACTGTTGGGGAAGAATGTTTAGGTAATTTTTTTTTCCTTACTTTCCCTCCTTTCTTCCACCCTCAACCAAATGCTGTTCTTCCATTCATCAGGTCCATGGTATATTTTTCTTAGATTTTGTTTTATTCTGTCCCAGACACTGTCAGCACCTGAGTAAATATTCTCCTGGCAATATGATGGGACCATAAGTACCCATACTGTTATTGTATGACTGTCTGCTAGAATCAATGGAATATATAGACATTATATGAATGTATAATGTATGATTAGTGTTAAAAAGCCTATTGTATTGTGTGGGTTAACATGTAAATTAACATTTAGGATTGCTAATGTGGCGTATAATTTGATGTATGATAGTTTGGTACATTCATCAGGCCTTGTGCAAAAAAAGTGTAAATATGTTTGATTCCTTAAAGCTGTTGTTTGATGTTCAGGTGATGGCAGTCCTAAATGAACAGTAAGAACTTTTGGGGAACCTTTTGAAAACTTTTGAGGCGTATATTTGTAATGAATACTTAGCAATCATGGGGGAGCAGTATTTATGCTTCTCAATATTAAACTTATATTGTAGCACATTTTCTGTTGCTTCAAATACATCCTCAAAACGGTGGAACTCCATTACACTACCCCTTACTACATTCCCCCAGCATAAAGGTATGTTAAACTGCCCCACAACCTATTTATGGAAGAAACTGAAGCAAACCTAGCTGTTTAATACAGATTTTATTTCCAAATTCACATTTACAGCAACAAATATCAGTGTAAACCAGTTATTAATAAAACACAATAACCATATGGACAGTCACAATTGCCAAGCTAGAATGTAGAACTGCAGAAATAAAATGCAGAAACTGGGGGGAGTTTAAAGGCATTAATGAGACTGAAATGGCAATACCTTTCCAAAACTCTCAAAAGAGGGGAGAGCTCTTAAAAAAATCATTTACAACATAGAAAGCCTCACAGAACATTTTCCCTTCCCCTCCTGTGGTTCTTGGATATAGCGTCTCTACCAGGTTTTTTTCTTCTTTTTTTTCTTTTTTTTTTTTTACTTTTTCCTGCTACCAAGAAGCTTTGTTCATTTAATGCGGAGGAGACGGACTATTCAAACATACATCCAAGTCACTCAAGAGTTTTGGTGTCAGCGATATAAGTTACAAGACTACATGCAAATGAACTGGTTGCATTCCGGAACTGAATCTTCAGGAGCAAGCTTCTGTTACTGCCTCAAATATACCTCTGCAGTGGTTCAACAATAAGCCAAACAAGTACACACATACATAGGTTGGATAATTCTCTAACGCTATCATATCAAACACATCGTCCCCATCAAGAAGAAATGGGTGAGCACTTGGGTCTTATTTCTCCTGCTGTCACAAGTGAAATCACCCTAAATATGAAAATGGGCATTATTGGAATACAATGGAGGTTCTAGGCTAACTGGTGAACAGGTGCAACAGCAGAATATCAATAGAAATAAGCCCTGGCTGTAATCATTCTCCCCCCCCCCCCCACCCCCCATCTGACTAAACCGAAATCGTCACACTGCAGTTTCGATTTTTGCAGGAGTTTCAAACATTCCTTCATCTTCATTTTGCTCAGGCCTGAACCCCCCCCCCCCCCTTTTTTCCCCAGCAATGGTTCTAAATATCAACTCCCAAAATATCCCGTTTCTTTACACCTGAATTTTTTTATGCATGGAGATTTGGAGGCTATGCCATGAAACCAGTGGTACCTCAGGTTCAGGTCTGAAGCAGAACCGTAGACTCCGGATGTTGCTTCCTTGCCCAAGTTGCGACAGTTTTAACTATCACAGCAGTCTACTAGCCGTTTAACGTTTGCTAACACATACACATATTACTGTTATTTCAATCCACTCTGACCTTTCAGACATATGACAGTTGTAATTTTTTTTTTCTTTTTTTCTTCTTTTAATTAGTGTAGTCTCAGTTCATTCATCAACAAGGGTAAAAATGTTTTTGTGAAGAGCTTTCATCTTAAAAAAATATTAAATAAAAAGTATTTACTTAGGAGCATGAACATAAATAAAAGGGTAGATTACGCCAGCAGACACAATCCAAAACAGGGTTTTGATAATCAGGTACATCGCACATCCACGGAATACTATTAGAAAAAGCTTGGTTTTATGCAGTTAAGCGTTTCATACTTTTTCACTTTTTTTTCCTTTTTTTTTTTTCTCGCGACGAAATATTTACTTTCTTGATATGTGGCGCAGCATGTGCCCTCAGTGAAGAAAGCGTTGGGAAGGGGGAGTTTGGGCTCGGTCACGGTCTTGCTTTAGTCTTCTTTCTTATCTAGCTGTACATGCAGGGAGAAAAGGCCAATGGGGAGGGGAATAATGTGAGGTGGGGAATTATGGGTAATGAGAATGGAGTCAAGCGTATGACTATGCAGCATCACTTCTACTACTTGAAAATTTTGTTGCATCTTTGCAAAGCGTTTCTACTTTAACGTGGGTACCCTCCCCTTGCCATTTTTATAACAGGTACCCTGTAATGTCGACGTGGTGAGAGTAAGAGCTGGCTTCCACCATCCTGCACATCCTCAAACTTGTTTTGTCCAGGAAACTCTGAAGGAAACGTTTATCCTCCACCGCACCACACTGTTTAAAGTTCCACAAGGGCTTATTGTGGATGGGAAAATAACTTGACAACAATCATGAAACTGTTTCTTTAAAACAGTTTAACAAAGGAGGGCAAACTGAGGAAACTACGAATTATTTAATTTACCATATTTCCATATACATGCTTTAAAGGAGTCTCAGAAACCACAGCTTAATGCCTAATAATGCTGACGAGGAACCTGAGTTTTAAAAGAATAAAACCCATGATCCAGATTTTCTCCCAAAGTACATCTGTTAATTGTTAAATCCAGAACCAACTAGAGATAAAGTAGTTTATTTCAAAAAAAGGGAAGCATGTAAAAATTTGTCACTACAGTAATTAGAGTTAGTAATAGGATCTCTCGGACTGATGTGTTATAAAATCTCTCAGCTCTTTGTCTGCCAGGTTTATGTTAAAGCACAGCATGAAACTTAAATGTAAAACTAAACTACATGTGAAGCTGTGTTTATTGTCATTCTGCTACTTTTACCTGTGGTAAGTATAATATCATGACTCAATTAACGGCTAAAATCGTGGCATTGGCCTCCTAGTCTGCATTTATATCAAGGGTCAGAGGCCCCCAACCAAAAAGAAAACACATATTCAGTCCTTCATGTAGCTGCACGTACTTGGAAGCATTTGCCACCCTGTTGTCATGGTGACCAAGAATTCTATTGTAGTTCATAGATCAATCCTTCCCTCACTAAATCCCTATTAACGCAGGTCACATTTGTGCAGTAAGGGGAAAAGAATAAAGGTATGATGAAATGCACTGGTAAGATGTCCTCTTCCATGCTCTGATATAACGGTAATCATGGTTTAAGCAAGGTTGCCCTTGCGGCCCTGCCGTTCTCACATTGATAAATAATTTCACTACTCGGCAACATACACATGCCTCACTGTAGTCGTTCAGAAATGGAGCTGAAGTCTGTCTCTTACTGGAGTTCAGAGTTGGGTAAAGTAAGTCCATGCAGAAAACAAATGGCAAATCCCACTGGGGCTTCTGAATCTGAGATAACAGTCTGAATAGTAGAGTGATTCTGAAGGCTTGAACTGACTCAATGCTCTGCCCAAGGACTCAATATCATCCAGTTTTATGCTGCTTAGGAAATCCCTTGTGAGAGTAGACTGAATGGGCTGCCCTTGCACTATGCAGATAATGTAGGATGTGCAGAAGTTGTGTGATCCACAGTTATCATAATTGACAAGGGCTTTGCTTATTATGAAGTATATGCTAAAACCACTTTCCCTCCTTTTTTCTGGATTTTTCCTGATGATTTTTATTTGATTACATACACTTCACTCCAACCATAGGCCTATTTATTTCTGTATTTGGAATTTTGTGCATTTACTAAGTTGACACGCAAGCAAGGTTAAAAGCAGACTGCATAAAACAAAACATCTTAGAGGTCTCTTAAGAGCACAGACTAAAAGACAACATGATAGAGGCGTGAGAGAAGTGCTGAAATAACTTACAGGCTCCTGGTCTGTGTGATTAGTGTGGTTCTTCTTTAAAAGGGACCTGGTTTTGCATTATCAACAACAAACAGGATCAATGCATTCAAATATATTCCAGAAATGGAAGTAAACTAAATATCATAACTCATCGATTTTCCTAGTTATCTAACCGTCATGCCCAAAACACTAATCAACAAAAATACAGTAAGAGGCAGGGTAGGATATATGACCCAGTTAGGAAATCCTGCACACAACTCGTTTGAAAGGACGGAGGAATGAACGCAAAGGTTACTGTTTTATTTTTTCATCTTTCAGAGTGATTTTTTTGTTCCCCTCAGGGGAGCGAGGAATCCAGCTGGGGGGCACGGGAATCACAAGCCCTGCTTGGCAAGGGAGGCGGACACCTGGTCGGCGAGGGTGGAGAGTTGGGGTGAGTCGGCCATGTTGATGCTACCAGAGGAGGACACGTTGCTGAGGCGGCGGGGCGAGCCGTCCGTGGAGGCAGTGGGGGACTTGTAGACGATATCCGCCCCGTGGTCTGTGCGAGCCTTGGCCTGTTCACGGAAGGTCAGCTTGTGTGACTCAATCTGTGGACACATGGATGTCACATAGGATGGGGATGGGGGATTAGGGTGGGGCAGAACAGGGGACCTGTAAGCCGCCGTGCTGCTTTCGTGTGTCCTGTGCACCATGGATGATCATGTTACATCACATGCTCATTGAGTCCTCATTTATTTTGAGTGATGTGTGAGCCAGTCAGTCTTAAATAATGAATCAATATGAGGCACCACCTTCCTTTGTTTCAAGGGCAGAACAAACAGCCTTCCTTGCTTCATGACTTACCGATGTTCATCTTTCGGTCTGTATCATGTGTGTGGATTAAAATTCCAACAGGCTGCATTCACACCGCTTCTATGAAACCCTTAATTTTTTTCTTCCCACTCGTGTTTCACTAGTGAAGATGTTATCATTGGGAAAAAACTGGCACAAGCACTCCCCCTTGTGGTAAATGGGCTAATCAGCATGTTTTATCACAAACAACAAAGTTACACATGCAAATACCTGTCCATAGAAATATAGCACTTATTATCAACATGGTAGCTACATTAAATACCAGTTTATTTATATGTTTGCTGTTATATACCCAAGATGGATGCTCTGTGCAAATACGGTATAAAGAGTTTTTACATATACATGCACATATATAGTACCATGCAAAACTCTTAGGCAGTTAAAGAAAACATTTAAATCTATTCATCTTCACACAATAAGATTGACTGCTTTGGTTTCCAAATTCGTAAAATTTCCCCACGAGCTCCTTTAATTAAATTAAATAATTTCATAAGCTACAGATTAGCCAAACATGGTACGCTTGCCACTGAGACAGGAAGTGCACAAGTACACTGGCTGGTTACTGCGAACCCTGGAGTGACTTTCGGAGAATATTTGAAATGGCTAAGCTAAGGTACTTTGACAGACGTCTCAGTTTTTGCACCAACATGAAGATCATTCAAATAATTTCTTTGACCCCCTAAGCCTTTTGCACGGTATAGCATATTTTATTCAAAGATCAAACTAAAATGATTGACTCTAGTCTTCTGCATTTGCATTATTACTTTCTGACAAGAGTCTGAAGTAAGGCAGTCACAGACAATCACAGATTGGGTTTAATGCAGATGACACAGAGCCTTTGTTCAGAGCTGTCTGCGCCTTGGGTAAATCCTCCAAGCTTTATTCAAGCCAAAACAGTACGGGGGGGGGACACAGAGAGACTGTTCATGCATAAGTAGGAATGAACCAGAAAAGATCTCCATAAAATATCAATAAAGATTTTGTAGTTGTATTGAGTAGGATTGGTCGAAAGGAAACAGGGGCATGTTATTCATTGGTTCCCTCAGCAATAGAGGCAGCTTTCATTTCATACACACAGAGTTGGGGTGGGGGGGCATTGGCTGATCATGGAAGCCGAGTACTTACTGGAGTCCTCAAGCTTTATGAGGGAGTCCCCCATGGGTGGGAAGGATTCAGAAGGGGGCTGAGAAGACTGTGGTGAAGTGTCAGTGGGGGTGGGGCCCAGATCGTCCCCGTTTAGGGGTACGTTTTTCATGCCCCCCTCTGCCTTCTTGCCCATCTCATTCTACGGAGGAACCCCACCATGGCGAAAAACATGCATCTTTGTTAAATAACCAAAACGGCATGGGTTTAACAGCAACACAAAAGTTAAAACAAACTTTAAAAAAAATAAGATGGAGGACGCGTGACTGCAGAAGCCAAAGAAAAGTAAAGAGAAGCAGGAAAAGCGAAGCGAGGTAAGCTAAGCACAGCCATCGCTAGATGGTCTCTTCTACAAAATTCACCTGAATGTCTCACCGTCATTCGGAGGGGAAGGTTTACCTAAAAGCCTTACAGTATATACACAATACCAGCCTACTCTCCTCCTTCCTCACAGATCATCATGCTGGTTAACCAGCACTGACGGGAGAGTGCCCTCTCTGCTGCTCATGGTAATCCTGACCTACCCATGATAGAAGATACAAGACTAAGACACCAGAGATGAATGACTCCAAGCTGATTAAGGCTGAAAATACATGATCAGAGTGAGCATCTGACCTAACCTGGGCACCCCAAGGCTTCACAGGGGAGAGATCATACATAGCTGAAGTTTCAAAGAATTCTGCACTCTCCACAATTCCATGGACCATCCCTACACGGTCTCCCCTCCAAGTCCCCCACTTTTTTCACCTGTCCTTCTAGACATTGAACTTCTAGGCACGATCATTTCCAAACACCCTGACACCCAGCTACTGAACTCTAAACAATTAGATTCACTGCCCTTATAACTCTAGCGGCTTCTAAATTGATTTCAAGTGCTTTCACCTTGAATTTGTATTTAGAAAACATGAAATTATTAAGTTAGTCGTGTTAATTCCATTGCCCTTTAAGGGTCCTTCTCCTGGGTTTCCTAAAAGGCATTTGCGAAAGAGAAGCAGAAATCCAGGAGGAACAGACAGGCAGCGAGAGGGGGCACAAGACCACTAGAGACACAAGACGAAGGAAATCGGAAAAGGGGGAAAAGGCAGCGGGCCAGACAACTATGGTTGCTGAGGAAGCTGCATGTCCTTGTCTGGTTCATGTTCAGCCTGATCTACGGCTTGTCTAGGTGGGCCGCTACTCAGCCTCCTGACTGGTGCCTCTCCCCTGCATAAGCAGAGGCCGGCCATCCCTGCTGCTCCTTCTCAGCGGACAAATGGCTCCAGATGAGATCGTGGACAGAGGCAGACTATCCCCCCCCCCCGATTGGCTGTACATGGGCACAATTGTCTGCTGTGTGTGTGCGTGTCACGTGTTGCGAAAGGTGCTACAGTAGCAAAGGTCATAGTTGGCCATGCAATGTAGTGAGGAGGACGCGTTTGGAAGCAGTGCCCAGGAACTGGGCAAAAACAAATCATGTCAGCCACCAGAAAGGAAGAAGAAATGCTTTTTCAGTGCTATGCTCTCAAAACAACATAAAGTATACATAAAAAGCTGAAAATATTGATTATGGTGGCTTAATTTTACTGTGTTGAATTCAAACTGGTCCAAATGCTGTTTCACTGTCTGACAGCCTTACCTTCCTCTGTCCTCCACCAGCCACGTGCCCGATGTTTTCAAGAGAGCCAACCTTTGACTGGCCTTTGAACTCCAGCTTCTCTGTCTTTATTTCAATGTTGCCACCACCTTGAATTGGGGGGGGAGGGGTTACAAGTATCAAAGTACATTTTCAACTGTTGGGTTTAATTCAACAGGGTTTAATTTATAGACTATAGCAGCAACCAACAAACCTATCAAAAATGATCACTAACTGGTTCCTTACATTATTAAGACATGCACATGACACGCTGCAATTGTAAATTTCTTACGTTCCAGTTTGGCATCTCATGCTTTACCTGTTCGCCAACTGCTAACTGTCAACATGTCACTGAATATCGACATCAAAATGGGAAAAATATTTTTTTGATGCTGGTGCATATCTGAATGTACTTTAATAAAAATATGAGATGACACCCACATTATGGCACACGGTAAAATACCTGGTTTGTGTCGAATGTTGTCCTTCGAGCCACATTTTGACTGAACATTGCTCAAGTCCATCTTTTTGTGAACAATTTGAATCTGGATAGAATAAGAATAAGGGGCAGGCAGCATTAGAGCATTAGAACATTAACCAGTGAGCAGACCTTCAGGAAAACAAGGGCGAAAGGAGCATGCAGAAGACGTGCAAGAAAAGTCACAAGGTTTCTGGGCTGATCCAGTAGCTCTGTCACTAATTCTAAGGAAGGAGGGGGACAGTTTCATTTCTCTCCACCATTATAAATTCCTCCAGAATGAAAAGAAAGACGTCAAATGGCAGAACCCAGAAGGTCACAGGTATTTGTTGCATCTAAATGATTAAAAACGACGTAACAGGACTGACAGAAAGAACTGGAGTTTTAGGTGTCCAATTTTCAGACGGTACTCCACCAGGTTCATGTCATCGTCTGAGCACTTTCTTTTCACGGCTGTAACTGTTCAAGGGCCGCGGGTGGAAGAAGGTGATTGTACTTCCTATTTACAGTGTGGAGAAATACACCCAGTGATATTAAAGACAGGTGAAAATTAAGTAGTGGGGGGGGGGGGGGGGGGGGGGGGGAAATCAAATACCTCTTTGCAGAAAAACTTAAAGATAAGATTGGTAAATACTGAAACAGAAAACACATTGTATAATGTGAGAAAGTCAGGGGAAAAAATACAGCAAACCTTTTGGGTGCATTTTAGTTTCTGTCCTTTTAGTTGCATTTATTTTACTACACAAATGTAATATATACTTCATACATTTAATAAAATATTTTACTCTTTTATGTTAAAACATTGTTATTGCAGGTCGACAATATATCCTGCAAAAGCTCTGTTATAAAAGCTGATGTACTTCATCACCCGTCAGTTACATTAAAGGAATTAATATATTATCCACATAAAAGTGGAGGAACTGACAGAATGGAGCATATTCAATTTTATACTGCCTGAGAAGGGAGCTACTGAAAATAAAATGATTCAATCAGAATATTTTGGGTCAACATCAGGAAATAAATATGTTTTAGAGGAGATGTCCATCAGTACCGCTGATCCAAAGGATGCTGGCAGCACACACTGACTATGAAGAGCAGTGCGTCTGACCGCATCCAAAACCGTTACCTGCATGATCAGCTTCCTTAAAGCCTCGCTCGGAAGCACCAAAACACCACCACTACGCCAGGCTTAAAAATATTGCCTCACGCTGGTTTTACCGGAATATCCTTGGGATTAGTGTTTATCAGAGCTATTGACTTGATCGTAATTGGCATGGAAGACACTTTTATACCTAGCGACTTGGAAATCCTCCACACCTATAATACATGTTAAACATTTATTAGTTATTTTAATAAAACTACTACCAAAATCAGGCCTAGTGTCTAATGAAAGGTTTAACTGCAAAGCCCGTGAGAAGATCCTCGTACGATCACAAACACCTTAAGGATGTGAATACCAGGAGATACACAAAAAAAAACGTTCGACATGGTATTGCAAGTTAAGCAGTGTAAGGCCAAGTGGGCGGCAGAATTACAACGATCTGTCAGTCTCACATGAGAGTGAGGTCACTCGTGGCCAACAGCTGACCACAAAACATAGCCGGTGCCACCCCCCCCCCCCCCCCCCCCCCAAAACAGGGAGAACAAACAGCCTGTGTTCTGCTCACCAGTGCAGATACCACTGAGGTCTTTGTTACTCTGAGGGACACTTCCAGCAACATAGTCGAGTATTAGTTTTAATGATATGTCAGCAATGTTTGATATTTAATGATATGTCAACAATGTTTTCGCAATGTCTTTAGTGATGGACACCTGGGGATTACAAGGACTAACGGGGTGGGGAGGTGCTGGGAAATTACCATGTTTGGCTAAGCAGCTCGGCTCTGTTTGAGGGACACACCCAGCTGGTATGATGGCAAACATGATAGTTTCCAGCCCGGGGGACCGTGCTGCTGACTCCGCCGGCAGACACACTACCAGTGGGTCCAGGTTCTACGCTACTCGATGCATTTGACCAAGTACATCATGCAGGGCCAACAGTGGAAAGTGGGGTATGCATCGTACTGTAGCTGCAGGAGGCCTACTGGGATGGTGGGGGTGGGGGTAGCTAAAAATGGACACCCAGCATACAGGCAGGGGACAGGCAGAGATGCTCTGCGATCTGCATGATCTCTTTGTGCTGTCGTATTAACCAAAAACCATCACACCTGAGACCTCCGTTTTTCGAAATTATTTCCCCGCATTTCCTTAAACGTCTGCCTTAAGCTGATATTTTTTTTGTATTCTTTTTCAAAATGGTTATTCTGAGTGGGGGCTGGTTCATTGACATTTAGTAACTGATGATTTAATTCTGCTTCTTGCAGATACGTTTAATCAGCCAGTATCAATTGCATTAAATTGTAAGCCTGCAGTACAAAACCAAAATAAAATCTGAATATCCCGCTTCTTCGTCTGTTCACTACACTGTGAATGTGAACAAACCATACCAGCAATGCAGTCTCTCAGGCTTACATGCATCTGCTTCACCCATTACAGCCGTTGGACGGTTGAAGGTTCAACTTCAACAGTAACACAAACGGCCAGACTGCTTGTGAAGTCTTGCACTAATTGGAAGCAGAGACTTTACTCTTTTTGAAAGTATTTTTGAAGGACATGCTCAATTCCAGTTGAACTCTGTCCCACTGTCTTGGATGCATTTGAAAAGTCAACCCCAAACACTCTGGTAAACAAACACGAAGGTAATCAAGCAGGCTTGAATCTCAGAGCGCTGTAATTAAAATTATCTGCAGGAAGCAATGATGTGAAAAACCCATATGACCCTTTTTTGTTGGTTCTGAAACTGAATGTTTTAAAAAGTTAGATTTGGTTTGGTACCAGTGGACAGTGCAGCCATGACCAGTTTGAGGATATTCTACCCAAAATCATGATAGATTTAAGAAAAACATATGATATGAATCATATTTACAGAGGCTTACTCACATAACATCAGCCATTACACTTATACAAACTGACCGATACAGAAAAACATTTCAGGAGGTTCCACAGTATCACTGGCTTTAAAAATCACTGCAAGGCTCTAAATGTCTTGGATTTAATAAGGAAGCAGTTCCAAAACAGGAAACAAAGGTAAAATGAGAAAAGGTTTAAATAAAAGATGGCTTTCTGTAGTTTGAAACATCCAGATTATTGTCTGCTATTAAACACTGAGAAAGTAATGTACAAATGGAAGGTGCAGAATGGAGGGCAAAAGGCATGAAATTCTTATTTGCCAGTTGAAAGATTTTTTTTTTTTTTTTTTAATGCATAGTTTGTTTCAATACAGTTTTATCGGTTAAAGTCAACTTTTCAAATTATTTCTGCATTGACTGTTTTTCAATATGAACTTACTATAATATAACACCTGGCACCAGAAACCATATTTTTTATCTCAAATTACTAAAAACTAAATAGTGGTATGCTAAGTGAAAAGTGGTAAGGAGATATCTGGATAGTTTTGGATAGAAAATCCTCAAAGAACTGGCCAGGGCAGCATCCATGATCATAACTGTAGGAAGACTCAAGACGTCAGTGTTGAGCTCATCCCCTAGTTACTCACATTACCACCTCCAGGAACATGCTTCATATTATCTTTGGAGCCACACTTAGACGGAACATCGCTAAAGTCCATCTTCTTATTAGGAATTTGCACCTGGAAGAGTCAAAGGAAGGGCAAGAGGCCGTTATCCTAAGACAGACAAAAGGCAGCGGGACGGCAATGAGGGAGCTGTGCTCATGGTTACACCTAGAGACAGTGAAGTCGCTACGTAGCGGCTGATTACTGGCTGCAATTATGTCACCTAATGTCATTAAAGAGACTGCTGCAGCTTGGGAGAAATTAATAGAAATTTCAAAAAGTCAAAGTTTTTGTTCAGTGATGAGTTTTACATTAAGGACAAAGGTCTCTCGGGGCACACTACTGCTTAGCTGGCTTGGCTGTGTCTCTGCCTATTTTAAATCACTGCATTAATTCCCAAGAAAACCACTTAGCTGAAATTAAAACTCATGCTTCTCCATATTGACCTGCGACCTTATGAACACGAAACCTTGTCCCAGTGGGCTGTTCCATACATTTCTTTACAATGCTACATGAAAAAGTTGAACTAGCAGTAGGCAATGTGGTTACATTCATTAACTATTCAAGGGCCAAGACAAGAAGATGCGGTGCTAGTTACTCACATTGCCACCTCCAGGAATATGCTTGAGATTGACTTTGGAACCACACTTAGACTGGACACTGCTATAGTCCGCCTTCTTATCCAGAATCTGTACCTGGAAGAGTGAGAGGAGAAGCAAGAATGAACATCATCCATGAAACAGCCAGCCTGAGACCACACGTTAACCAAATGTTTTTATTAAATGTGATCACATGTGACAGATTAAAAGTAATTGATTCTGCAGGTTCTTTTATCGCGTTTTTTTTTTTTTTTTAAAGCAACACATCATGTCTGGAGTTGTGTTCATTCAGGTAACAGTATGAATCACTCCAAGGGAGCGGTCTGTGATTCTGAAGGTGCACAAGCAGAGAAGCTGCAAAAAATGACACTCTTACCCGCCCTCCTCCTGGCTGGTGCTTGAGGTTGTCCGTGGAGCCGATTTTAGACCGGACATTCTTCAGGTCCGGCATGGGGACTGCGGACGCAGGGGAGCGGTTCTTCATGGACCCCGGTGACTTGGGCGGGGTGCGAACCACAGCAACCTTCTTCACCTCCTTGTTGGCTCCGACGCCCGGCTGGCCGGGGGTGTGAGCACGGCTGGAGGGTGATCTTGGGGTGCTGGATCCACTGCGGTCAGGGGTCTTGGGGGAATCTACTCAAAAATAAAAAAGTGGCATTTTTGACAACCTGTTTACAGTCCAAGGACTTGTGGTTCTGGAATATTCTACTATGCTGTATTCAGTCCTATATTTGATTGACTGAACAAAGCCTTTCATGAAACAGCTTCAGCATAAAAGATCTATTGTATGAGAAATCTACTTAGGACCAACCAAGGGGTAGATAAAGTGGTTTAACCAACCTGTGTAATCAGTTTAATTTTGACACATATTGCAAAAACAGACTACCAAGTCCAAAAATACACAAACTTCTCAGATTGCTAAACATTTTCCATAGGTCTTGTTCTTCCTCGAACTGCACATTCCCTTAATCTCGCACCTTAAACTTCTACATAGAAAATGTTAATTAGCAATATTAGTTTCAGAAAACTGTCTGAACTCCAAATCACTTCGACTATGTTAATCGTTAAGCGCAGATAAACAACGTTCTTGTTGTTTGGTCCACGTTCCACATTCCAAGGATACAAATCACCATTTTTAGGTCATGACACCATCCTATTCTCATGAGTCAGAAATGCTTAAACTGCCATGAAATATCAAATATCATATTTGTGTGTCTATACCTAACAGCTTCAATGTTCCTCTTGTCAAAGAATAATACTCCAGGGATGGAAGGCCCCAATCCCATTTCTCAAATCTGAACCAACTTCATTCAGTTGCAGGATCTTGCCCATAGTCTTTGTGTGATATTAACCAGTTTGTTTAATTCCCTCAAATGCATTTGGAAAAGGGGGACTTTGCTTAGCTTACAATTGTAAGGCTGGTCAGTTGATGCGTGAGGAAGAGAGAGCTGCCCGGAAACCAAGGAGCTGCCTGCCAGTTCACTGGTGTCACACCACCAGGATCACAACAAAAACTAATTCCTGCCTAAATTAAAGTTCATTGGCAGAACGTTAAAAAAAAAAAAAAAAACAGGCTAAGATTAAGTAACAAGTAAGAAACAACAGGCTTAGTAATACTTTTTACTGTTTCCACTTTATGTAACAATATTTTCATTAGAGCCGCCTGTGAAGAAAAAAAACAAAAATATTGTCTAGTTGAGTTGATTATTAATATAATCGATAGACAAGTAAACTACCGATTAATTTGTTGATTAAATCAAGTAATTATTTATATTAAACATGTACACTGAAATTGGTGTGAGGCAAGAGCCAAACCAGCCACTACAGGGTACTGGACACATTCACACACACAGTCAATTTCAGCACTTCAGTTCACTTAAGATGCATTTTTAGGACAGTGGAAGGAAACTGAAGGATTCCCTGAAAAGCTACGCACACGGGAGGTGAACATGCACAGTCCACACACAAAGCGGCAGTGGGTGGCCGCAGCCTTACCCACTGCGCCACTGTGACGCCTGCAAAATTAGACCTGCATGATGCCAATATTGACATTGCATGTTATGCACACAGAATAGTCAATAAGTTGCACTCATTTATATTCAGTAATAGGAAACAAAACTCAACAAGCTTTGCGATTTTAATGCTGGTTCCTTTTCAACATTATCTAGTATGTAATAATAATAATAATAATAATTAATTTAAGTCTAAAGTTTACTGCTGCTGCTTTTGTACTGTATGAGCTGTGCATGTGCTTTCCAAGCCAAACATCATTCTCATCCTTGCTGTTGGACTCACTCATAGACCCTGAGGCAAGGTTGTGTGAAACTAAATAAACAAGCGAGGAGGAGAAACGAGAACAAGAACTGGCCACAAAAAGACATTCGTCTTCTACTGCATGCAAATGTATTGTATTCCAAGAGACTATATTGAGCAAAGGCATGACAGAGCCAGCTGAGGCAGCACCACCAATAATAAGGTCTATGTGGCTATATTGTTAATTTTCAATGCTTTAATATCACAAACAACTTCAAATATCGCAATGTGATTTTTTTCACAATACTATTCTGCACTACTCAAAACATACAATATGTTCACAAAAAGACTTGTTATATGCTTACTATATACGTACTATTCATATATACTATATGTGTAAGATGATGTGCTTTCGTGACAGGGCTAACCTTCGAAAATCGAAGCTTTTTTATAATCAGGTAATCGAGTTTAAATCGAGTACTCTTGACAACCCTAGTGCAGTTACAGGAAATCTATAAGCCCAGTTTACGCCTACTACTGAACCCAACACCCTCATCAACACCACTGCCCTTCTGTTACATCTGGCATTTAAACCTAGCTATCGAGGCTCACCGTCAGATCCAATACCCATCCTAAGAGGGTACCCATTCCTAGACTAATGTTACCATTATCATCTTTTGTTGCTCCAGATTTTTCTCTCTTCCATCTTGGAAGAAGCGGCATTACACAAAAGCATTTTATATCAAACTACATACAGTACTGTATGTCTGGCCATGACACATTCTAGTAACCAAGCTGCAGGAAAATGGGAACATGTACCAGTCTGAGTCGGGGTCTTGCCAGGAATTTTGGTCCCTGCAGCTTGAGGTTTGGCTCCAGGTTTCCCATCAGCCACCTGTGCAGGGAAAATGCCATTACCGCACAAACAAGGGCCGTTAATCCACGTGCCAGGTAGTCGTAGCATCTCGGCTGCTTCCATTTCAGCTAGGGCTGTTTTAAACTGCCCTCAGGAAGGACGTGGCCAAGGATCCCTCAATCTGCACACATTTTACAATGATCTGAAGGACACCACAAACAAAATCATGTTTTATTTCATCCCAGGAGAGGAAGAATTTGTAGACTGTCATTAAAAAGAAAGAAGGCCTCACAGTATGTGGATCCTATTCTCAGGTTTTTAGATGCGATTCTGGTCGGCCATTTTTTTTTTTTTTTTTAGGAAGGGAAATTGGATTAAGGGTAAGAACATTAGGGACTCCACATCTGAAGATGAATCTTTGGGAGGTCTGAGTAACATACATAATGAAAAACAATGCTAAATAATATACAATGCAAATTTGCAGAAAAGTATATTTTATTGCAGTTTGGGTAATTGCCACATAATGTTCCACAAATCTTATTCATTTCAACTAAATGCAGTTTAATTTCAACACATTTCTTAGTCCTGGCTTTTGGGTTGCCATTTCTACTTTAATTTATAGCCGTCTTATGTTACGACAGTAAGTACTGGATTCATCTAGTTTCTTTACAGCAATGCAAAATTCTTATGTTTTCTGTATGCAAACTCAACCTAACTGAATATTACAAACATTACATTTTACACTGGATTATTCTCAGACACTGCTGGTATTTTTCCCAAAAAGTAAAAGCTCTAAGCCCTGAAAGTCTTGCCAATATGAACACGATGTGGATTAGGCCTGTGTCTAAACTTAAAAGGCAAACATGAAATATTGGGAAGGACAGCATAAAGGGGGGGGGGGGTGTCATATCGTTTGGGTATGCGGTGGGGATGCTTCTCCAGGAGCAGTGGAGGTCAGGCCTACAACATACTAACCTGTGGCCTGGTCCCACTGGCTCCTGCACTGCTGGCTTTAGCGACGGGCCTGCTAGTGGAGGCGGCCAGGGGTTTTTTCGAGGGGCTCGCAGTGACTGAGGAGGGTCTTTTTGGGGTGGAAGTGGGTCTAGATTTGGCAGGTGTGGTTGTGGGGGTCTTTACATAAAAAAGGGGAGGAATCAACATAAACACGAAAAATTCAAAAGCAAATTACAAAAGAAAGACCATGAATGTGAAAATGAACCCACACAAATTACAAATAAATCAATACACAAAAAGATTATATAATAGTATTAGCTTTAAAATAATTGCAAAATGATGCCAAATGAACAAACAAAACCTCATACTATAACTGCAAAAAAAAAAACAAAAAAACACATGAATATGCAAACATACGCAAACAAAAAAAGGGAAACAATCTCAAAAAAGTGTGTTTGTGTGCAGGGCAAAGGCTTAATAGCACACAATTGGTGCAAGATACCACTAAAATGACTTGGTCTGAGCCTGCATCGTACTTCGTAACCCGCCAATTAGCTCTCCAAACTCAACGCAATTCAAGCTGAGGACACACCCACCTAAGCCAGCCCCCTCCGTTTGATGCCGGCACTGACAACTTACCACTTTAAACAGTCAATATTCCTTAAAACACTATCAGGACCGTTCACATCATCAGAACACCACTGCTGCAGTTAAAGCTGCAGTTCATCCTGACTGCCATTCCTAGGTCAGCCACCTACCTTCTTCTCGCTGGTGGCAGCATTCTTCTCAGCATCAGCCTTGGTTTTAGCTGTAAAAATAAAACAAAACACATATACTAGTACTATGGACTCTAGGTCCGGTACCCCCATTTAAAGTAAATATTCAGGGTTTACACTGGTGTCTGTTACAGTACCAAGGGCTCTCTCATGAAGACTTCTTATAAGAAATTCGTAGATTCACAGACCAGACTCCAGTTCTGTAATTCTCTTTCACAGTATTGCATCCATTGGAGATCTTTTAAGTAATATTGGAGTCTCTCTCTCTCTCAATACCACACAATTCTGGATTAAATAGCTGTACATTTTTACTGTACTGCAGGAAAGAATAAAGCAAATAAGCCCTAGTTTGTAGAGTCTGCATTTACATTGTGCGTAGGTTTTTTTTTTTTTTTTTTTAATTTGTGTGATCAGAGGGCTTACTTTGAGGGAAGGAGGAGACTTGAATCAAGAAGACCTGAGCATTTAAAGAAGCTCACCAGCAACATCTAATATTTTGTTTGGAATCAGTTTATAATGTACATCACTTTGGAGGACACAGTGGAGGGTCACTGCAATGTTCGTCCTTCCCGTCAATGCAGTAAGGCGTGGGAAGTAGAGACGTGGCTGCATACTACCGGAAAAGTAACATTTAATCCATTTACCATATGAATAATTTATACACCGGGGATGTTGGGGGAGGCGGGAGACACACCATAATCCAAAGACAGGGCTCTTATAAAGAATATAATACAGACCCCTGTGAGCGTTTGGCACATTTACTCTGTATACTGCGAATAAGGAAACGAATGTCACAGGTTGCTTCAAGTCAAATAATATTGTAGCTATCTACAATCACGGTTATTAAAAAAAACTGAGGTTGAGGCAATCATATACCACTATGCTGGGCACATAGGGGAACATACTACTGAGGAAAAGCCGGTGGTTTTAGTGTGATTTGTTTCAGAGATAGGATTGATTTAATTTTTTTTTTTTTGCTTGATGACTTCTGTAAAAAGGAAAGGTGGAACTTTTCCCTCAAATTAAGAACTCGACCACAGTCCCTATTGGCTGTGGGGGTGGGGGCTTAAAGAAATGGTGTGTTAGAAAGAGGTTGTGCAGCCAGGGTGTGGTTTTCAGCAGGAGGAACGGGGGACTGGGGGCACCGAGACAACAGGAGTCAGGGGAACCCAGACATGCGGTGCGGCATGCAAACTTCACTGCCAACATGGACAAACAGGTAAATCACACAGACAAAACACGGAAACAGACAACACAGAAAGAGACAGACAAAAGTACTCAAAAAAAGAAAGGTAATGGTAACCGCAAGCAGCTTGTTTCCTCACACGATGACGTTTATCTGCAGTGCACGCGCATGGGAAAGTACAGTCACGCGTAACTCTGAAGGTTGCTTTGGGGGAGGGGGGAAAAAAAAGAAAACAGGATTGGGGGCTGGGAGAGAACTGGTGAACAGAGCTGAAAACAGACCTTTGGTTTGAGGGACTGGAACATTTGATTTTCTGTCTATGGAAGCATCTTTCTGGGGGGGTTTCTGAGATTTGGAGTAAGACACAGGAGGGGCAACAATCTTGGACAGAGGTTTCTGCTGGGTCTTCTCAGGGGGGGATATAGCTCCCTGATCCTGGTATGACAAGACATCTTCGCTGCCTGCAGACTCATCTGTGGCTTTCACAGCTGCTTTGAGATCTTCATCCAATGTCTCCAGGTATTCATCTGCCTTTGAAGGAGCCACATTTGCTAATTCAGAAAAGCTCTCGGTGTCTCCAGGGTCTTTCTGGGCCTCGCTTGCCACAGGACTGTCAGGCTGTCGCTCAGGACTCAGAGATGCTTGACTTGCCCCCTTGGGTACCACAATAGGGGAGGTGGGAGACCAAGGGTCGGCAAGGCATGGCTCCGGGCTTCTGCTTCCGGACAGCGACTCATCAGGGCCGCTCAGTTCCCCACTGAGCCCATCCTGGCCAGTTGGGCATTGAGGTTCGGTGTAATCGAAAGATAGTACACGATTCTTGCCTTCAGGGAACGGAGAGAGGTTAGTAGCAGGGTGTCCATCTTTGTCGTCCATGCAACCCACTCCCAAGGATGAGAGATCCGCTACCACAACACTGCGGACCAGCGACACCCCTGACTCACTTTGCACCTGGCCAGGGCTCTGGGAAATTCTGTCCGAGTCTTCTGACTGCCTCCTATATGCATCTGAGGAGAATTCCCTTGGAGAAAATGGCACAGACCCATTCATTCCCACATGTTTCAGGTCCCCAGGGCTTGTAAGGGAGGCACGGGCTTGCTCCGAGTCACTCCCATCCTTGACGAAAGTGCAGCTGCCAATCGGTGCGGTTCCTGCGAGGTTCAGGCTCATTCCTGGGAACTCCTCTAATGTTTGGGAAGCAGAATAATAGTGACATCCATAGGATAACAGTGGGTTAGCATCACCTCTGTCCCACTCCTCATTTTAAACGCAAGGGGGGCAAAAGCAAGAACCCACCAGCCCTTTGTCGAAGGCGTCGGTATAATTTCAGAGCAAGAGAAATGTCTTTTACAAGTTTGCAAAAAATCTGAGCTGAAGGCTCCATTTACAGGAAGCGTAGCAGCCGGTTTGATGTGCTCCTTGTAAACCTTGTGTTTTGTAGAAACCAGCATAATTGCTTCCACAACAAAAATAAGGGTTTGCATTTATAAATGCAGCCTGCAGCTCAGAAAAAAGTGCACAAAATAAAAATATAAATAAAGGCCAGAACAAAAGCACATTTAAACCACTTATTATACACAGGGATTGCAGTCAGTAACCCTCCCTGACTGGCCTTGGATGCTCTACAACGTCACTTTGATTTACTATTAACCACAATGCCCAATGCTATGCCCTTTGTTAATTATGTGTCAAGCTGAAAAATCTAATTCGGCTGGCTCAGATGTTTAACACATTTACTGTCTTCTGCAAAATGGGTCAATATGTCCTCATAAGTGCAGTCTCATTGCTCTCAGTGTTTCTGCAGACTGAACCGTGACTTGCAAATCTGTCTAGACTAACTGCACTCCAAACGTGCAGACCAAGCTCATGTGGGTGCGCTAATCACGTCATACCTTGATCAGCCACTACAGCAGGGGCAGCGATGGCTGCATTTCCGGCGCCTTCCTCCTCTGAGGTGGGGGTAAGTGGGGGGAGAGACCTTGGGATCAGCACTCTGGATTCGGAACCCCCCCACCTATCTGCACAATGCAGAGCACGCGGCTTTGGAGACATGCACATAAACAGCAGCATTTTTAGCTACAGCTTGAAGCCTGGTACCCCCAGTGACTGGCAGGAAGAGCTCTGTGGAAGAATTTGAGCTCCTGGATCATCATTACATGGCTTCCCCAAATGGTCAAAATACCCAGCGTAACAGAAAAGTTGCAGGAACTCCTCCATGCCAGTGTTTCAGCGCCTTTAATTTCAAAGCACAGAAATGAATAGGTGATATAACTAAAGGGGAACCACAGTGCGTTTCGACAAACAGGAAAAGCTCTTTTGGTGAAGGGCCGTTCGCACGGGTAAGTGCAGAGGCTTATCGACTAATAACAGTAATTACAGGACTAATGAAAGGATCACCGTGTCTCTTAAGTGCTCTCACTCAAGCGGAAACATTAACCATCCCAAGGTCTTTTAACAGAATGTAATTGATTTGTGGAAAATGTGCAAATCCTGGCATGCAGGGCAGCTGCGGCAGATTTGCTGCAGAAGGTGCTGATGTCACACAAGCATCTGATCCTCTAAACATCAATCATTAAAAAAAAAAAAAAAAACAACACCCTTCAGGTGTCTCTACGGAGAATACCATTAAGGGAGGTGTGGCACTGGTTGAATATAGGGTTGTACAGTTATAGGGTGTGATATATATATATAAAGCAATGTTGGGACTTAACCGCTAAACCAGGACTTCCTGACACTCAGCACCACAGAAAAGTGCTCTACCCAAATGCCAAAAAACACAGAGGACGCCCAAACTGGCAGAACAGTAAATTAACATACCCCCCCCCCCCAATACAACAATTATAATTTAAAAAAAGTGCGCAACTAATATGATTTGATTTTAAAAACAAGACATGAACTTTAAAATGCATTGGCTACATGAATAACAGTCATTGTGTTGTTATCCTTAAATGTGCGTTTGTCTTTGCCACTGAGTAATCTACTTGTTCCAGGGTTTCAGTGGTTTGGTACAAAGTCATTCATGCACTGCAGAGCCTCAGTTTAACCTGAATGCCTTCCCACATACAGCCATGTAAAGCTTAAGGGAAAAAAACAATGTGATTATTCATGGCTAAATAAGGGGGAGAGCGAGGCTCTCAAAGACTCCACTTTCCTCGTTCCTCTGAATCATCATTATCTGGGGCCTCAAGCTTCATTCTTACTATTCCAATATCTTTTATGCCAGTGCTGAAAGCGGGGGCAGCAATCACAGCACGAGCAAAATAAATACAGAGGCTGAGAACCAGGAGGAGAAGATGAAATACTGGCTAGGCATGATGATATGCATAAGGTATGTACATCTGTATTGTAATTTCACATTTTCTAACTGTACGTCAACACTTATGGAATAACCAGCACCTGTGTGATGGGCAATCACATTTTCCTGGCCAAGCAACACTCAACTGCATTAAAAAAAAAACTAAACAATGATTGAATGAAACAGCAGCTGATTTCTTTCCTGTGATCTGCTTCATTGGTGGAATTATTTGCTTTTGAGGCATGAGTTGTTTTGGGTCAGTTACCAGCTTTTGCAGCCAAACAACAGGGTTGTGCTATATGCATGAACTGCTTTGAGAAATAGTCTTATAATCTTGAAATAGTCATACTTTTATAGTCTTCAGAATGTTAAGTTTATTTCATAAAATGTGCCAAAGCAATCAAGAAAAACTAATATATAATGGCATATGCGCCAGTGGGGGGGAAGGTCATGTGAAATAACTAAATACGACAGAAGCTCAAAAACAAAAGCCAAAGACCATGTTAACTTGTACACTTGAACTTCACTGCTCGATTAAACACTGTCTTCTCCAAGAAGGACTGATTTAAAAAAAGAAAAACAAAGCATGCTGTAATCCCCAGAAAACTTTGTTTTCATATAACTGAAGTTGAGCAACAAGATTAAACAAAGATTAAATCTGTGTTTGGAAGATCAAAGCTTTTAAGCGGCAAAATAAGCATTAAAGATTTATGATTGCAAATATAATACAGTTAATGCAATTAGAGGTCGACCGATCGATTGCCAAAAAAAAAAGCAGATTTTAAGCATATTATTGCAGTCATCTTCAGCCGATTAATCAAATTACATGGCCGATATAGTGATGGCTGCACTTGGCTACGTGTGACTGACTCATTTTGTCAGTATTGTAGTGTGGTTTATCAGCACCTACAGTAGTGAATCTGCGTGACAACCAAAGGTAAGAGTTAGAAATTCCTACCAGTTACATCAGTTTCAATTGATGATTTTTTAACTTTTGTCAGAAATTGAATCCAGAAATGGATTAAGTATTACTTTTAAAATGCTGCACGCGCCTTGTTTAAATCATGATTAATATTTAGAGTCGTAATTATTTTTGTATGTTATTAATAACTAAAGTTAAGCAGCGTGTTACTCATTTGTTATTTTTCTACTTTAAAAAAGTAAATAAAATTTAATTGGGAAAAAGGAAAAAAAAAAATAAAAAATTGGTCATTGCATCGCCCCAAAAAATAATAATAATCGGCATCAGCCACTTAAAAACCTATATCGGTCAACCTCTAAACAGAATATTGCAATAAATTAAAAAAGAGCAGCGTAAGCAGAAAGAGGAAAGCTTTTAAGCACGCCAGCAGGTACTAAAGGCTGTTGCGTGATAAGGGGCGTACCCAGTTGCACCTCCTCACCAGAGGGGGCACTCTCGGGCTCAGCAAGCTGAGACACCGCTTCTTCTGCTGCCTCCTCTTCTGAGGGCTCCTGGGACTCTACTATGGAAGAAGGACGTTTGCAGTGTTAGAGGAGAATTTCAGCAGATGTTATGTAGAGACCTGTAGGCATAAATGGTTCATGAAACTAATCCAAAGGTAGGTTCCACATGTGCACTGTATGGTCTACACCCTGAAAGAGGTTTTAAGGCCTCCAAAGTGAGTTAATTATTATGAGGGATTAAAATAAATATATTTTAAGCAACTGTATAATCATCCCACATAAACACTTTATTTCACTTAATGTTTGAGTATCATGTGGTTTGTAGAGCCTTGGTCACCAAAGTTACAGAGCTGCTTATTGTTAGCTGTTTAACCTCCATGTCAAAACATTAAGCTGCAGAACAAGCAAATAGATCTACATCATATGTGAACTGAATACCAGCGCGCTGACCCAGTCCATAGATTACATAGAAAGGCTTCCTTAAAAGTTCATACAAAACCACCTAACAGGTCTGTATTACTTAAGTTTTGCACAAATATAGTGACTGTAAATAGCACATCCAGCAAATCTCTGCTTTTCATTGAACTTGTTGTACGTGCCCTTCTTTACTTCTGTGTTCCATCATAGGTTAACACAAAAAAACATCTGTAAACACAACAAGGGCCCAGGCAGGGCATGCTGAAAGCTATTGGACTCATCTTTGGCTAAATGCACAACTAAATATTTGCAGCTTCACTCCTTATTTAGCAAGAATTCAGAGTTATCAATTTATGCTGGCAGCTACGAACTACGAACTACGGAACTCACTAGCTGAGTAGGGAACGGTAGATTATGTGCTACAACTTTATCACCAGGGCACTTGCACCTTACACCTCTTGTAACGCACCAGTACGTGCGAAAGCTTGTGAACACAGCCAGCATGTCGTCATAACATATAGTGGCAGCCACATCCACGAGGAGATGAATGTGGACGACCACAGAGCTACGGGCATAACCGTAATGAAATGCTCAAATCGGCACAGCAAAGTGCCAAAGAAGGTACAGTTAACGCAAATATCAGTCTCGATTCAGAAACTGCCAGGGTATCATTAGTCCTGTGGTACCGAGATCACAAAGCATCACACATTATATGGAATACAAGTTCAATATTAAGTGCAATATGGTCAAAAAAGATTTCAGAGGACATCTGTAAAAGAGCTGTTGAAGCTCACATTGTATCGGGTCACAAAACCATTTACAAAGACACAGGCTTCCATCAGTCCACAGTCAAGAAGTACGGAAGAAAGACGGGACTATTGCTACTCTCATTAGGAGTGGGCAGCCTACCAAGACTGCAATGGCATGCAGGAGATTCCTCAGACAAACGACAAAAAACCCTAGGATGACAGAACCCATGGGCATCCACTGGACTTGATAGCATCTTTGTTTATGAAAGTACTGCTGAAAGACGCTGAACACTAAACAAAAGTGGTGAGCGTGGGAGGTCACTACAGAGAAAATATACATATATATTTTATATATTATATTTTATATTATATATATTGTCATGCTGAATAATAGAATTTCTTCTGAGATTTAAGTCGCAGACTGGCAGCCTGTCATTCTGCTATATATATATATATATATACACACACACACACACACACAAACGTCGTCTATAGCAGAATGACAGGCTGCCAGTCTGCGACTTAAATCTCAGAAGAAATTCTATTATTCAACATGACAATGATCAAAAACACAAAGCAGCTGAAACAGAAGAAACTGCATTTTACAATGGCCAAGCCGGAGTCCTGTCCTCAATCCCATTTAAACACTGCGGTTTGATCTCGAGCAGTAACAGTGAGCCATCCCAAAAGAATACTTGAACTGGAGTAGTTTTACATAAACAGAATCCCTCCTACCTAGAGATTCAGAATGTATCAGCCAATGTATCAGTATTGGCTGACACAGCAATAAATCAACATCAACCGATGTTCAAAAATAGGCTATTTACCGTTAGTCCGTTGAAATGGTGGCCCATGATGTTTGAGCATGATATGTAATCCACGCCCACTTACTAAACATTTAGAAATGTCGGCTGTGTGGAATTATTTTAATGTTTGCGAAAGCATTAGAAATGCATTTAGCAAACACTGCTCTGCGCAAACTTCATAAGGAGAATTGACTATAAAAATTTCAGCACAACAAATCTGGTTGCCCACCTCAAGGTGAGACAGTCAACTGTACGATGAGTTAGTAAAAAACAAATCCATTCCACTCAGGAAGGCTGCAGTACTGCTAAATGTCATGCAAGTGTTTGATAGCAAAACAAAATTCAGCAATGAGAGCACAAAATCAAAAGATATTACTCTGAAAATGATGGAGTGTATCACACTCAAAGATTAGCCTCTCTGTAGGACACTGGCTTTCAGCGATTGATGAAAGTATTTGTAGTAGTTACTAAATCAACAGCGCAACAATGCTATGTCACATATTTTTCAATTTTGTTTTTAAGTACTACATATTTCAAATAACTATTTATAATAGTGATAGTAACTGAAAGCAGTTAATGTTATAAATATACAAGATGTATAGCTTTATAAAATATAGTACTTTGGGATAATTTGTTGTTGTATCCCAGAGTGAGTATTTTTTTAACACTCTGATTTGTCATATTTTTGGAATTATTTATCGATCTGTTTGCTTGTGTGGAGTGTCCCTTTAAATTTATTTAAGCGGAATCCCCGCCCCCAAACAATTGGCATTGGTTTTTAAAATAACTGGCTACAGAATTCCCTATTGCTACCCCACTACTCCTAACTACTGTGTAGCTCTGTTCATCAGCTGCAGAAAGTGGTTGAGGTCATTGCCAATAATGGAGGTTCTAGTAGCAACTAAATAAATGGGCTCACATGCTTTTCCAATAAATAACATTGTTTGTTTAAATTTTCGTCAATGTGTGTGTAAATTTTAAGACTGTCTTCATTATTACGACCTACATAAAGATCAGATTATGTTTTAGGAGCCGTTCTTTCAGTAATCCATGTAAAAATGTACAGGGGTTTTCAGCACAACTGTATAAAGTATATTATAAATTTAATATTTAAAATAAAAGCATTCTGCTTTCACGTATAGGGGTGGGAAGTTGAACAGCAGAAAATGGTAAAAGAACACAGATCTATAAAAGTGAGACTAACCAAAAACCTGAAACAAGTCTGCATGAAGCCACAATCTGATTACTCGATCTGGTATGTTTTCTTTGAAAGTAACACACTGTCACCTGACAAACCTGCAGCACAGAGAGACCGGACATGACAAATGAGTTCATATTTAGCGACGATGACGAGGCAGCACCACTAATAACTCTCAGACACCCCTCTTCAGCAATTCGTAGCTAGGGTTGTGCAGAGGGACAGTTACACTCTTAAAGGTGTATGTTGGTCAAGTTGGATCGCAGGAGAAAGAATCGGTTCAGTCAACAAGAAGAGCTGAACTGCAACCCCTTGGGGGCATTTGCAGGTAATGTACAAACACAAGGCTGCCCTAACCTGCCATGCTGGTGTTCTGAGGTCAGCACATGATTGTCTTTGTTTGAGAAGCCATAAAGAAAACTCCTCAGGAACCAAGCAGCACTTATGCCCCAATTAATGCAGGTTGGTTACACCCTTTGCCCTTCTGCTGTTAAAATACGAGAGAGAAAAAAATACATGAATTATGCTCACAGAACCTGCGGTTACACAGCATTCACAGGGGTTTGAATTAACATGACCATCTCCGATGGAAGCTGAGAGCTGAACACACTACACATGCTAAGTTAACACAGGCCTCTTCCAGGACATTCAACGAATAACATCCCCTTGTCCTTGAAACACATGTGTGCAAAAGGCTTGGCTGCCAGTAAGGCGCAATGTGAAAGGCCAATTGTTAGCCGGGTGAGACGGCACTGTCTGGTAACACTGGATGTCAGCAGAGGGGAGGGAGAGAAGGGACTGTCCCAGATGCCGGGATTACAGAAAGTGCAGCTGCAACGGCGAGCTGGAGGCCAGGCAGGCGTGTTTTATAAGATAAACAGTGAAAACCAGGGGGACAGGACAGTCCTTGGATACTGTCTGAAGAATCACAGTCAATTATGGCAGATACACGATAACATCACTAATACGATCACATGATACGTCTGATACATTAACACAAAACACATAACACAGGAAGTGAGAAATGACCACAACATGAGACAATGTTGTTTTATTTCCCACTTACTAAAATGCAAAGATTAAGACAGATCCGGCTGTTTAAGCGGATTGTTGATATTTTATTCCACTTTACACTTAGAGGAAACTGATGCTAACAGATGAGGATAACGAGTTCATGGAAATGCTAGGAACAAAACACATCATTGTGGGCAACTCACAGTCCTACGATCCGAATAACCACACCCACAGCCTGGTGCTCATCATTGTTCCATCATTAGTTTCACAGCACCTATGATGGTTAGCTTCAGAACTATGGAATTAATCAGTCGTGGATTTATGCACCTTAGATGTGTGTGTTGTATATTTATACCATGGATGCCAAAGTATCTATGGCGACCACTGACCTTTCACTGCAGACACCCCATTCTCTTTGACATCCTTGCCCCCCTGGTGAGCATCTTTAATGGTCATGTCAGCCATGGCAGCGGCCACGGTATCCCCAGAGTTGTAGTGCAGGGTTGCGTTGCTGGGGTCGGAGTTCATGAAGTCCTGCTGCTGATCCATCGTGAGACGAGTTCAGGCTGCAAGGAGCCAAAGAAATGTGCGCATGAAAATGCAGTGTGGGACTAAGGCAGCCAACAATCAACAAAGATTTTGCAAACAATCACGGCATACATTTATATACAGCTCTGTGCTTTACACATTTCTTGATCATCTGCAAGAGCTCTGGTGAGACAAGCCAAAAGAAGCCGAGGTGAACATATTATATGTGATCCAGAGCCAACAGTCTTAACTAAAAATAGTAATAAAAAGAGAGCTTCTGGTTAATAAATGGTCACTTCCGTTCTCTTTCATTGCATAACTGAAATCAAGAAGGCATTTCTAATACTCATTCCAGGAAGTTCTATTAAAACAAGCCTTTTCTGAACAAACCAGAGCAAAAACCTCGGTGGTTCCAGAGCAACCATCACCCAGGTGCTGGTTTTAGGGGTTTGTAACGGCACAATCCAATTAATGATCGCGGGTTTCCTGAGGCCGCCTGCCAAACAGAGCCGTTCAAGAAGAACTACTTCCTTCTACTGCAACAGCTGCGTCCTGTTTTTTTTCCCTTTTATTTTACTCCATAAAAAGTGACTTACGGATTCAAGCTCGACGCAATTCACACGGCGTGCCGCTGTGTGTTTCTTTAAAGTACTCCGGAGCGTGCGTGCATTTTGGCGCCGAAACACTGCCCCCCCCCTCTTCATGCATGGTGCTTCCTGTTGCTATAATGGGTCGGGAGGGGGAGCTAACCACGCTTTCATTTTTTAAACAAGGCGCGTAACCATTTCAGGTTTCCGCCAGTGACCTGCTGCATGGCACTGTCAGACACAGTAGTGTTTTCTGTCGGTTTTGCCTTCAGTTGTGTTGCAGAAAAACCCACAGAAACGTCCGGCAAAGAGCCTCACACACGCACTAGGAGATCCAAAAGTCAAAGCTAGTTTTCCCCTTGCCCAAAGTCCAAATTTAGACAACCAATAACTCAAAGGGCACAAAATTTGGTAAAACTTCTGCTGCCAGTAAGGATTAAGGTAAAATCCTCAAAGAGATTCCATAAAATAACATTCTCTTAAACTGCTCACTGTATTGGTAAAGCTGTGCTGTGTGGATTCTGCATGCCCGTTTAAAAACGCCTTCAGGATGCAAGCGAGAAGTGCCATGAAGCGACACCCAGACGCTGCAGGTGACTTCTCTACGCTCATGTTCAGATGATCCCCTCAAAGGAAGCACAGAAGGGCAGCTCAGCCCTCCAGGATGTTAGCTGCTAATCATTAGCTAACATTTAAACGAGCCTTACTTTAAAAGTCGCTGCACAACCAGAATAGGTACAGAGGAGGTTTTGAAAGTCTTCAGTTTAAACAAACAAACTGAGCACCGTCTAGCCATCGGGGTGGAACGTCTGAGAGCCACACAAAGCCGATTAGACCACCGATTAAACCAAAGCTATTCAACTGAAGCCGTCACATTAGTGCCATTTTAGTCCAGATCTGTTTAACAGGTTAGCAGAGGCCTGGGTCCGCTCTCACCTGCTTCTCCCGTAGTCACAGGCCATGCAACCGTGCAGGCGGTGCTAACAGGAAAACCCCTTAACAGCTCTCAGTTCTAACAACAGAAATTCACCTGAGTCATAAGGTTCCTGCATAAAATTTTGACACAATGGTACGATTTACTTTTTGGATAAATTCACATTCACAGGTATAAGAAGCGGATTCCTGTACTTGCCAGCATCCCTCCACCTTTATCATAAGATAATGTGAAATGCACCAAAGCAAAACTGGAAAATTGCTCTGTGCTCCCCCAAATTCCCTCTCTCATTCCAGGTCTGATTTACTGCATACTGTCGAAGAGTGTGAAAGGAAACCATAGAGGATCGTCAATATTTAGACTTTGTCCGCCCTGAGAGCCTGGCCAACACTGGCCACTAAACCACAGAGCTACAACCAACCAGAGCAAGACTGAGCAGAAACCGCGCCTCCGCATGAATATTCATTAACATGAAATTGGTTGGAGCCTCATGAGAAATCAACGCATGTCTATTTCCCGTTCCTGAAAAGAGAAGGAAAAAAGGGCACATCTTATGGCAGCCTGATGCACATGCTCACACGCTCAGGCTCACGCCCCCATAGCAACCGTGAGCTGAGCGCTGCGATGCTGCAGACCGCAGGAACAGGGAGATCAGGCTGACCCTGCCATCCCCACCCTGATCTTCCCTGCCAGCTCTGGGGGCTGAGCAAAAATGCAGGACCTATGCACTCAGTGGATTCACAGTAACACTGCCCATGCCCCACTGGACACAAAGAGCACAAACAGTGTCAAAAATAAATAAACAAATAAGAGCAGGCAGGCAGTTATTGTTTTCAGCAGCATACTTGACAGCAGTTGTCTTCTACTAGCACCCTTACCTGTAATAAATTCTTTGTGCTGAAAGGCTTATGATTTTTTTTTTTTTTTAATGGCACAGCTCTAGGTGGACAAACAGCGTCACACTGTCAGGTTGGCTCTTCCTGCTCCCGTGTTCCAACTCACCAACGATTTCCTCATATAACCCTGGGGAGAAAGGCTTTGTTTGTGAGGCTGGGACAATTTTAGCCACAGAAGCAGAGCAGAGATGACTGCAGCCTGTCCAGATCTTCACTGCAGAACAGCTCTGATGGCTGATATTATTAAAACCCATCTATACAAGCCCAGTCATAACAATCTAAGCCAAAAGATGCAAAATGATCTTGCCAGACGTCCTGTGTGCTTTGCATTACATCGCAGCCTTTAAATTTTAACCCCCCACGTGTTTCAGAACAAAACCAGGCTTTGAGCCTTTTTAGAAAAGCAAAACTATCCCAGCCTCTGCTTGTACAGCAGCAGCTGAAACAGACCAAAGCTAACAAGCAGAGCCAGAGGGGACAACAGCACTGCACCATCACAGTTGCCAGGGAGAGGCTGAGAGAGAGAGCAAGCGAGGGGGAGCGATCAGGAACAAAGAAGAGCAAACCAACAGATGGATCAATGGGCTCTCCCATCAAAACCCCTTCCTCACTAACGGCAAGTAGCACGAACACACTGCTAAAGAGGGCAGAAATATCACACGTCGGCCTCTTCAGAAAGGCATTCATTCATTTCGAGGGGCTTAAACGGCACTAGGGGATGGCAGCACAATGCAGATCGCGTGCGATGCTAACACTACCGGTCACTAATCATTAGCGGTGGCTATGCTCACTAATTGTTAACGGGACAGGACCTGGAACACGGGTATGAGGTCACCCGCCAAGCAGGGGAGGTAGAGTCCGACCTCTACGGCAGGAAGGCCAAGTGAAAAGGGCAGCGCATGAAATTCCTCGCCCTTGGTGCGCGTAGGGAGAATGAGCTCTTGGCAAACAAACTGCTGCCTTCGAGAGAAAATCCACAGAATGGTGGGGGGTGGGAGTGAGTGAGGAGGAGAACATGGAGAATGAGGAACATGGTAAAGAAATGTATTTAACACAATGTGGAAGCACAGACACAGGGACGCAGCACCATCTGCCTCCATGTCAGCACATTGCCAGCAGCCAACCACAGTAATGTTACATCCATGTTAATGTGAGCACATGGTCCAGCATCCCATCCAATTAAAAAAAATAATCTGATGTAAAATTGAATTTTAAAATTCTCCCTTCTCTGCTTACCAAAATTAAACTGTCATATCCCGCTACTCTGCAACACACATCATGCTTGTAATCCACGAATCACATTTGATGTCATTTTTCACCATAAACCAGGCAAACCATGCGAGCAGGCAGACTTTCAGAACAGCTTTATGTGATCAGCGGAATGTAGAGAAGCTGTTTTACTGAGAATTCACAATGCAGGAATGAGTGCAGCTTGTGTGTAGTTCAGACACCGAAGGCAACCCACATGGTATAACACCAATACAATTTCTCATTTTGTCAAAAAAAAAAAAAACATCTGTTCTGTTCAACTGTGCCTAACTGGGTACTGCTCAGAAGCCATGGAAATGGGTGGGGTTCTGACTCATGGTTTATTTTGATTGGGTGAGGGAGGCCCCACACAGGAGCGGGCCTGGACCGGCTGTGGTTCATAGCACTGTGGAACTACAAGCAGCCCGAAACAGCTGCCAGCCAGTGCATGTGTGACGTAACTCCCCCCTGCCCACCTCCACTGCATGAGACAGCAGGGCTCAGTGCAGGGAGAGGGCCCCTCGTGTTAGATGACCGCTCCTTTACCTCCCAGGGGCTCAGGTTACACATAGCCCTATTTCACTACAAGTAAAAGCCCAACTTAACTAGAATAATCACAGTTTACCACGGAGCTCTAACCATGGATGCTTGGATTCCCATTACCCTTTAAAAACTCAGCACTCATAAAAACTGGCCATCAGGAGGAATAAAGAAATAAAATAATACAAATTATATATAAAAAAAAAACAGCATTTCAGTGTGGGAAGCAATAAACTGATAGGGCTGGCATACATGGACACAGGAAGACAGGAGCAGTCAGTGAAAGCCATCAAGTGGAACAGCGAATGAAGAGTGTAGGCCAGCAGAAGAGCCAGTCAGCTGGCTTCTCCACATGATGCAAGCTCAGATCTGTTCAGCTGCATTTGAGCCCCTCTTATCAATATGTCAATTCTCTATGCAATGATCAATGTATGCCCAGCGGACACAGCCGAGGGTGCATCTACCTACAAAAAGCTTTCCACAGTGAGTCCTCTTTAATAAACAGAGGCATCTAAGCATCTTAACATGACTCAACAATACATAATTTATACACTATTGATATAGGTGATAGAACATCCATGAAGAGTTCTCAATGCTCTGACAGAATGTTTTATTAATGTTGAAGGTTCTCATAATACCACTAATTCATATGTCACAATCAATTCTGAACTTCAATATCATGTGTAAGCACTGAGTTTTTTTGACAGTCCGTCTCCCATTAAAGATAAGGGATTAAGAAAGAGCTGTAAGAATAACCCCAAAATGGGACCCTTTAAAGCAGCTTCCACCTAAGGCCAATTTCAGAGCACCCATCCAGCCTGTACAACCCCCAGGATGTCAACACTGTTAAAACAGTGAACAAGAACAGATTAGAGGCAGGAGTAAAAACATTCCTGCTGAGAAAAAGGTCACCAAAAACGCAATGATATGCAGAATTCAGTGACGTTTAATAACGTGTCTAAAATATTTCACTTCCGGCACAAAAAAAATATTCAGCACATAGGCATCTTCCTAAGTGAAACCACAATTACACTGCAGAGACTCAATATGAATCGATTCCAACTTCAGCTGACTATGATGCAACCTCCATGCCTTTCAATAAAGCTCGTGGTTCTTTTGCTAACACAATAGAACACAGAACTGGTATTAGGGAATCCACAATTATGTTAATGTTAAACGGCACCGCAACGGTACAGAGGCCTACAGGACAATGTGCAAGCTAAGCTGTTCGCCACAAAAATGGTCTTCAAATTCGAGTTGCACTGATGCTCCAACCTGGATTCCCCAGTCTAACGACACCATGACTCAACACACTGCTTCATTCTACGGACAGCCCATACTCTGAATGGGTGGATCAGTGACGACTGCAGGCCTTAAACACCGGTTTGCGGCAAGGCAGGTGTGGCAGCATTCTGAGAGTTGCTGACAGCCCCTGGAACACTCTGTCAAAGGCACTGCATAGAAGCAAATGCACCAAATGGTATCACACCATAGCAAAAAGTGCATTCTGTGTGGTAATCGCTTAAGATCCAGTGGAGACAGACCAAAAATTCATCTCTCGTGCTCCTCAGACTAGGAACAAGTTTGATGTGGAAATAGTTCCCCATCTCCATTATTTTGCCAAAATGGGGGTCCCGCCTAAAGCTTCCGAGATCCCGCTGAGCGGAAAACTATTCCAGCCGGCTGAATATCAGCAAACTTTGCTTCTTTCAGAGACAGCCATGCATCAGACATTAATGTGTGCAGCAGAGTGAATCAGTGAATTTGAAGCTCTCTGCTTCCCTCAACAACAAACATAAGCAACTGGAACTGTAAATAAACATCAGTTTGCAAGCAGCAGTACAGGAACTTACTGTTGTGATTCAGAAACCATGCCTTGTTACAGCACTGCAAGATATCACTGAACCACCCACTGTCCCCAAAATCCAGGTAAAACTTAAGTATGTCAACCATCATGTGTTTACAACCACGAAGTTTTAACTACATTTTATTTCCTAAAGGCAACATAAGATTCTTCTGGTGCTTTACTGCATTTACAGTGAGCCTGGACGTCTGGTGCTGGACGAACATCACCACAGATGTACAGTACTGGCCCTTAAAGCAGCTGCTGTGTTCTCACCGGACTCATGACATCCCTCAGTCGGGGCCTGGCGGGTAACACTCCCATACACGAAGGTCCACTCTCAGGAGCCAGTTATGCAGCATTACATGCATCTGCTTTACAACCATATTTTAAAGCCATTTGCACAGTTGTCTGTTTTACTGGATCCTTACTCAAGGGGATTGCAGCAGGAACAGAACAGCAAACGACACCTTGGACTTTTCTGGTATCCATTTCTATGATGTTAAATGAAGTAGCCATTCACAGCAATTACAAAAATCCACAAAGCATGACATTTGTGACTTAGCCAATAAGGATATTAAGCATGTTTGGGGATGTCCTCTAATTGACAAGTTTAATTGAGTTGCATAAATCAAATTCACCCTAATTAAATTACACAGACATTTGGATGTCAACTGCAGTGGTCCTAACGGGAGGGGAACTGTGGAGAAGGCCCTTATTCATCATCCTCATCATCATCATTACTATTATTATTATTTAATAATAATAAATTTGGAAAACTTAAGCCAAACCAAAAGCTTTCAAAATACAAAGACAAAAAAACTGCTTATAAATGATTATTGATATGAAATCTGATCATTAATATAAAATGCTATTTAAATGGACAATTTCTTGGATCTCACCCATAATCCCTATCTGGAAATTTCTACCTTAAATATGAAATACACTGACCGTATTACACTATTTTCACCCTATTAACGCGCTACCATCGGTATATGTATTCTTTCTTGTCCTTCTGAGAAAAAAAGGCAAGTCTAGTCGGTTCTCACGTAGATCGTCCGAGCGAATGGCCTAAATCTGAAAATAAATATTTAAATACGATGATAGACTGACTAAAAAAGCATGCTGAAATGTAACGAAATTGTGCTCTTCAAAAATCATACATACGATCTTCGTTTGAGCAAGCAATCCGCATGCCATGTCGCTCCCCTTTGTCTGGCTACTTCTACATGAACGCCTCCTCCGTGCACTGTGAGGACCAAATTATAAAGTCGCCGAAAACTGTAAATTAGCAAATGCTTCACATCGATGTCCAGGAAATATTCGGATTTACCGTACTGAAATGTCGAAAATGAATGCCCCGATCCGTCGCGCGGCAAGAGGAAGATGTGTGCGGAGAAGTAGGGAGGGGTTTCTGGTGAGGACCTACAGATCTACAGCATACAGTATATGCTTCATATTCCACATCTCTCCGCTGATTTTAAACAGAAAATTAAGCATTCAGATATTCTGTGGCTTTTAATTAACTGCAAGACACCCCATTTCTACATCGGCATGCACATGCATTAAACTACATGCATAATCCGTAACATGTCTTTCCTACATGCCACAGGGAGGGAAAAGAGGTGTGTCCGTAGCCATGGAAAGGGGAGACAAATTATTCCAGAAGATTCATGCTGACCCACCCAGATATAGCACCATTTGTATGACACTATTACAAACGAATCGGCCAGGGAAAAAAAACCTGCGGTATTTTGCTAGATTTCTATACGCAGGAAAAAGAAAATGCTCAGTTTAATGTGCATCGGTTGCACATTACAAGGATGATCATGTATGAAAGCAAAATTTAAAACGGAAATTAAAGGATGCACAAAGACTAGCCCTGCCTGCGATCGGGCACACACAAGGATTATCGGCGGCAGGCATGGCTTTCTAGCACATGTAAGCATGCCGTGGCCTTTGTTTAAGACGACTGGCACAAATGATTTTTCAGTAAATAGCAATCGGTATGCACCGGTCTCGGCGCGATGACAAATGCAGTAACCGCACATAGTGGCACCAGTGCTGACAAAATGAATAAAGACACAGTACGGAGGGGGTAAAGGAAACGGGCTCCAAATGTCTCATACGCTGCAGATCGAAAGAGGCTGAATGAAAAAGCGGCACCGAGCTACTGAAACAAGGCCGGTTGCAGTTAGGAGCGAGCGGAGCCCATTCCGCATCAGCACCATTCACTGCGGAAAGCAAACGCCGTCTGTTTTATCTCCCTTCATGTTTTAGACACCGAGGTCGAACAAAATCAGCCCCGCATTGGAAAACGACCCAGACGACTGGCCATCTTGAACGCGTTTTCCGCGAGTAAACGGAGATCATTCAAAAGGCGTCTTTCATGTGATTTCATGGGGGCAGAGGAGCGCAGAAAGGTCCAGAAAATAACGGGAAGTACGTTTTAAAAACAGCACACGTTAGAGTTTTGTCCACGTTTCACTACAAGTCTGCAGTTTGCAAATTGCTAATGCACTAACGATAAAGATCTGAAGATACATTTTACGTGAACAGCACGAAAAATATGTATTTAATCTTGTCTGCCATAATATCTTTACAAAAATCACAATTTTTTGGAGAGAATTCATCGGCCGGCTGCAAATTTACACGTCGACGTAGAAAAAAAACGAAGTAGCCTACTTGCGACCTAGGGCGTTATATGCAATGTATTTAGGAAAATCGCCTCAGGGAGCCGGCTAACCTGCTAGCTGGACTTAAATGGACATTTCTAAAAAGGAAAAAACACAGAAGCTTAAGATGGATTCAAAATACCGCAATTTATGCTTACAAAGCTCAGTCTGCCATGCAACCGTATAAGCGCCTACAAAGGGGGCGAGTCGATGCGTACTTCTGCTCGCTGCTAAGACAAGGTTTCATTCCTCCGCTAGTTCACTTATCTGTCATGAAGAAAAGCCTTGCAGGCCCAGACCTCTCCCACCCAATGGAAAAAATATCACCCTGACATGACAAGCACGAATTGCCGGCTTTAAATCCCGGCAGCATTATCGAAGCTGCAGATCTGACACGCATCTCTAGCGGACCCCCCCGAGTTTTAGAAAACGCTCCCATGCATCAAATCACAATTTGGGTTTTGCAAAAGGCTCGAAAATGAGCGTTACCTACCTGTGTGGCAGACAGTGTTATTGTCTCTCCAGCTGCAGTCACTCACTGAGCAACCGGCCGAGTGCTGCAGTTCGCCTGGAAGCCATAAGAGGATGGGGGCGCTGTGGGACAGGGGCAGGTCAGCGCAAAGGAGTCGTGAACGTGTCGCTTAAATGGGAGGAAAGTTCTCAGAGATAACGCCAGACTTTTGCATAAACGATGATTTGCCAAATAAAAATAAAAAATCGAAGCCAATTTTATTTCGGGATGCATTAAGACTACTTTTGAGATGCAACAAAAATACAAAAATTTAAACAGAACCAAGACATATAAGGTCCTAAAATATGTAGGTCTCTAATATGGTTTGTTCCATTTTTTTTGCTCTCCGCATCATAACGATCGTTAAATTATTATTAAACTGAGTTAAATATAAGCGACATTAACTCCATTTAATCAGCCCATGGGAACACAATAATTAGGGCATATTTTTTTCATTGTCAGTTTCCAGTCTCTTTCAGTCACATATTAAATTTTAAATTCATACATGCCTTTTTTGGAAACGGCGAATTTACTGCAGGTTTCATTTATATCATTTATATATATATTGTGGACTTCACAGAGATACAGATAACCTTCTATTATAGAGGGTTGAAACAAAGGGAGAAGCCCACACTGACCACACCTGTTATTGATCTGACCGGTCCTTCTCAACTGCTTACAGCAGAGGGCACCAACGATTCACGTACGTCTTGGATGTCTATTCATTTAGTAAACATTTCATTGGCTGATTGGTTTTTTAAAAAAATCCATTCACCACCATCTACAGTCTCCTCCTAGTTGACTGTCCTCTCCTTTATAATCGGACGCCATATAATTCTGAATCCACTTTGTTCTACTTACTGAGACTGTGTGAAAGCCGCCCAAGCAGCATCTTCCATGAAGCTGACAAGATGTGGATTTTTCTTATAACCAACGGCGAACGACATTAAACATTTTGATAATTCGTACAATTAATGGCCTCATGACAGTACAAGGGAAAAGGTTGCTGTTAAAATGAGTAAGTTCAAAATAATGTCAAAGCAATAAATATCTACTTTCATCTTCATTTTCAAAGCCTCGTGAACTTCTGCATTTTTCCCAGTCGTTCGCATTTCTTGTGACCGCATCGTGAATGTCCTTTGCAGGTGCCAGAAAGAGTTCAACATTTCATTGTCACAGAAACCCCGATAGAGGGCGCGCGTGTTCATTCTAATAATCAGAGAGGTTTCTAGAATGTGCGGACACTTGTGTGTCCGCTAGAGGGAGCCGCACAAATTCTGACGTTTGAAAATGGCAAAGCTTCATGTGTGAAATCTCATGTAAAATGTGTTCATTAAAAAAAATAGTACTAGCGATTTCATTGAAAACTGCGCAGAAGCAACTTTGCGGTTGTGTCTGAATTTAAATGTTTTATTTTTGAAACGCTTTAGTTTCACTGCGGTTGACATGCCAGATGACAACTGATATATCATGTTTTAAAGTGACCTGTAAGTGATCTCGACGTCATTTTATATACCGGTAGTACGTAATGTACCTAAAAGTGATGTTAGTGAAGAAATTACTTAATTTCTATTTAGCAATGTTGAATTGGTGTATAAACGTATTAAACTTTTTTCCACTTAAATTACATTATTTCAGACTTATACGTCGAATTCGATTTTAAGAGATGGATCTTAATAGAACTTCTGATTCCGGCGTAATCAGTCAGCAAAGCGGATTTATTGCGGTCAGCTGTGTAAATGCGCAGAAGCTCAAACGGCTGACATCCGGGGACTCAGCGGCGATGAGCGGACGGATCTGTGCCTCGCGCCTGTTTCTGCCGGCAATCATTCAGGGCGCGGAACGACAGAGAAGAAATGCAACACGCGTATCTGTATATAGAGATACAAAATGCGATGCAGAATCACTTTACCATGTGGTCATAGTACAATAACGGCCAGCGACATGTTTTCGAGATTACAATGCAATATAAAAATGTTTCTCATGGAACATTATTGCACATTTAATGCTCTCGTAATTATTTCGTCAATATCATATATTTTATATTAAGACATAAGATGTAAAGAGAGGTTTCCCTGAATTCTTGTGTACAAAAGAGTGATACACCGAATGCTTAGTTCATCCACGGTATCTTTATGCTGTATATCTCAATGCTCAGCCGTAAGTGGTTCGAGCGTGGCGACATCCCAGCCCAGCTCGTTACACACAACGCTAAAGCGACGAATTGGCTTTAAATTCACAGTATTAAGTCCGCATTGTGAGTGCGTGCATGTTATAATCATACGAAGGCGGTACGATTTTTTTCTATTAACATGCAATTTAAGAAAGGCGGATGCATTGAACTTCATTCTCGCAAGTCCATCCATCCATTTTCCAAACCGCTTGTCCTACTGGGTCGCGGGGGGTCCGGAGCCTATACCAGAAGCAATGGGCACGAGGCAGATTCTCGCAAGTCGCTATCGCATTTTCCCTCGTTTTCCGCTCCAATTATTCAGCGATGCTGGCCGTTTATTTCCACTAATAGAAACTGTCACTTAGGTTAACGGTCATCTCTGGCATTAGAATGTCGCTTCCGCCCTTTACCTGCCTGGTTTCTGGCCTTTCCCAGTGTCTCCTGCTTCACCTGCTTGGAAATTTTGAACCTGGAAGCAACCTGCTGCTCAGTGTAGCTTTCTGCCAGCAGAAACATGATTAAACCAGGATTTAAAAATGCATATTTGTGTAAAACTATGGAGTGGTCTCATTTTAGCTATATATTACTGGATTTCATTTTCAGGTTCAAATTTTTATATAGCTTAAGAAAGCAATTAGGGTATTGATAGGTGAAATTAAAAAAGGAATTTTCAGTGTAATATTAAATTAGTAAACAACTTTTTTATATATTCAACAGTATGTGAATCCATGTGGAATTCCATGCACATTTTTGCCTGAATAAAAAGTAACAATTGTGTATAGCTGACCAAAGCGACAGGGAAGTGGATGGCTAATGGATGTATACACCGCGATCAGGCTTGTCATGGCACACAATGGCAGTACTACATTGCTTATGGTCCTTTATTTCTAGCTGAACATCTTCATATCTGGGTGATGCAAACTGCCTCATGGCTAGATTTTTAGTGCCAAAGAAGATCCTACATAGTAAAACAAAGATTTTACTTTTTTTCAGATTTCTTGCAAAGATAAAGAAATTCTATAGATTTTTTTTGTAAGTACATATACTGTACAATTTAAACTAACTTCCATATTCAACCAGATATGATGTGCATAGAAGGATGTGACTGCCTTCATAGTTGATGCCATTGCTGTCTTCCTGTTCTGCAAGAAGCTGTTCCACCTCTCCCTCATATCTTCTCTCCTGTCAAGAAATTCCCTCAGGTTCGAACAACAAATAGAATCCTGTTGCATAGGAATATAGTTTATTTGTCAACAGGAATCATTTTTAGGTTCTCAGGAAGGATCAGGAATTAGATTGATCAAAATTTTCCCATGGTTAAGAGAAGTTGTTCTCGGTGGATGTTTTGGTACTATTCTTTATTCATGGCTGTGTTCTTAGGCAAAATTGTGAGTGAGCCCACTCCCTTGGCTGAGAAGCAACCCCACACATGAATGGTCTCAGGATGCTTTACTGTTGGCATGATGGAGGACTGATGGTAGCGCTCACCTTCTCTTCTCTGGACAAATCTTTTTTCTGGATGCCCCAAACAAATCGCAAAGGGGATTCATCGGAGAAAATGACTTTACCCCAGTCCTCAGCAGTCCAATCCCTGTACCTTTTGCAGAATATCAGTCTGTCGCTGATGTTTTTCTTGGAGAGAAGTGGCTTCTTTGCTGCCCTTCTTGACACCAGGCCATCAAGTCTTCGCCTCACTGCATGTGCGGATGCACTCACCTGCCTGCTGCCCCGATCCTGCAGCTGATTCAACTTTAGGAAATGGACCTGGTGCTTGCTGGACATTATTGGGTGCCTTTAATCCTTCCTCACAACAATTGAACCTCTTTCCTTGAAGTTCTTGATGATCCAATAAATGGTTGATATTTAGGTGAAATCTTACAAACAGCAACATCCTTGCCTGTGAAGCCCTTTTTTGTGCAGCGCAATGATGACTGCACATATTTCCTTACAGGTAACCATGGTTAAGAGAGGAAGAACAATGATTTCAAGCACCACCCTCCTTTTAAAGCATCCAGTCTGCAATTCTAACTCAATCAGCATGACAGAATGATCTCCAGCCTTGTCCTCGTCAGCACTCTCACCTGTGTTAACGAGGGAATCACTGAAATGATGTCAACAGGTACTTTTGTGGCAGGGCTGAAATTCAGTGGAAATGGGTTTTTTGGGATTAAGTTAATTTTCATAGCCAAGAGGGAGGAGGAGGTAAGGAATGCACACTGATTACAGCACATTGTCGCACCCCCCACATGACGAACCACCTCAGGGATGAGAACCTGAGTGCAACCATGCAGCAGTTGATACCTCAGCACCACACTAATCTAAATGGGACAGTGTGAGTTTTTTCTGGGGGTTGGAGTCCCAGTCCTGGGTTATTCACTGCCTTGTGCCCATAGGCTGGCTGCTAAGTTGGAAGACCTTCTTGCTGGGCTGGATGTAGATTAACGTCATGCCCAGGATGAAGCAATTGCAGGCTAAGGGCCTTGCTCAAGGACCCAATGGAGTAGGATCACTGCTGGCATTCTTAGGATTTGAACCAGCGATCTTCCAATTGCTGGCACAGATCCCTAGCCTCAGAGCCACCACTCTGCAAAGAAGGACTTTGCAAATAATTGCAATTCCATCCATCCATTTTCCAAACTGCTTATCCTACTGGGTCGTGGGGGGTCCGGAGCCTATCCCGGAAGCAATGGCCACGAGGCAGGGAACAACCCAGGATGGGGGGCCAGCCCATCACAGGGCACACTCACACACCACTCACTCATACATGCTCATCAACGGGCAATTTAGCATGTCCAATTAGCCTCAGCATGTTTTTGGACTGTGGGGGGAAACCGGAGTACCCAGAGGAAACCCCACGACGACATGGGGAGAACATGCAAACTCCACACACATGTACTTCAACCAGGGTCCCAGAGGTGTGAGGCAACAGTGTTAACCACTGCACCAGCATACCACTTGAAAATGGAATATTAGATACCTAATAATTATACTGAATCTCGTAGGAATCATCATACTGAACATATTATCTTTGTTTACTCATGTGTCAAATACCATAATAGTTTTAGCTATTGTTAGTGTTGTGTCTTTTGACATTTTACACAGATTATAGGTGAATGAACACACACCCACAGGCTTAGGTTTCCTCAGGACTTTCATGACCTCTGCATTGGTTGGATTCTGGCCCAGGGCTCGCCTGACGTCCCCACACTGGCCATAGGTGATCTTCATCTCACCGGTGGGAGTCCTGTCAAACAGCAGGAAGGCCTCCTTGAACTCTTTTTGGATAGGATTTATAGCATCAGTGAAAGAAACAGCAAACATGAGTCTTTTGACACTTCCATGAGAAGAATACACTTGGAACCTCTGAGATGCATTTATGACTTTCCAGTCACTGTGGAAACAAACTTTACCTCAGTGCTGTACTAATGGAGTAACCATTGTTATACATAGACTCCTTATAAAGTATTTATAGCTTTGCTTACCTTCAATCTGGTCTGCATTAAATTCAATCTAGAAAAGAATTTGGAAATTCTATTGTGAATACTTTTAATGTGTCAAAAGCAATTTTATAAGCATCCGAAAGGGGACCTTTAAACAAAGTGAAATGAGAGATAAACCAAGTAAAATGATAGGATATGTATAAATGTAATTAAACTATTTATATTGCATGGTGTACTAGCTAAATATACTAGGAGTACTAATATATTTATTGGTGTTCTAGGACGTTGTGTGTGCCTCTGCGGGTTTGGGCTCTGTGCCTGTAAGTGGACGGGTGCCAGTTCAAATCTCATGGTTGGCAGAGTGATTGGGTCATTGAGTGAGTCCTTTAACTCCAATTGTTCCCTGCTTTCCCAATTATCTTACTTTGGGTAAAAAGCATCTGTTCCACTAATGTAAATTTGACTTCTCTTTATTGGGAAAGTAACACTCAGATTTACATTTATGGCCAGTACTCAACCTTTAAAAGGCATTTGGGTTTGCTTGTTTAGCTAAAAATTCTGTGGTGGAAGTAAGATTGTCAGGCACTGTGTAATGCGTGACGTGGTTCAGGCCACCTCGTTTTACCTTGATAAAGATTTAAGGTGTTGCCTTCTAAAGGTCAACTTTGTAGAGTGGTTCTATCGAATAACACCCCCTTACTTACAAGGATTAGTATGAAATCAAATATCTCATCATTGATCCCAAAGGGGAAAAGGTGGCTAATCAACTAAACAATTGGAATGCAAAGATGTAATTCGATTGTCTAAATGGCAATTCAGTGACCTGTGACTGTGAATTCCAAGTTGGAGAACATCCGTAATGGAGACTTAATCATTTCCTTTTGATGAATGAAAGCCAAATTGCACCCATCTGGCTAAGTCAAGTAGGTGAAATATATATCTCTTCTGGTCATTTGTGAACAGTGTAACTCATCATAAACTCATCTTTGTTTGCTATCAAATCCATGCACTACAGGTTGTCTCTGGATTCAGGAGAATTATAATGAAGCAAATGGGCTTTGGCTCTTATATAGCCTGTTTTCTGTTTTTCTTGTATAATAAGTAAATACTGCATTTTCTGTTACACTAAATCAAAGTCAAAACGGAGAAACACCCTCTGTCACAAATCCTGATTTCTGTGCAGTGTAGTAATACCGAAGAAACCTTTATTCAGGCGAAAGGTTTTGTATGGGATGGTAGGGACATGCTTAGTATCTTACAGACATGTATTACAGTGTTTACTAAACCAGTCATGATCCATTTATAGAACATATGTAGGTTTTACACTGAAACTTGTTGACCATCAACAAAAGCTAAACTGCTAAGCTGCACCCAGATCTCAAACCTCCAACTCTTTGGCCAAGTGCATGCCAGTTAGCTACATGCTGCTCAAACAAAATGGTGAGATTAGCGTACCTGTCTCACCCACGATTACTGCAGGGGAAACCTGGCATGGACACACTCCTCGCGTGCAAGTCTAACTTGGGACAACCACCAAAGGGAAACTCACGATGACACTCTTGGGGTCGAAGTGATGCTCCTTGGGTGGCTCCAGTTCTGGGGCAGGTGCTGACTTGGTGACTCCTTCCTTGGGCTCTGGCTTTTTGGGGGCCATTGCCGTGTGAGAGGGTGGAGAAGCTCCGATTATAGACAAAGGTCCCCTCCCAGTATTATATACCTAGCCTTGTCCACCACTTTGCTGAAAGGGGGGGGGGGCTTCATTCAATGTTATTTACTAAAAAAGGAGAGGAAGTGGAAGCACAGAGGGCCACTTCAGGGCCGTCACCATTGTTATCAGCACTTGTTCAGCTCATCCCATTATCTCACCACTCTTAACATTATCATTTCTGTAGGGGAATTCATTTCTTATGATAGATGCCGGAGGTGCTAATGATTCATCAAAGGGCAAGAGCTGACAGTAAAGGCAGGGCTCTGATTGGGAAGTCAGGACAGTCTCCAGGGAACGTCCGACGGCAGGCTACATGGCGCAGGCTACATGGCGCAGGCTACATGGCGCAGGCTACATGGCGCAGGCTACATGGCACCAGCTCTCTCTTTTTATAGGCCTTTTAATTCCCCAGTCCTTCGTGACCATCCCCTTGAAGATTCCCATTTAATCTATGCCACTTTCTTTCTTAGCTGAATGTAAGTCCCACTGGCTACACTAATGATATTAGCCTAGACTTACAGTGTGAAGCTCCATAGCAGTAAGTGCAGGAGGGTGGACAATCCCCGGGGGTGGGGGGCGGAGGTTGGCAGTTGCTGAAGTAGGTGCAGCTGTGTGTCCTTCCTGTTGCTTACACTAGCAGCACATTAACAGCCACCCCCTCACACCCATTTGTGAAAGGAATGGTTGTTAGTGTGTCGTGTTATAGTCAGGGATTCGATGCCTACAAGTAAGATCATTTACAGGACTTCTCCGTTATTTTAAGTGTAAACATTTATGTCAAAAACAAACACTTTGATTTCATGACTTGTGTAACAACAGTTCTGCAGAGGACAGGAAGGATTGAAGCACTGCCTGTCTGGATACCTACTCCACATCCCAATGTCACGTTCCAGCGACATCACGTTTTCCACTTGTAAATATTAAAAGTAGTACCACATTATATATAAGTGAAGCAACTTATGAGCACGTTCTACTTCTTTAAAATCGTAGCTGAAAAAATCAATATCTGATTGTAAAACCATCTTATGAAAGCTGTCACATTCAGTGCTCTTATTTATATAGATATGTCTGAAATATTTGACCTTTTGAATCAAAGTAGTATTTGTGGAAATAATTTAAAGGAGTGATGCGAATTCTTACACACACTATTTGATGCCGTGGACACCAGTGAGATCCTCCAGAATTTGGGCTCTTCTTCCGATTATTTGGCATGCAAATTTTCCTGAGAATGGTTTGCAGTTTTCCCAGTTTTTTCCCTGGTAATTTATGAAAGAAATATGACTTAGAATTAACCTAGAGAAATTATTTTATTTCCTCATGATAACATGATAACAACTTAGGCAGTGAATGGAAAAAGAATACATCACAGTCTAAAGAGTTTCCATTTTCTTGTGTTTTAGTCTGTAAATTTTATTAATTGAAATGGTCTCATCTTGCCCTGATCCATAGCACACAATAAGGCATATGCAGTAAAAGCATCAAAAAATAAGTCTTTAATTGTTGTTTAGTTGTTAGGTTTTCTCTAGGCATAATACTTGGCATTTGGGCTAAAAGGTCCATTTCTGTTAACTCCTGACCGTGAAGCCTTCTGAAAATTTGTTCCAGAATCTGTCAGGTGTTTCTTCAGCAGAACTCCAGGTGGACCTTTATGAGAAATGGCTTCTTCTTGCCACCATGCTATATAGGCCAAATGTGTGCGATATCTTGACATGATGTTGTTTGCCTTGTAAAATTTGCTATTGCAATGGATTAAAAAGAATTATTGCATAGAATAATATATGAATTAATTTGAATTACTCTGTAATCATTAAGAAGGCAAGGTCTTTATACCGTTTGTATGTGCGTTACAGGCTTGTTTTCTCTGATGGTAGTCATATTGATTTTAGCTCCCTGCTTCGCATAGTTTGGCACGACTGCCTCTGGGAGTGCTCTAGCATAACTAGTAGCAAAGAGATAGTCCTGCTGAGACAGATTAGTCCCCGTCTCTCTAAAAAGATGTTTTCAACTCTGTGCAGTGACTCGCCCCACTTATGTCCGTTTAAGTGTAAGCCCCCAAGTCCCTGTGTACATATTAGGTCGGCTGATTGGTGTGGTTGGGGCTACGAAAATAAACGCCTTTCCCAAATGCCTTGGTTTTCAATTTCTGCAATATTATATGTCCTGAGAATATGAAACAGTGACAGAAACCATGACAGAGATCATTTCTTCTGTGCATGTTGTGCAAGGCAAGCTAATTCATCACGAGGATTATCTTGCGTACAGCTTTCACATTGTCAAAATATGATTTCATACCTTCAAGGTGATATGATCCATTTCTACATGAAACATAAGTGTCAGATTTGTTCAGTCCTGCACAGATATTTATTATATTACTTTGCCTCAGCACAGGGGATGTCAGTTAACAAAAAAAAAAATTAAAGCAAAGGGTTGTAATTACAGTCATTTAAGTATATGCATGTTGGCTAAAGAGACAATTTACCGCTGCAATGCCACTGCAGTAAATCGCAATTCTTATTGCCTCTTATTAATTTATGTAGGCCTAACATAAATGTTGTAGAGCTGAGCAATGCATGACCTGGTCATTTGTTGATGGGGGGAATAGGTTATGCGATCTGGAGACAAATTGTGTGTCCTATTGGTTCAAAACAGGATACAGCATTTTATTTTTCAATAGGGGCCAATTCTAGCAAGCATGATACTATTTTTGTTTTTTACTACAGACATATTCTCAGTAGTTGGCAGAGTTTTCACAGAATGTAAACATTATAAGATTAGTTACATTCCGACCCCAGAGTTCAGGACTAAGTGAGACACGCTGTTAGCCCTGCATGCCTGTGCATTTGTTTGAATGTCTTTTGCTTGTCAAACTGTAGGAGAGAACAGATCAAACAGCAAGATTACTAATAAGATTCTTGTAGCTCTTCATAAGAGTCCAGTCAGGATGGTGAACAGAACCATGTGACTGCAGGATGGGAGGAAAGGGGATTATATTTAGGTTCCGGAGTAGAGTTGAATTTCATGAGGAATGAAAACAGAAGACAGCCATTTCATCACAAGGTATATAAGGAGGATAAAGACAAGATGGACACCAGGTCCTGGAAATGGGACCACCTGTAATCAGGAAACATGCTGTGGAGCATAGTAGACCAAGGAACAAAGCATAAAGTAATAAGATACATAAAGCATAAGTAATAAGAGACTGTACGACTTAGGGTTGGACTAGGCATTCATTATAACACATAAGTTTTATGTCTTTATTTTGACCAGGTGATGAAGACTTCTGGCATTCTTCTGGTAAAAGGTAAAATGTTAATTTATTTGTACCCTGTCTTATTTAAGAAAATGTTCACTCTAGGCACTGCAATTAGGATGCTTGGCTGTATTGCTGCTGCTACCATTTAACTGAGAAGTTGCTCTGGACCTGCCTCTAGCTCCATTCTGTACAGGCTGAAGTTGTTCATCAAGGACATTGTTTCATTTTAGCTTGGACCATTGCACCACACCCATGGTTGGCTGGTCCCAATGCTGCCACCTCATGGACATTATGACACCTGCATGTGTTATAGTACGGCTTCTTCCAAATGGCAGTGCAGCTTTTTGATAAGTAAAACATGGTCAGGGTCAATTGAAAAGGAGCATGTCTGTTCTGTTCTGACTCTTGAAAAGGGCTTCATGTTTAGACCTAAACAGTTCATACAACAACTACTGAATTAAGTATTTAGCTAAAGATGGTACATATATGCCTGGCAAACAATGTTTATACCAAACAAGAAAAGCCAGTCGCATCCACCCATCTTCCACACTGTTTTCCTGGATTCTGTTCCAACAAGGCAGGGGAAAACCTACCAAGAGGTGCTAATCTGTCACACGATGCAGACACATACGCATACTACAGGCAATTTAGAGACATAAATATTGATGACTGTACAGTGACATCCAAAAGTTTAAAGAGTTTAAAATGTCTGTTGCTGTGAATAGTTAAATGAGCAGAAGATGAAATGATCACCAAAAGGCATAAAATTGAAGATGACAATTTTTTTCCACATTTTATGCAGGATTAGTGTATTGTTCTTATTTTATACAATTATAGAGTGAATAAGCAAAGGTGCCCCATGCAAAAGTTTGGGCTCCCCAAGATATTTGAGGTATCAGATAACATTTACCAAGGTCCCGGACCTTCATTAGCCTGTTAGAATTATGGGTCGTTCACAATCATTGTTAGGAAACGCTAAGTGATGCAAACTGCAAAGCTGTATAAATTCTTTGACTCTTAAACCCTTGTCCCAACAATCAGCAGCCATGGGCTCCTCTAAATACCTGCCTAGTACTCTGAAAAATAAAGTAATTGATACTCACAAAGTAGAAGAAGGCTACAAGAAGAGAGCAAAGCATTTCCAGGTAGCAGTTTTCTCATTTCATAATGTTATTAATAAACGGCAGTTAAGAAGAATGGTAGAGGTCAAGTTGAGGTTTGGAAGACCCTAGAAAACTTTCTGAAAGATCTGCTCGTAGGATTGCCAGAAAGGTAAATAAAAACCCTTGTTTGACTGCAAAAGACCTTCAGGAAGATTTAACAGACTCTGGAGTGGTGGTGTACTGCTATACTGTGCAGCGACACCTGAACAAATATGACCTTTATGATAGAGTCAGCAGAAGAAACCCGTTCCTGCATGGCAGCCACAAAATTCAGCGACTGAAGTTTACAAATGAACATCTGAACAAGCCTGATGCATTTCGGAATCAAGTCCTGTGGACAGATGATATCAAAATTGACCTTTTTGGCCACAATGTTTAGAGAAAAAAGGCTGCCAAATTCCAGGAAAAAATACCCCTCCAACTATTAAGCTTGGGGGTGGATCAGTCATACTTTGGGCTTGTGTTGCAGCCAGTGGCACAGGGGACATGTCATTGGTAGAGAGAAGAATGGATTCAAATCAATACCAGCAAATTCTGGAAGCAAACATCACACCATCTGTAAAAATTTGAAAAGAGGATCGGTCCTACAATAAGATAATGATTCGAAACACACCTCGAAATCTAAACGGAATACCTCAGGAGGCACAAGCTGGAGGTTTGCCTCGGCTCTCTGTGGATAGATCTCAAAAGAGCAGTGAATGCAAGACAGCCCAAGAATCTTACAGAAGCAGATGCCTTTTGCAAGGCTGAATGGGCAAAAAATTCCCCAAGAACTGAAAGACTCTTAGCTGGCTACAAAAATCACTTACAAGCTGTGATATTTGCCAAAGGGTGTGTCACTAAGTGCTCGCCACGTCAGGTGCTCAAACTTTTGTTTCAGGCTGTTTTCATATATATTTTTTTTTTATATTTTTTTTACCTGAGATTGATGGAAATAACAATGTAATCTTGCATAAAATGCTGAAGAGAAATGTGTCTTTAACTTTACGCCTTTTGGTTATCAGTTCATCTTCCGCTCACAGTAACATACGTTTTAAGCAAACTTTTGCATGCTTTTGCACACACACATAGCAAAAGCAGCACTGACGCAACAGTACTACATATTCTGCCACACCAACAATGCACATTTTCATACTTTCGCTTCTAACATTTGTGCTTAAACATATTTGGAACTGAAAACCAGATTACAGATTGTCATGTGTATGTACCAAATATTGCATGCTGCCTCACCAGAGTTTGCATTCTCTGAGGAACATGAAAGGCTAATTAGCATTATCTATTGCCCAAAGTGCCCTACAGGAGACGGGAATGTGCCCCAACCTTGGGTTCTGTGCTGCCTGGAATAGACTCTAGGTCCCCTCATTAGCCTGGCCAGGATAAGCAGAACATAGGCGAATGGATAATCTGTTCAATATGTTCAGATATTGTTGTTGTCCTGTTCCACCCACTGTTATATCAACAGTTCATGTTTATCCTTTCTTACAGCTGTATCTGTTCTCCAACATTGCATGGCAGCTAACTTCTACTGGCTAACCATCAAGTACCTGAAGCTGCAGACCCTCTGGATAGAATGTTGGCCCAATACTGCATCCTTAATGGCCTAGTGTACAAGTCAGATCACTGTTGGGACAACTCGCTAGCTCTTACATGTTTTAAATCCATCAGAAATGAAAATGGTGAAAATATTGGTAGAGTAGGTTCATGTCAGGGTTGCCAAGTTTGGTCATCTGGCTGGAGTGATATTTTCAATTCAAGACAAGTCTGCACTAACATTTACATGTATGTAACAGTTTTATTACCTTGTAGGGTTTGCAAACTACCCCAACGCTTTTGATGTAGCTGATTTTAGCTTTATAATGGAATAATATTGATTCGGCGTAAGATTTCTTGTGTGAGAGTCTGAAAGCGTGAGTGTCACATCAGATGTGAGACAGTTGGCAACCCTGTCATATACAGGGACCCCTCTTGTCTGTGTTTGTTCCTGGTAGTCTAGTTTCCTCCCAAGATATGACAGATCACAAGAATCATATAACTGTAATTCAGAGATTTGCACATTTCGTCCCATGCATCTTCAAACTACCTTTCCTGGTTGTGTTCATCTGAGGCCTGGAGCCTATCCTGGCAGCAGAGGGCGCTAGGCTGGGGTACTTCCTGAGTGAGATGTTAATCCATCTCAGCCCAGTTACACACTCTCAGATCCAATCCACACACACTTTATTTATAACCATCAACTAGCCTAAGGGCTTGTCTTTGAACAATGGGAGGACAGCCACATCACGCAGGGAGTGCATGCACACTCTGCTCATTAAAACTTCATCCAGATTAATATTAAACTTAAAAATGTATTTCTTCAGTGAGGAACAAGAAGATAATATTAAATTATGAAAGCAGAAGTACAATAAAGTGAAAGCAGAAGTATTTATATAAGCTAAGGTGCAGGAGTGTAGAAAGGCTTTTTTTTTGGTGTCCGAAAAAAAGAGATTTGCATTAATGCAAACAGGAACAAGTGCTGGAGAAAGTCTAGGAGAAAACCGAAAACTGAGCAACACTGCATACTGCATTAATAAGCTAACAGAAAACTATATGTACCATTTATTCTGTAATACTAGAAAAGGTTAGTATATTGCAAGTTGCAAATATTACGTAAAAAGGCAAAAATATATATAAAAAACAAACATTTCTTTTGCTTTCCTATGTTGAATCTCTTGTATTTTGTGCCTTTATAGTACAACGCCATCTGGTGGATAGTCTAGGTCAATATCCTCATCTCTACCAGTAAGCTAAAAATTTCCTTTTCACTTTAATGAATATTTAAACCAAAGAAACTATAGAATCTTATCTCTTCATCATGTCATACATAATTAAGGTTTTTGAGTATATATTCCAATTTCCCTGATATGTGCTTTTCACCTTTTTTTGCATCTCAGTAGAGAAGCAGAGAGTGGCATGACTGCGTGAATGTACATATTAACCTGTGTGGCACATACAGCTATCACATGCTATGAAAATGTGATTGGATGCCCACAACGAGCCTCTCACAATTATCATCAAAGGTAATGGAACCTATGGCCATATCTGAGGGATAGAGTAAAGGCAAGAGGAAAATAACCACACTGCATTTTTTTCTTTACGTTAATTACCATTCCCTTTACACAAAGAAATTAAATAAAATGAAAACTACCGGTGCATGGTGATCCAGTGGTTTCCACTGTCGCCTCACCCCTCTGGGACCTAGGTTCGAGTCTCCGCCTGGGTCACATGTGTGTGGAGTTTGCATGTTCTCCCCGTGTCATCGTGGGGTTTCCTCCGGGTACTCCGGTTTCCCCCCACAGTCCAAGAACATGCTGAGGCTAATTAGAGTTGCCAAATTGCCTGTAGGTGTGCATGTGTGAGTGAATGCTGTGTGTGTGTGTGTGTGTGTGTGTGGGGGGGGGGGGGGGGGGGGGGGGGGTGTGCACCCTGTGCTAGACTCCAGCCCCTTCTCCCCTCCCTACATCCCTCCTCTCCCACACCCCCCCTCCCAAAAAAATATCTTTGAGAAGATGGATGGAAGGAAACATTTATTATTATTAAACAGTTGAATTCTAAGCCACCTTTTTCATACCACAGTCCCTGAATACACCCCCCAGCAGCTCTGTGGATGCGCATTTCCGCTTTCTCATTTCAGGGGCTGTTCACATTCTTGCACTGTGTCTTTAAGGAGAGGTAAGATACATTTGTGATTCAATAATTAGCACTCGGTTTAACAGTTTGGCCAAATCACGTTTTTTTCAATGGCTTTTAGACAGTGCATGTAATTTAAAAAGAAGTGAAGAGATGCGAATTGTTTATAGAAAGCTATGCTGTTAATAGCAGTGATTGCACTACACAGCCAGAGAAATTCCCTTTATCTGTACATTGAACATGAAGAGGAGCTGTTTGTAATTCAATGCAGCTTTGTTCCAACAATACTAATAGCATAAATAATAGTACTAATTGCATGTTTAAAGACATTGGTTACTTTCATGTATGTGTGCTACAATGTATCCATATATATATAAATATAAAATGTTAAAAATAATATAAATTATCCATCCATCCATTTTCTGCAACCGCTTGCCCTATTCAGGCTTACAGTGATTATAATGTATGATGTACACTTTGTATGTGGGCTTAATTAAGCATTTTTGGATGTTGTACATATAAATCACAAATATTGTTCAATTATGTAAATTTAGTCGTCACAGATACATTGTTATGGCAGTGTCCATCAATTTTCTATACAAGCGTGTTAGTAATATACGTATTTAAATGTTTAAAATAAAACTCTGTGTGTCTTATAGTGAATTTGCTAAAGAAAATAAGTGAGTCTATGCCCTTTGATGAACAGGCATTTCATCCAGTGCGTCTGCCTTGTAGCCTGGGTTTCCCAGGAAAAGGTCAGGGTCACTTTGACCCCAGATTGAATACGGAGTTAATGAACATGAAGTAACTCAGTTCATGACTTCCGTTATCTACTATATACTTCATACAGTTACTCTCTATATTAAAACCATTGTACAGTTTTCTATGGGAAAGTTAGATTGAGAAGGTGTTTCTTGTTTCTTAATTTAAATTGATACTACCGGTGAGCAAAAAATACAGAGCTTCCTTCCAAGAAAACTCTATTTTCATAGAGTTGACATATTATCTGAGGAAGTGACCAAGCCGCGGGTTGCATTTCTACTCGGGGTTTTCCTACAGGATATCAGTACAGAGTGAAGAGAATACGACAGATTTTGGCTCGGTTCACGACGGCCAAGGAAGAAATGTTCAAACAAGCAAATCCGATGCGTAAGTGCGACATCTACCGGAACCATTTGTCTAATGCGTAAAAAGCGACTGAGAAAGGGTTGTATTTATTTTGCTGAAGATTTTGCCCAAGTTTGCGAGGAGTAGAGTGCAGGATCAGTGTGCCTGTAACAATCATTCTTAGGGGCAGTTCTTAAGCATTCAACAATAAAATCGCTGATAGCCGCGGTACTCGAACCGAGACCTTGTTCTTAGGAGAGCCAGACGCCGTCAGATCAAAGTCGCCTTACTGGTAACACATTTTATTTTTTGGCATAATAAATCACAGAATTGGATGCACTCAGCAGCATAGGTACCTGATACAGATCATCTGCCAAATCAATACTTATAATGGAAAATAAATGAATTATACTGGAATCATATCCGGAAAATCAGCTGAAAAGCACCATAGGAATTAATGGTTAGTTAAAGCTTATTTTTTTCTTTTAACATAATAGCGTTTTCCATTTATATACATTTTAAACGATTAAGTTAAATGCAAATGGCGTATTTTCACTTAGAAAATAAAAGACCGTTTTCCGTTAAACGTGCCTCCTACGAAGGATATGGTGTGGAGATGGTAACGGCATTTCCACATTTAATTGACTACTACGGATTGCAAATTATTGCTTTAACTTCTATAAGGTGAACCTGCATAATCGCGCAAGTGAAACTTGCTGAATGAAAATATGGTCTGCAAAATCGATTAGAATATATCAGTTGTTGGAATAGCTTACATTTCGAAATCCTGATATCCAGTTTCAACTGATACGATTTATCTCGGCCAAAATATAAATATAAGCCGTACGCCGTATATTTTGTCTGTAAAAAGCGCAGCATTTTAAATACATACAGGTGTACATCCTGTCACTGCGACTTCTGTCTGATGGGTCAAACTGTGCGCAGAAACTTATTGGCTAGTACAGTTAAGATGGGGCTTCTGGCTTCAAGAGCAAATAGGTACAAAAACGTGCGCTTAAAACACATTAAGGACTATTATTAAAACCACAAACACGAGATAATGTGAAAGTAATAGCTGAAACGCCTAATTGTTGAATATCAAAAATTAGCACTGGAAAATGCGAGTTACATAGCCGAAAATTAGTTTCTGGCAGGCCTATTTAAATTACATTAAAAATAGGCAACGGGTCCCGTTAAAGGAATGCATTGATTTCATATTCCCCACAATTTAGCATTTCAGAATAAAACAATGTCCCGATCGTAAGGTACAGTGAGACACTCGTATGAAAGCTTATGAGCGAATGGTAGTGTGAAGAAGTGGGAGCCGAGTGATGATCGTACCTGAAGCCGCGCTCAGGTTTCATTCCTGGCATCGCCTGCGTCAGAGACAGCTGCCCTGGGACGCAGAGCGCCTCGGAGAGAGCGGGACGCCAGCTTCTGGGCTGAAGACTTAACAGGCTATTATTTGCTTTCTTTGGAAATATACGTTTACTGTTTAAGGTAAAACCAATTGTTTCCTGCTATCTGTGTGATTTGTTTCGCTTTGATTTGTCTTTTAAATGTTTTTTTGCTTTTGCTCTTCTAAAGGCGTCTTCTGACAGTCGCAGTCTTTGAAATTAAAACAGTGCAAGATTGCCAATGAAATTCAGATTACTTTGTGATGTAGTTTTTTTTCTATTTTCTATTCATTATATTTCCTGCTTGTTTCATATATATTTTTTTCTTAATAAGGCCTTAGGTTGAAATATGCTGACTTTATGTTTAAGCTGAATTAGTACTTAAAAATGATACTGATTTGTTTGTTCGACCATTTACCTGGCCTGATCTTTGTGTTCTGTACATATTATGTGCTGTGGATTTGCAGAAAAAATAATAATAAGTATAATCATAGTTCTGTAGAAATTCCATTGGAAACTGTTTATGCCATGAGAACCGGGACAAAATGCCCTGGCGATACCGCACATCGGTCCTCGCATATAATGTTGCTTTTCAAACCGTAAATGTAATTTATTTAATATTTTAGATGTGTAGCCTAGTGGAAATATATGTGGTGCAGACTTACATGATAACCAAATCCAGGTAATTTTCTGCAATGGCAAACGTAAATAAGTTAAGTGGTATAGGTAAAAGTTTATTTTACTATATTATTTGGGAATAGTTACTACTTTAAATTGTCTATACCTTTGCTGAAGAACTAGTTTTTGGGCCCATTACTGCTTGTTGCATGTGGTATGCTGTTCATTTTTTTCCCCCAGATGGGAAATGTGATGGGGAAATCCCATGTGATTGTACCTGTGTATTTTTAATACTGGCTCTGCTTATATGAAAAGAAAATTTCAGATATGAAAAGAATTCCTGGTGTGTTGATTAGAAAACAAGCCAGAAGTTTCTGGAGGCTCTGACAACGGTCCTTTAGATCATTATAAATCACTGTATCTGAAGAAGAATGAAAGACTGTATGACAAAGCACACTTGGAGCATATCCGTCCCCGGGAAGAGCACTTAAATATGAAACCAAGATGTATCTATGGCTGTGGAAGCTAGGTGGCAGGGAGTTGCATCATTGTGGGAAAAGACCAGCACCGGTCACCCCAGTCATTCTTCTGCACCTGAACCTCATCAGGTGCCTTATTACTAGAACAAGGCTTCACTGCAGTCATCATCTCCCACAATCCATGCAGATCAGAGCAAGGAGGTAAACCGGATTTGCCCCAAGTTGTTGTTTGACATAGCGATATAAATGCCTGTTACCCGTGTCTTTGAGTAAAACTGAACGACCTCCCACAAAAAAAGGAGGAGTTACTTCTATCGAATTTGTGCATTACGTTCCAAGAATAATTTTGTGCCTTACGGTCTTTTTTTGTCATTAACATGTAAAAGTGGAAGGGAATGAGTAAAAATAACTAATATTTAGCCATTTGAGTCAAGGGACATATTAATTTTGGCTTTGTTTTGTAATGTAATCTTTATTTGAAGATAGTTCTAGAAATATGTATTCTAAATATACAGTATATGTATACATAAAGGATGTTGTCGTGCAGCAGGTTGTTTGGTTAGAGCTTGTGGGTCTCGTGTTGGTGATACTCCTGAGCATGTGGTCAGAGTATATCTTAGAGCAACGTCTCCTTCCTGATCTCTGGAAAGTCATTGGGTAGGTGTGTGATCCTGCAGAGACGTCGAGGGGGTGGTGGGCTCTAATTTGGACATTTATAGATCCAGTATGTTTTTCTGGTGTAGTGAAAAACCATACTCCTGTCCCACCATGGACTTCGGGTTGTGTACCATAGGGGTGAAGGCTGTCCGCTTGTGGTGAGGGCACCGGGCTGTCTGTGAGTGTCCCTGCATCGCATATACTTGTGGGTGTGGGGATGCTGGTTTTGAGTTACCTATACCCCTAGAGCCACGTGATCAATTGGCTATCCAGCAATGTCCTTTCCTCAGGTCAGCAAAAGGTGAAAAGGTGCTCTAAGTGTTGGCAATTTTAATATTCGAGGATACAGTCTTTATTATCTTCTTGTGAGTTAATGTGTTATTTTGACCTAATCTAAGCAGTTTACCAGTTTAGTGTGAAAAGAATGAGCTACATGGATTATTTAGTTTGTCTACTCCATCACTCCGTTTTGAAATTAAGGTATGATGACATTGGTGACAGCTGGCCAAGGACAGGTTTAAGAGGCGGATTTTCTGTTTTGGGTTTGTTATCAGTTATTATGTATGTTTAACATTTGGATCTTTGCGATACAACAATCTGCTTCTTTGGAGCAATGAAAGTGTGCAGTTTGACCTGACTTACAGTACCTTGCGTTTGGCTTGCATAATTAATTGCTGAAATATTAGCAGAAACTTTATGGGTCTCAAAAAGCTCATCTGACATTTAGCTTTGAAGGCATTTTTCTTTGAACTTGGTCCAAGGGCCTTAATTTGGATCATGCAGCCTCTTGAGAAACTTACCACCCATTAATCTGCTTTTTTTTAAGCACTAACATTGGTAATTATTAATTTCTACATAGAAATCGCTTGTTTTGCATATTTTTTTCCTCCCTTAGTTGAAAGGCATCCAGTTTAGTGCCTGTGACTGTGTGTGTGTGTGCGCGCGTGTGTGAATGTGTGTGCGCGTGCATGTGTGTGGGTGTCCGTGTGTGTGTGTGTTTGTGTGCACATGTGTGTGTGCGTGTATGTGTGTGTGTGTGCGTGCGTGAATGACCTTTGATGGGCTGGCTTACCATCCAAGTATTACCCTGCAGTGTACCCTGTGCTTCCTGGTTTAGGCCCTGGGCTTTTCTACTTCCCTGAATTAGATGAGTGTTTATGTGAATTTCAGGGAGAGTAAAAGGGGCATAGACACATCACATGATAGGCGAGGCAGCTAATGCAGAACACAAGCGTGCACAATGCATTAGACTGAGTCACCAGGCGACAGGCAAGGCGATGAACAGGTTAGAAGGCATATGCTTAGAAATGTGGCACTACTGTCTTTCATTTATGGTTTAGATATGCCTACAAATCTGCTTTTGGAAAAAGAATCCAAGGAAAGTAAAAGCTAACATGGGACAGGTATGAATAGTCTCTTGGCACAATAGGGTCGGCACAAAAATCTAAGCCAAATCGGTTGACCTAAAATCCCAGAAAGCTGCGTACTGTCAATATTAATTTAAAACTCAAAAAACTGTCAATTATAAAATAATCTATTATGTTGCAAAAAGCATTGAGGGGTGACTTGATTATATCCATACATCCATCAGTCTTACAATCGATTATCCAGGATTAGATCACGCAGGCTTATTGATACATGATCATTTGTTGTGTTGAGGTGGGAGGGGACAGTTCTAGTAGTTCCCAGTATTATTCAACTATTAGTTTCGATAAACGGTATATTTATCCATATTTGTCATTTAGTGCATAGTCAGATCTCAGTGACTTCTTTGCAAGATATAATACTAGTTATGTTAGATCAGAAAGCAGCTTTTTAGTAGACTATGTACAAATAAAAACCTGTTGTAAAAATAAAGGAATTACAATATGAATACCATCCATACCATGATGGAAACATGCTTAGTTTTACATAGCATGTCATTTAAAATCAACAGAAGCTTTTTAAAATTAAATAAATCCATGGTATATACATTTCCCCCCACAGCCTTATACTGAATAAGTATTTGGAAGATGGAGAGATGGATGGATGTGAATCCAGTACTGACTATGTGGATGAAATATGGCTGGATATATAAATTCCAGAATTGGGATGGAACTAACAGCTATTTGATCAATAAATGCATATGGAATTAGCATGATTATTCATAGTTCGCAAGGGTGTGAACCTCTTCTAAATGAAGTTGTTTGTATAAATAAGCAGGTATAGTTCACACACTTTCATGAGATATATGAGCCCCCCTGCTTTCCTGGGTAAATGAATGGTCTAATGCCTTTTTTAACACTCTTAGTATATGTTGACTATGGATAATGTCATCTGACTATGACCAAGAATGTCCTGCTGCCAGAACACACTGGTACTGTTCAAACAAGGACCAGGGCATACTGGCTGCCTAGTGGGCTTCAAGTACCTATTGAACACTGGTTCTAACTGGTGGCTATCTGTGATTCAGATAGTATTTGGCTCTCTTGAGCTCTGAAGTCATGGTCTCATGTACTTCTCCATCATTAATGATGGGTGATTTGACAGAATCATTGGTGGAATGGGGAGGTGTCTGTTAGCTGTTTTGTAATGGAAAAAAAAATCTGATATAGTCTTACTTTGGTTATCGGCTATGTATGACTGATGAAAGTGAAAGTATAAAATTTAGTATATTAAAATGTCTCATTGCAGGAAGTGCTTGGTCAATTACTCTTGACTATTTCCTGGGTTTATAAAGTAGGCTGTCAAATTTTTTTTTTATATAACTTTGTAGTGGTGAGCAAGAAGTAACTGAATGTTGCAGTTTTTACGTTGACATTTTTGAAACGACTAGTTATTTTCAAGTTAAAATGTTTAAAACTAACTTAGACTGACGACAAGTTAAATATAACTTTATGGTTCTGTACCCATATTTTGCAACTGACATTCAGAAGCTGCTATAATTTGCTTATCCTTGTTGTTTATAAATTTGTTTCTGGTTGCTGTTTGTTAGTCCCTCTTTCCTATATATGAACATAACTTAAGACACCAGCTGCTATTTTAAAGCTTTAAATAGTGATGCAAAAGGCTGGTACTAATTAAAAAACCAGCAAAATCCCATGAATCACTTATAGTGACCCTGTTTTTATAGGCTAGATCAAACCAACTGTTGCACATTGAGTGAGTTTATTCAATGTATTTCCTAAACCAAAGCACCCTGTAAAGTTTTATTTATATATTTTTATTTATATATATATATATATATATATATATATATATATATATATATATATATATATATATATTAATATCTACATATATATATCTACATATATATATAATAAAATATGACACTAGATGCCCTCCCTGCCCCCGCTTGAAGCATATGAGAGTGTCTTAAAATAAGAGGAGAAACCCTGTTTGGGGAGGGGGGGAGTTAATCGTCGACAAATATGGCACAGTGAAGTTCAATAGTTGTGGGAAAATTGCACAGATGTCCATATTTGGCAGGAGACTGGCAGAAGCTGGTGGTTTTGGGGGTCTGGAGGAGCAGCCAAAGGAGAGCCAGATGAGTGGCAGTGCGGCAGCAGGCTGAAATGGGCTGGTCCTTTTGTGAGCGAAGTTGGCACATGGGTCTGTTTATTGGTGCAACGTGAGGGAGCGCAAAGTCTCAGCAAACCCGGAATGAGCAGAGCCGTAGCGGGGACTGTGTAACCTGACACCTTGCTGTGATTGCCAGCAACAGCTGGGCAACCACCGTGTCTGGGTGTGTGTGTGTGTGTGTGTGTGTGTGTGTGTTGTGTGTGTGTGTGTCTGTGGGTGTGAAACCTGTGTCTCACACACACCCTACCCTAAAATATTGTCCTCACAGGGCCTCAAAAAGGGTGACCCCATTCTGTCACTATGAGCTCAGTTGTGCAACCATATGCATACGTGTGACAGGAATATAAGAACCCATAATGATATTTTCATACAGATATAACGATTACAAATAATATCCCTATTAAATTGCATTGTATGAAATGTACCATTACATTATTTTCTAGTTAAGTGTTTTGTACACAAAATCCGCTGAAAGTATATTTAAATGTTATCATTTCGTTCATTTTAAGTATTCTTCAGTGCATATTGGTAGTATGTTTTTGAATTCTGTGTGTTTTTGTTGGGTGTGTCTCGAATGCTATGGGGGTAAATCCAACTTGCATAAAAAATGACTTACATAAGGGTTTATGGAACGGATTACTTCCGTGAGTCCAGAACTACATTTAGAGTAATGTCTCGTGGGGTGATATTTCATTGGTCAAATCAATCCAGCAACCATTCGAAATTAAAACTTACCGTACTCAGGTTTCCGGATTAGCTTTGAATCCCTGTAATTAAAAAAAAAAAATGTATTGAGTGAAAAAGAGCCGCTTAGCCCACTGGGTGTGTGGCTCAGTGGGCTACGCTTCTGTGCTTGTGATCCGAAGGTCGCTGGCTGAAGCTTGGCCTTGGTACAGTTGCAGGGGCCCGTTGCACAAAACAGCTTAAGTATGACACTTAAGGTTTAATTTCTCCTTAGCCAAGGGATTTATTTAAGGGTGTTGCACAGAATCCCTTAAAAGGTTTCCTTAGTTAAGGAAAACATTAAGGGATTTACAACATTGAAAGTCGTTTTACAGCAGTAGAATTGTCCTGTTTCCATATATGCTTGCATTTGCACCTGCTTGCGATACCCATTATCGCCTCACAAAGTAAAAAAAAAAAAAGGGAGGAAAAGATTATACTTTTGGAGGAATACAATAAAAGAAAGAACATACTAAAAAGCAAATATAATCCGCAAATAATAGCAAACAGAAAACAATGAATATGGGAGGAAATTGCAATAAAAATTAATGCAAGAAGTCAGGTGAAAAGGTCCATCCGAAAGCCCAAGAAAATAGAACAACTTATCTGTTCTGGCCAAAAAAAGAGATCACTAATTGCAGGAGAGAATGCGACAAAACTGGCAAGACTTACCAGTTTACGTTAACCTACAACTTCAGATTGGTTAAATGACTAAAGGACTTGAGGGAACGGTTAACGTTAGTCTGTGTTGCTGACAGTGAAATAGATCTCTGTACATAAGTTGCTCATCTTCTTTCAACAAGTTATTAATACACATTAAAGTATTTAAGGTATAGATATAAAGTAGACTGTAAGGGTGGGTAACCTTATAGGCTATGGTTAGTTAGCGAGCTCGGCTGAGCGTGAAACCGGCTTAACATTCTATGACACTTGCGTTTAGACTGCAACCTAATGTGCTAGAAAATAAATAATTCATTCACCATAACACCAAGATATGGAGAAAAACTTATAGAATTTTAAGGAAACCTTAAGGAGGATCACCTACAGAGAGCAAGATGGGAATTATTAATAATAATTATTATATACTTAACTCTCACACCTACCCTGGTCAAATTGACCCCAAAGGCGCATGTCAGGTGACTTCTCATGTAACATAATTATTGTAGGAGCATGTAAGAGATAACAGGGTGGATTCAGTAGATTTGGAAATCACCCACATCACAATCCAGTATACCATTGCTTCTAAGGCATCGCATAACAAAATGAACCTTAATCATGGCTTGTTAGGGACTTTGTAAAGCCAGCCAGTGTTTGGTAAGTCAAGAATGAATTCAGGACCAGGAAGTCAGTGATTTAATGAGACGATATGCATGACGGTTTACATCATAAACATTTCCAGAGATTACAACATTCAATGTGTCATCTGTCTGGGGGTCCCACGAGGGCTGCGTTGATCAACATTGTTTTATAGTTTAATTTTAATAACACTGGAAACTGTGTAAGCAGACAGGAATTTTGAAAAGGTCCCCCCCCCCCCCCCCCCCCCATTGACCAAGTTGCCATTTTACTCTCTGTTTCCGTGCAGCTTGTTGTAGTAAAATCCTGGAGTGGCGTGAGTTCTTCGCAATGCGAAGATGGCCGGCCTTCTCAATAATGCTGATGTCTTCCGCCCCTTCACCACGGAGTCCCTGGCTGAGATTGAGAAGCGGATCGCGGAAAAGGAGCAAGCACCGCCTCCAGAGGAGTCTGAGGAAGAGACAGTTGGGCCCAGCAGGGACCTGGAGGCTGGCAAGAGCCTGCCCATGATCTATGGAGAAACACCACCAGAGTTTATGAATATTCCCCTGGAAGATATGGACGACTACTATAGCACACAGAGAGTCAGTCCAGAATGCATGACAAGTGGTTCTATGGTCTGAGGACATCCAGGACTTAGTCCAGAAACTGTAGCGTATCATAAGATGGTGATACTACCTGTAACAGTGGCTACAATTTCCAGGGCTTTAGTAAGAACATTCAGGGCTTACGTTTTGTTAGCTCACCCCTTGGTTGCGCCCACGCCCACCACCATGCTCACCATGCACTGCAACACCCAGCATGTCCAGTTTGTTACATCTCACAGCATCAACAAGACACAAGTAATGTGACAGTGTTCATAGCAACCATGCAGACAACACCACTCTAATGGGAACTATCAAGGAATGTCTGTAGTACTGTACATGCATTGTTTCTGTTAGATAGGCCTGTATATATATGTGTCTGTGTGTGTGTATATGTGTATATATATATATATATATGTATATGTATGTATATGTGTGTATATATATATATATATATATTTATATATATGTATATATATATATATATATATATATATATATATATATATATATATATATATAGTTAAAGCAAAGTAATCATGACTTTTGTTGCCTTTTTTATAAATGCTTTCTGACAAGTTTCAAGAGGACCCGTTGCATTTAAAATTGGATTCAGGTACAGTCGAACCTCGTTACTACGTACAAGACGGGATATCAAAAACATGTACGTTATAAGCATAGAACGTTGTAACCACTTAATGCAAGATGGATGAAAGAACTCACGAAATATCCATGTAAATGATAAAACTTTAATAGAATAGACCCTTAAATTGACTTCAAAACAAACGAACACATTATTACTTGTTAAATAATTCGGCAAAGCTCATTTGGATACTTGAAATTTTCCTTAAATTACTCACGGTTACTTAGTGCCGGCCGGCGATAAAAGGCAACGAAAATACACAACGGCTGGTCAAAATGGATGTTAAAATAAACATTCGCATCCAAATTGGCATTTGGCCTGAAAATATTAATGAAATATTGGTCAAATTAAATCATAAAATCCTTTACTTCCATTATTATTCTGAATTCACAATTACCGGCATGACCGGTATTTCACAAGGTTTAATAAACAAAGAATACGCACACAACACTTAACAAGCCATTACTACGCAGTCCAGTAACGGTCGGTCAAGGCAACTCATTTAACGCCAAGCAACGCAATAGACAAATGTGCATTGTCGGGCTAAGATCAGGTAGATACAAGTATATGTAGCGACACAAGTTGTGGTGGGCCGGGAGAGCGCTGTACGTTGTAACGATGGTTAGTTTTCGTATTTTCTCTAGAAATTTGGATGTTATATCGAAGTTTACGCTGTAAGGGTGTACGCTGTAAACAATGGCTGCTATTGGAATAATACATAGGCTAAAAACGGGAATTAGAAACCTGTACGTTGAAAAGGTGAAAACGTTGTATCCGGGGTACGTAGTAACGAGGTTCGACTGTAATAAACAGCCAACTCTGAATGAATTGTGATGTTAGCCAAATGTGGCAGAAAGGTGTGGTATTTGGCTTGGTTCAACCATATGTGATGTGAAGGGATAGATCCAGGTAAAGACTGTAAGTTGTACAGTGAAAAATATATTTCAATGTATTGGTGGTAGAGATAAAATATGATGCATTGTTCAAAACAAACCTGCACAAATTGCACTTGTTCTGTATCTCTGATTCTAAACATCGTCTCTATATCTTACAGACCTTCATTGTCATCAGCAGAGGGAATGTAATCAACAGGTTCAATGCTGAACCAGCCTTGTACATGCTGAGCCCGTTGAGTATTGTTAGGAGAGTAGCCATCAGAATTCTTATACATTCATATCCTTCACGTTAAACTTGTTGTGTGAGCATGTGTAGTTGTTAAAATTTGAAACACAAATCGTTTTTCTTCTCATAGGAATCAATTTTATGGTAGTTTACAACTAATTAATTTAAGAGAGTTGTCCAGCAGTAAAGGGGTGCACGAATTGGATGTGTGTCCTTTAACTCTGTATCAAGGCTTTCACCATGGTCATCATGGCAACCATTATAACCAACTGTGTGTTCATGACGCTGAGCGACCCACCACCGTGGAGTAAAGACGTGGAGTAAGTTTTGTTTTTTCTTTTTTGCCTGCTCCCTTGCACTTCGCCGCTGTTGTCTATACACTCATTGGCAGTTAATATGCCAGTCAAGGCTGATTTTGATGATTAAGAAAAGATGACAATGACATTAAAATGTCTTGTTTTGTAGGTATGTGTTCACTGGTATTTATACCTTTGAGGCGACAGTTAAAGTGCTGTCAAGAGGTTTTTGTGTTGGTGACTTTACATTCCTTCGAGACGCATGGAACTGGCTGGACTTCATTGTGATTAGCATGGCGTGAGTATTCATCTTGTCACTTTTCCTGTTAGAAAAACATCTGCTAGAGGGTCATGGACACTTTGAAGACGTAGTAGAGCAATTAATGATAATATAACTGCAGTTTTCAGTCCTTTTACATTTACTCATGGTAATCTAGCGCCAACCGTACACACAAAGAGTGTAAAGCAGGATACTAACGTACTCCAGTATTCCAGTGTGTATTTTTGTGAAATGTATTTGAGTAAGATGTATTTGGATTTATATATTACAATATATGGTTCTAATGCATAATTTTTATCTCAAATATTTCTAAGTTTAATGTGCTGCTTTTTCACAAGTTCCGTGTGTGTATTTCATTTCTATAATCCATCCATCCATTTTCTAAACTGCTTATCCTACTGGGTCGCGGGGGGGTCCGGAGCCTATCCCAGAAGCAATGGGCACGAGGCAGGGAACAACCCAGAATGGGGGGCCAGCCCATCGCAGGGCACACTCACACACCATTCACTCACACATGCACTCCTACGGGCAATTTAGCAAGTCCAATTAGCCTCAGCATGTCTTTGGACTGTGGGGGGAAACCGGAGTACCTGGAGGAAACCCCACGATGACATGGGGAGAACATGCAAACTCCACACACATATAACCCAGGCGCAGACTCGAACCTGGGTCCCAGAGGTGTGAGGCAACAGTGCTAACCACTGCACCACCATGCCACCCCCTATTTCTATAATAACAATGGATTTTAGTTCTATAATGTTTATCAACCTAATGAAAATACAAAAACGGCTGGAATGTTTCAGTTACACTGATTTTGTGACATTAGAATTGCACAGTTACGTTACATCTAAAAGTTGTAATGTAATATGCTAGGATAACATCCACATGTCTTCCATAACTGCTTCTGTAGTACAGGGTCTTGGATGGGATAACAGATATTATTTCAATACTTCACAGTATTACACAATTTACAATGGTTGCGCCGAATTAGAATTTGAAATATGATGTATTCACCAGAATACCAAGATTTTGTCAGTGACTTATCTATCCAAGTTTTCCATTACATTCTTGCAAACACATTAAATTGATTAATTTAGGAAACAGTTAAACATTACATTTGGCCAACTGATCCAGTAGCGCGATGCCCCCCGTTCCCCCGATCAGCAAATTTTATCTCCCCACCCTGATCAGTGAGCTTTACCGCTGGCACCCCACCCTTTGATTAGCATATTACTTATGCTCCAAAATGTAGCTCAAATGGCCACCTTAGGGGGCTCCCTCCCCATGTCAGCTTAGGGGCCTCCAGAGAAGTTAGTCCACTGCTAGGTCCAGTTAAGGTGGTCCGGGTGTGTATGTAGTATAGCTTCCCTAGTACACTCTTCTTTGAAGGTTTCTGGATAAATTCACATTGTCTGAAGACCAAGAGGCTGATGAAGGACCTTCTGGGGCTTACAGTCTGGGAGGGCCTTAAATTGTCTACTGTATAGAAGGAATGGGGTCTGTTACTGGACTTCACTGACATGCTTCTGTCATCGCTTATCTGAAGGTTGACAAAACCAAAAATGGATGCGAAGTTATTTTTAGTGAGCAGTTTTGTCCAAAGTGGCATACAAGTGACAAAGGTTTGGAACTAGAGCAGAGCCAGTCAGCATTCAGCACCACTGGAGCAGTTGATGTTAAGGGCCATGCAATCCAAACCACAGTGTTTATGTCTCCGACTTTCCAAATAAAGTCACAGTTCCCGAACCCCTGGCCTACACAGCATCTCGGCTCAAGACAGTGTGTAAAAGCCAGTACTGTGAAATATAAATTACAGTCATCTCCATGAATTCAGAGTAGATTGGTAATCTATGTGTGTTTGAAGGTGATTCACTTTCCACAATAGCTTGGTTTTTACTTTCCATGCGCTTTGGTGTTCTAATGCCTAATTTCCATTAGGTATATAAATTGTCTAGTATGCCTGCTGTTAACTGTCAGTAGGGAGATAATGATGTCATTTGTTTTCAGACCTGGGCCAGGGTGTCTGCAGGGTTTTAAAAAGTATTAAACGGTAGTAAATCAAAATAGCAAAAATGAACGCTATTAAAAGGTATTGAAACGTATTAAACTTAATTTTACGAGGGATTAAATTTAATATTTCTTTTTAAACTGTGAGCTGTCCATTTGTGTTTAAAAATGTATCTGCTAAAATTTGTGTAAGTTTATTTAAATGTGCAATTAGGCTCATTCATTCTAGTTGGTTGATATCTAGGATGCGGATGTCATATTCAATGGTCGTTAGACGCCTCAACCATTTTGCGCGCTGAGCTGGATACTGGCTGGTTTGTGAATCTGCTCAAACGTCCAGACCACCAAACATATCGTCGACATGGGTAAATGCAAAATCTCGGACAACTGACTACAGGACCCGGTGTTTAAAGAACAGCTCAGGCCAGTAGTAGGAAATAACCGGCAGAGTTGGTGTTTGGTTTGTAAAAAAACATAAATATCACCCGGATGGGGGTTAGCGTTCTCCGGTCACATACACATTGCACTAGCCTTGAATCTGAAATGCGTGGACGTGTAGAGCAGTTATCAATCTCTACATTCTGTGCTGCTTCCACCGTTACACCACCGCAAACCAGTACCACCTTCCAAACCAACGTTACAGCTACATCAACGGCAGATCTCTGGATGATTATGGGCACCTTGTGGTATTTAGACAATTCTGTTAAGTCGTTGAAGTGTAACTAAGGAATTGTGGAGTTGTTTAAATCAATGTTTCCCAAAACTCTGACATTGCTAAGTCATCCACATGTAAAAAAAAACTGGGTACATCATCGGATTAAGGCACTTGCCATGATATTGCATTACTAACAGAGGTTCAAGCCCATTCACTGGTTGTAATGGCATCACCAGTTCACATAGTGAATGCCAGTTTGTTAGAACTTTTATCCTTTTATTGAATATTTTATATAATCTGTTATTTTTTATTCAAGAAGTTAAATAAATGTAAGATGTGTTCAAAATCTCTAAAGAGTCTCTAAATCTGTTCCGTTGACCCATGTTCCCTGTTTTTAAATTTGTATTGTGTTGTATTGACCAAGAGTATGTAGTGTAATAAATCTCACTATCAGTGTAAAAGTTAGAAAGGTTGCTGATTAAAACCTTTGCAACTCAGTGTTGTGTTGGTTTTAAAAAAATATTGAGAAAGTATTAAAAGGTATTAAATGTAACTTCAGGATTTCTGTATATACCCTGTGGGCATTTATCCTAACCTAAACATAGACCAAACAAAATTGTCCAGACTTTTGTAGAAATTTGACTGAATTCAATATGAACCGCATGGTTATATGTATTTTGGTTGTGTTCGCAGGTATATCACTGAGTTTGTCGATCTGGGCAATGTGTCAGCTCTAAGGGCGTTCCGTGTGCTCCGAGCCCTTAAAACAATCACTGCAGTTCCTGGTATGTGTTTCAGACTAAAGAAAATATGCTTGTATATGGTTGGATATAAACAACTAAAGGTTAATTGCAGATTTTTAGACAAGTTCCATTTAAAGCAACCAACAATGTTGTATTTTGTGTTTGTCTTGAAAGACATAAATCGTGTGTGGCGCGGTATATATGTTACACTTTCCCTTTGTAAGTGAATGACATCGCCGTCGAATGTGAAACCTGAGTATGTTTTCATAACCTGAAAAATGCCATGAGCCATGTACTTATTTGCTGGCCAGGTTTGAAAACCATTGTGGGAGCACTGATCGAGTCAGTGAAGAAAATGGTGGACGTGATGTCCCTGACAGTGTTCGCCCTCGCTATTTTCGCCCTCATCGCTCTGCAGCTGTTCATGGGAAACCTACGCCAGAAATGCATTTATTGGCCCCTCCCCAACAGTACCTTCGATAATACTTCCTTTGACTTTCTAGAGTACATCAATGACGCAGGTGACTTATCTCTTCTTATCTCTTCTTATTTTGTGGTAACTGCAACAGAGTTTTATGGTGGATGATCACAGCAGTTGACTACAGATTTGTCATTTTAACAGCCAGGAAAACACTTGATTTGTTATATTTTTCTATGTTGAGCATAATGTTTTTACGTATTTTTAATTGAATAGAAAATCAGTACTTTTTGGATGGTGCCACAGATGCTCTACTCTGTGGAAATACTTCTGATGCTGGGTAGGTCTGTTGGTATAAATACTAACTGACCTCTGATTCTATGGTACTGATACTAACTGCACTCAGCTGACACCAACTACCTGGAAATTATCCTCACTGCACTCAGCTGACACTAACGACCTGGAAATTATTTTCAGTGCACTCAGCTGACACTAACTACCTGGAAATTATCATCACTGCACTCAGCTGACACTAACTACCTGGAAATTATCATCACTGCACTCAGCTGACACTAACTACCTGGAAATTATCATCACTGCACTCAGCTGACACTAACTACCTGGAAATTATCATCACTGCACTCAGCTGACACTAACTACCTGGAAATTATCATCACTGCACTCCGCTGACACTAACTACCTGGAAATTATCCTCACTGCACTCCGCCGACACTAACTACCTGGAAATTATTCTCCTAGCACTCAGCTGACACTAACTCTCCGGTACTGATTCCAACTGCTTGCTGCTAAAACTAGCTTGAAGACAAATAGAGCTACATGGTGTTATTCCCAGCCTTAGAGCTTTTTATGTCTCCAGCCTTACTGGATACTGCAGAGGGCCCCAGATATCAAACCGCTTTCATATGGGCCACAAGAGTGGGGGGCCAAAATGCATTTTCAATGTTTTGACTACGCATGTTAATGCAGATTACATCATGTTTATGCTGCATTTTCAGGGTAAGCTTATTTCTTTGCCATGCTGGAGAATGATTGGTTTGATACAGGCTGTGACAGCTGCTGGTGAGACTGACTATCATTGCTGCCATGTTGACAGGAAGTGTCCAGAAGGGTACACATGCATAAAAGCTGGGAGGAACCCCAATTACGGATACACTACATATGACACCTTCGGCTGGGCATTCCTATGTTCCTTCCGCCTCATGACACAGGACTACTGGGAGAACCTTTTCCAAATGGTACTCGCAAACTTCTAGACGGACATACTCCACCCCGATTGTCGAACATAAACATCCTATTGAGATCTCCAAACAGCATTCAGTCATTAAAGCTGTAAAGTCTTATTCTTTCTAGAGAAGGATAACTTCATGACTTGTCAAAAGTTAATTCCTGTTTTTACATGTAATTTAGGCAATATACCTCCATATTCCTTGGCATGGTTAGCGAGTTATTCGGCCATATAACTAGTGAATTAGATTAGACACATGTTGTTTCAAACCCATTTAAAAAGTGTTTGTAGGCAAAATATAACTTGTTTCAACTTGTTAAAATGTATCAGAAAATACAATCTACAGCATTAGTGATGTCATTTTCCTAGCAGGTGTCATTATTCAAAGCCACATAAATCAAATTCTACCTATTTCTAAAGCTATATATTTCACTAGCATATTTCTATGTATTTCACTCAATCATATAACATTGGTAGCTTAGCAAATGAAGCCATTTATTTGAACTCTTTATCCTTTTAAATTGAAGCAAAAAGCAGAATGTTCTTTTAAAGCTGATGTATAGTGACTGAAATGTCAGCTGTAATGTCATGAGAAGTTTCATTTCTACTGCTTCTAATGTGTAAACACAGTTTGTCATTTTCTCTGTACTGTGGAAAGTCAACATAAGGTATGTTTGGACACGTTAAACACTGGAAAATAAGGGTAACGGATTCACCTGAGCATGCCTTTAGAATGTAAACTGTAGCACCAAAAGAAAAGCTGAACTCCACAGAGAGCACGTAACAAGAATGCTACCTACTGAACCATTCATTCCTGTGATACTTTTGATGAAAATTCATCCATTTCCTAACTGCTTATTGCAAAGCAGGATAACTGTAGGTCTGGAGTATTTCCTAAGACACAAAACGCACACACATACCATGGACAAGATTAACATCACAGGGCACACAAAATCAGGCAGTTCAGAAACACCAACACACCTGTGGCCTGTACTACGAAGTGGGGTTACTGGCTTATCGAGGTACCTTGTCGGATTTAAGGTACCACAGTTGAAATGGACTTCATATTCATTGACTTACATTTTGCCCAGACTACCTTAAATCCGACAAGTTACCCCGATTAAGCCAGTAACCCCGCTTCGTAATACAGGCCACTGGACTACAGGAAGATTTGGAGACTGGAGCATCTGGAAGGGAATCCATGTGAACACACAGAGAACATGCAAAATCCATGCATGCAGGAATCAGGAATTAAATCCACGATCCTTATGGAAGCAAATGCCTGACCTCTATTAGGTTTTTGGTTAGGGTTTGGCTTATCATTGACATGGAGAGTTCCAATACTCCAGATTTTCATGTAGTTATATATGTTAAATAAAGGGATGAAAATATGTAAGGCTCTCCACTGTCATAAGCTGTTTAAGTTGTTTCACAGCTAGCACCATACATAATGACTTCAACTACAGTACTTGTCTTTTCTTGTAGTACTGAAAAGTTTTGTCTTTTGCAGACGCTGCGTGCTGCAGGGAAGACTTACATGCTCTTCTTTGTGATCGTCATATTCTTGGGGTCCTTCTACCTCATTAACCTGATCTTGGCTGTGGTGGCCATGGCCTATGATGAACAGAATCAGGCCACCTTGGACGAAGCCAGGGAAAAGGAAGAGGAGTATGAAAGGCTTATGGAGCAGCTCAAGAATCAGGAGAGCCAGGTTAGCAAGCATAAGCAGCACTCACAAATAATGGCTTATATTTCATTCATGAAATACATAATGCCGTGTGTATTCAGCAGAGGTGGACATTTCAGGTCCAGAGAGTACAAATCCAGACCAAGATTTCATTTCAACCAATCAGTTGAGTACTTTTGGACTATGACTCCTTATATTCAGCTGGTTGGCTGTAACAAAATCCTTGTCTGGATTTGTACTCTCTGGACCTCAAATCTCCACTTATTATTGGTATTCAGTACAAATCACAAATAAATGTAGAGGTATATACTGGGGTGTTACCTTCATCCTTTCAGTCTGAGTGGAGTACACTGTGCATCTCAGTACGCATTGATTTTCCACTTTTTTATTTTTGTGCTCAATGGCAGCTGCAAAACAGCAAGATATCACTAGCCAGCAAAAAATCCAATAAAACAGATGGTACCTCAGAACATGGCTTTGCTGATGATGAGTGCAGTGCTGCAGATGACGGTGGAGTTGCAAAGAGCTGCAATGGCAGAGTTATGTCCAGGCAGATCCTCAACAATATCTCAACTAGTAAGGAGGTGAGTAACTGTGCAAAAAGCAACTATACACACACAGATAGATAGGTATCTATATAAACTCTTCATGCGATTTCTCTTTGCTTCACAAGTCAGATCCTTGTCTGCCAGCTTTCTTCTTGCCCGGCTCAAATACACACTCAATTATACATTTTGAAATATGTGGACTGGGGTGTTGTCCTAATGTGGCTACAGCAAAATAATATGCATAGATAAGCTCCAGGTAACAACAACAGGAGTAGGCGATGTAGCCTGCCGACAGAGGATGGCCGCTGAAGCCTCAATTGCCCTAGTAAACATGAGCTTCGTGGGTATAATGGCTTAGAGAGTTCCCAAGTGTCTGATTATAATATTATGTAGCTATTTGGATAGGTTAGCTAATGTGACTTCAGTAAGTGGCAAACGAGTGAAGAGCTGTGACTTTCCTGTGTAATTCAGCAGTGGTGCAACACCAGATAACTAGAGAGTAGACAAACATTACTTTATCAGCAATTCCTGTTGTTTTTAATACTTAGTGTAGACTCAGGGAGCCATGTCCCTGGATATGGGCAAGTTTATTCATGGAAGGCCTCTTCTGAGGCTTTGCTGAGCCAAGTTCAGAACATGGAATGCAGAAAGCATTAGAATTGAATTAGAATCAAAACACCACATCGGATTTTCAGAATTCCTGTTGTTTCTGTGTATGTATCTGGTCCGTACAGTTTCTTGACGGCAAGGACAAAGAGGAGAAATGCTCCAAGGGATCTGTGCCCAGCGTCCTGTACCTCGAGGACCAAGCACAGAAGAAAATAACCGGCAGCACTCTGAGCGTCCTCACCGGCGCGATAGAAGGTAACATCCCTGGAGGAGGTCAAAGGAGATACCTTCAGGGATTTCTCTTTGCTACAGCTACATGAATTTGCAATGAATTTACATTTTTACGTGGAAAAGGCCTTTCTTTTTAGATGAAGACATAAATGATAAGTATATCCAGCACTCATTCACCATTTGGTGTTTAATGGAAAACACAAAACACTGTGTCTAATAGGCAGGCCTTGTTGAAATTAATGGCGACGGCACCATTAATGCAAAAAAGTACACAAATTTTAGAGCAATATATTCTGTCGTGAAGATGACATCTTTTCCAGGAACATCCATGCTTTTTTCAACGAGACAATGCAAAGAAAGTATTCTGCACACATTATAAAGGCGTGGCTGCAGAAGAAGAGGGTACGGGTACTGGTCCGGCCTACGTGCCCTATGCTGCCTTTGATAGGTCAAGGAATGCGGAAAAAAAATTATGATATGTAGGGTCGCCAGGTCGCTGGTACTCTAAGGGTGTTTTCACAGACTTTATATGAACCAAAGTCAGTCCTCTTTTTGATGTTTTATGTGTCACAACACATCCATGTAAAGCACTTTGGGACAACTCTGTTGTGAAAGGCGCTATATAAAATAAATTGAATTGAACTGAATTTTAGTGGACTAAAAAGAGGCCCAATAAAAAGAGAACTCACTTCACTTTGGATTCACATTGCCCATCACCTTCCAAAAGCACTCGGTTCACTTTCTGGTTTACTTCAGCTTGTATGTGGTCTCAGTCCACTTCACATTCATACTTGATCTTTCTGGACACAATTGATCATGAGAGTTATTTCTTCCTCAACAAAACATCATGTTTGTAAAAATGACCCATATTTTAATAATTGCTTCATGGTTTAACTTTACACTTACAGATTATTCACTAATTTACAGATTATTCATTTACAACAAAAATACTACTTGCACGTACAAGCTGAATTTCCTTTCTTTCAAAAAGGCTTGATGAATAGATGTTAATGAGAATGTATTGTAAATGGGGATGTTAAGGGATGTTTTTGTTTAATAACACACTTTAGGCATTAATAGTATATACCACATGTACATATAATCACTTCTACTCGACAGGTGGATAAAATCACCGTTTAATCCCAACCGCATGATCGATCTAAAATCTTAAACCTATCTAGCAAAGGACTCTAAAAACTGAAGCATAACAATCACTGACAGTACTTTTCATAACGTGGAAGATCTTAAGATTTGAAGGTATAATACTTCAATAAAGTGAAACAAATGATATTTTTTTTGCCTTTGGGTATTTGCATCTGGTAATTTTTTAAAACGAAGTGAACCAAGTGACATCACCTTCCCTGTGAGAGGATAAGTGAATTTACCTCTGAAATCTGGAATTCTGTCTTGTGTCACCACCTAAACTCTGACTTCGCATACAACCAGCACGGAATACTACAGGTCGCTAAAAAAAACAACCCCCAATTGGGTAACAAAATACTACACGCATTAACAAGATAAATTTCCCATCTCTATAAGTTGGATTATACTATCTTAAGTTTAACTACGTTAAGAATTCACAATAATTTTTGACAGTTGTTTTGATATCAGCACTGGTATTCAAAAGGTGCCGAGAGAAACTAATTGTCCGCTCCTCGTGTGTGCCACGCCCCCTGATTATCCACGTGTGCTTCCCTGATCTTGCCCAGCTGTGTCCGATTATTTTCACTCAGTCCTTTCTATTTCAGTCCATGTCTTGCCTAAGTTCATTGTCCGTCATTGGTGTGAGTCGATGTCAGATGTTTCCTGGTCCCAGTTCTTTAATAAAGCCCCAGTTTTCCCTGTATTTTGCCTGCTTGCTTGCTTGCCTGCCCGTGCGATCACCCGAATTAACCACGGATCATGACACTAATGGTGCTTTTCCACTGCCACCAAGAAGAGAACCATACTGTGAACTGGTGGTTTTCTGTTATAAAGTATGTAAACCATACCCACACTGACATGGCCCTGATTACTAACAGGCCCGAAAGCCTGACCAAACCCAACTGGATGTGTCACCACCATCTGATTGGCTGAAATGCATGGAGACACCTGTGTTCTGCACATGGATTATCTGAAGGAAAAGCATATATTCTATATATTATTAAGTATTAGTGTCTCATATCATTCCTGATAGCTATGCATATCCTGATATAAACTGACATCTTAACTAGTTCAAATTCAAACTCCCATTGAAATAAAGGAGAGAAACATTTTGAATCTCACTAGGTAAAATAGAATTTTCGATATTAAGAATTGGCATTTTGTCTAGTTAAAACTGAATTTCTGATATCAATATTTTGCAACTGAATTTGTGATCCTCTATAAATGAATTAATGTTAAAACAGCTTGCCATAATAAGGTCTGCAAACTACCCAAGACTAGAGGTAGCTAATTTTAGGCTTATAATTGAACAATATAGATTTGCCGGAAGATTTCTTGTTTGAGTGTCTAACCAGATGCACGGGGGTTGGCGACCCTACATATTGTCAGGAAACTAACCTGCCAAATGGACTTGAAATGAACCAAACTCAGAACATGTCAGCGTTGGTAATTAGAAAACACTTTCTGGGCAGTCCGAGTTCGTTTGGAGCTTTTACATATACTTTTGTGTGGGGACCGCACCGAGTCCACTTAAATTAGCTGAATCCAGGCAAGTGTGAACACGCCCTAAAACCAACCCATTTCCCCGTAAAGACAAAACTATCAGTGTTCATATTGTCACTCTATTTGACTAGTTAGGCACTTCTTTGATTTACATCACTTACCACCTTTGTTATTTTGACAGAACTTGAAGAAGCTGAGCGACCTTGCCCGCCAGGATGGTACAAGTTTGCTGACATTTTCCTGAAATGGAATTGCTGTAAACCATGGGTGATCTTTAAGACATGGATGAACATAATAGTGACGGACCCATTTGTGGACCTGGGCATTACTATCTGTATTGTCCTGAACACCCTATTTATGGCTATGGAACACTATCCTATGACTCCACATTTTGAGCACGTACTCACTGTGGGAAACCTGGTAATGTACTTAACTGACCGTAACTGTAATCAGTTTAGATTCAGTACAAAAATTAAGGGAAATTTCTTTGTATGTGAAAACTAAAAGAAATGATTTGCATATCGCATATCCATCCATCCATTTTCCAAACCGCTTATCCTTCTGGGTCGCGGGGGGTCCGGAGCCTATCCCGGAAGCTATGGGCACGAGGCAGGGAACAACCCAGGATGGGGGGCCAGCCCATCACAGGGCACCATATTGCATATCTAGGCACTTTAATGAACCAAAAGAGTAAATTGGGTGAGAAACAGCCACCACAATCATGATCTGATTTATAGTATATAAGATAGTATACAGTATTTATATAGTATATAATCTGGTATAGGGGCGGCATGGTGGTGCAGTGGTTAGCACTGTTGCCTCACACCTCTGGGACCTGGGTTTGAGTCTCCGCCTGGGTCACATGTGTGTGGAGTTTGCATGTTCTCCCCATGTTGTCGTGGGGTTTCCTCTGGGTACTCCGGTTTCCCCCCACCGTCCAAAAACATGCTGAGGCTAATTTGGAGTTACTAAATTGCCCGTAGGTATGCATGTGTGAGTGAATGGTGTGTGAGTGTGCCCTGTAATGGGTTGGCCCCCCATCCTGGGTTGTTCCCTGCCTCGTGCCCATTGCTTCCGGCCCCCCTGACCCAATAGGATAAGCAGTTTGGAAAATGGATGGATGGATGGATAATCTGGTATAAAAGAAGGATGGATGGTTGGTTAGCTGTGAGAAACAGTGCATGGTTGTGCTAGACGTTGCTGAATGACTGTTTGAAGGGGCAAGAAACTTATGTATGGATTTGACAGTATCACTTTCCTTTGTATAGGTTTTCTCAGGGATATTTGCTGGTGAAATGGTCTTAAAAATTATCGCCATGGACCCCTACTACTACTTCCAGGTTGGATGGAACGTGTTTGACAGCATCATTGTTACCATGAGTTTGGTGGAGATGATGCTCGCTGATGTTGAGGGTCTGTCGGTTCTACGGTCCTTTCGTTTGGTAAGCTCAGCTCAAAAGCTATTTTTATATTACCCCCCAGCCATGTGTATAGGTCACAGTAAGGGAGTTACAACTGCAAAGGTAAATAATACCAGGAGAACAATACTTTAAGGATGCTTTTCCATTGCACCAGGTACTGTAATTTTGGTAGGCCTACTATAAAAAGTACTATGGGTACGAGCTGATTCCAAACATGGGTTTTTTACTATATTGTAGGGCTGGGTGATGTAGACTGTATTGCCAAAAGTATTGGGACAACCCTCCAAATCATTGAAGTCAGCAACTGTCTGCAGAGTCAATAGCTACAGACCTCCAAACTTTGTGTGGCCTTCAGATTAGCTCAAGAACAGTGCGTAGAGAACTTCATGGAATGGGTTTCCATGGCCGAGCAGCTGCATCCAAGCCTTACATCACCAAGTGCAATGCAAAGCGTCGGATGCAGTGCTGTAAAGCACACTGTCACTGGACTCTAGAGTAGTGGAGACAAATTCACTGGAGTGACGAATCACGCTTCTCTGTCTGGCAATCTGATGAACAACTCTGGGTTTGGCGGTTGGCATGAGAACAGTATTTGCCATTCTGCATTTAGCCAAGTGTAAAGTTTAGTGGAGGGGGGATTATGGTGAGGGTTGTAATTAAGGAGATGGGCTTGGCCCCTTAGTTCCAGTCAAGGAAGGAACTTTTAATGCTGCAGCTTTCAAAGCCATTTTAGACAATTTCATGCTTCTAAATTTGTGGGAACGGTTTGTTCCAACATGACTGCGCAGGAATGCACAAAGCAAGGTCCATAAGGACAAATCTGTGTGGAAGAACTTGACTGGCCTGCACAGACCCATGGCCTCAACCCCATTAGATCACCTTTGGTATGAATTAGAGTGGAGACTGAGAGCCAGGCCTTCTCATCCAACATCAGTGCCTGACCTCACAAATGCACAAATGGTCTCCTGGAAGAATGGTCAAAACTTCCCATAAACACACTCCTATACCTTGTGGACAGCCTTCCCAGAAGAGTTGAACCTGTTATAGCTGCAAAAGGATGGGCCAACTTCACATTAAAGCCTTTGTATTAATAATGGGATGTCATTAAAGTTCATGTATGTGTAAAGGCAGGTGTTCCAGTACTATTGGCAATATAGTGTTTGTGTAATATTACTCTCAACATTGCATGCTATGCACATGCAATTCACATCACGAGGACAACAATAGGCAGCATGACTCAGATCAGGGTTTTTCATACCTTCATACTGCCTTGACATTATACCACAAGTGTGTGTGAAGTTAAGTTTTGCTAAAGCATTTTTACTCAGTAACAGAAAACAAAACATAGCAAGTCTTGCAACTTTAATGACCGTTCCCTTTCAAGATTATCTTCTATTTGTAAAAAAATCTGTATAAAGTTGACCTCCGCTGCTTTGGTATGACCTCTGCATGTGCTGTCTGAGCTGTTTAAATCACTTATATATGCGTTTGTGAGAAGTTTAAGAAAATGAGCAGGGAGGAGGAAAGTGAAGAAGAAATGAAGAGTTCAAGCGCAAAAGCCGACAAGCGCCATTCTGACGCATTCTAATTTATAATCCGAAATAATAGTTTTATTGCAAAAACCGACAACCACCGATGCCATTTTAATGCAGACAGTGGCAACTCCATTTCAGCCAATCATAAGCCAGCTAGCGATGACGTCATCGCTACATGGCTGCACCCATGGTTTCTCACTTCGAGTGAAAAATTCTGGCAAGACTGATCCCGTTTCGTATTAAACTGATGAAAATGATGGAAACTTTTGATGAATTAGACGAACAGCAACAAAGTGTCCAATCGGTCAGTCATTTTATTCCCGCCAGCTGTATCAGTATGTTTTTGGCATCGTACACTACCGAGGACGGAATCAGCCACAGAGCAAGGATGTCATTCATCTTTTTACCTATTTAGAAAATCAGAATACTAAACATAGCAACATGGTGGCCTCGGCCTTGAGGCACTATCTAGTCAGTGTTGCTGCTGATGAAATAAAGACACATCGTATGTTGCGGCTGTTTTCTGACTCATGCTTTAGTCAAAATACACACCATTTTGCTTCCGGAGGGCTACCGTCAGATTCTTGACAAACATGGTATGTTTACGAGTATGGTACTGATTGGCAGTGCTTTGATTTCAAAGGATCTGCAGCAGAATTCTGCAGGTCCCAAAGGTCTTTCAAAATCAGTGATGCGAATGTGTTGCACATTGATTCTGATAAGGTTAAGTTCAAACTGGTGTATGGTGGTGATTTCACAGAGCATGTTGTACTGAAAAGAGGAAAACACTGGGCTAATTTCAGGCCAGCTCTCACACCCATGGTGAATTGTGTTAAACCTGCCAAGAGAGATGACGTCTTGAAACTCATAGAAGAGATTGGTGTCAGTGATCGGGTCCGTACATTCTACCAGGAGACTTTCATTGATGTTGGTCGTCAACCTGTCGGCCGGTAGGATCTAGAGGAGAGCAGTGATGAGGATGACTGACATTGCTGACTGCTGTGTGCTAATCAGTGCTGTCCTCTGTCTTCATGTGACGGATTTCTTTGATGCTTAGCATCCCTCCAGAATGGTCCTGTGAGAGCCACTTGTCCAGATTGCCGTAGCATTATTTACCCCAGTGAATACCACAAGCCATATGGCAACTTGAACAGCCCTTGTTGATTTTCCAAATTTCTGATCCCACTTTGGCTTTTTGTCATGTTTATTGGGAAAGTTAACTGGAGACCTATGACATTCTGCATGAATGGCTCACACCGGATTCCATTCTGTTGGCTGCCAAGTCAATCACTTTTGGACACTTTCAGGGCTCTTCAAGATGTAAACAGTGCTCACATGTTGTTATTTTGTGTTCATAATGCATAATACTTGACATTTCAGTGCAATTTTGAAGTTATATAAAAAGTTTGGAGCTTTTGTTTAAAAAATCTTTTTCTGGACTTGTCTGGTTTTGCGGTAAAACACAATCAAAAACCTCATAATATTTTATTTCAATAAAAGTATGATTTTATTCAAATTAACATGTCATTTATTCTTAATACAATAATTCAGAATACCTTAGTTAACAAAATGTTGGTTTGACCAGGAATCCACCACACAAAGTTATTTTTCTTAATTCCACAAAAATGGACTTGTCTGCTTTTGCGTTTGAACTCTTCAAATGTTCACCAAAGGCCTTTGTTGATAGATAAGAAGTTCTGTTTAACTACAGTTTATTTTGAACTCCTTTTTTGTTTAATAAATATAGCAATACCTATTGCAAAAAATCACATCACGATCCTGTCATGCTATCCAGATCTTGTGGAATTTGTTCTTCAGATTGCAATCCAATCAGATTGCAATTGAAGCCTGGATCTCCATCTGTCCTCACATCCAAACATTATTATTACTTTTTTTTTAAATTTGTTTACAGTCATTTTCTAAGACACTTTTTCAAGATGGCAGCTGTATTTTGTGTTTGTGAGGCATGTTATTTGCATAACCAATCAACAATAAACATGTTTGCAAATCCCACCCCGGAATACTGAAGTACCAAACAAGTACTCCAGCTGCTTTGGTGCTTTTGGTACCAATAATGAATTGAAAATCAATGGAAAAGGGAAAGTACCGTACAGTATTTTGTGCAGTGGAAAAGCAGCCTAGTATGCAATTGTATGTCAACTGCATAGAACTGTAGCATTGTCGTGTGTCATTTATGGAGAAATTTTATAAGTGTAGTATGGTGTGCAGTCAGAATGTTGCCATGCGCAAGTAGATCTAAAGAGGGACATACTGACTTTCTTATGTGTTGGAGACAGCTACGTGTCTTCAAGCTTGCCAAATCATGGCCCACCCTCAACATGCTGCTAACGATCATTGGAAATTCAGTGGGTGCTCTGGGGAACCTCACCGTGGTGCTGGCCATCATCGTTTTCATCTTCGCTGTGGTTGGAATGCAACTGTTTGCCAAAAACTACAAGGACTGCGTCTGTAAGATTGCTGAGGACTGCGAGCTGCCCCGGTGGCACATGCATGACTTCTTCCACTCTTTCCTCATCGTGTTCCGCATCCTCTGTGGAGAGTGGATTGAGACCATGTGGGATTGCATGGAAGTGGCCGACCAAACCATGTGTTTGGTCCTCTTCTTGATGGTCATGATAATTGGAAACCTGGTGGTGAGTTACATTATCCTCTTTTTTAGCATTTCAATAAATTTAAAGCACAAACAATTTAAGTTTCACAGTTAGGAGATTATTTGCGGTTATACTAGTATCTTATAGGTTTATGCCAATAATTCTTGTGAGATTCTCTTAACAACAGTTGCTGTGCGAAGGAAATTTGAGATTGACTATTTCTTTGACATTCCTGTTACGTATGGGGTAAAGCAATCTTAGCTTTGACCCTGACACTGCATTTAGTATTGCTGAACAAGGGAATGCAGATGAGGTAGTTTATGCTAATTATATAAAGACGTATTTTTGGTGGTAAAGAGATGTATCACTTGTGGCGTTATTCATAGAATAAAGTGGAAATGGCTCTTCTTACGCACTAACAAATGCTCAACAGCAAACCCTTTGCCAACACTAACATAGCTCTTTGTCTCATCCTCGAGGGTACATTCTGTCCAGTAGGCAAATATTATCCAGGAGGGAAATATGGTATTTATTCAGCAGTGAGACTATTTAAGACAAATGACATGAGGTGGCATATGGTGGTACTGACTTTGGAATATGTTTAAGACTCATCTCAAGTGAGGCCCAGCACAAAAGATGAGCTGGTAGCATACTGGATGAGCTGGTAGCATACTGGATGAGCTGGTAGCATACTGGAGCTCCATGACTTATGGCAAGCTATAAAACAACAGAAAGGTCTAATTGAGAGGGAGGTAGACAGCTGATAAGCGACGAGAGGATACAAGGCCAGTAGACTAGATAAGCCATTTAAACAGGCAGGATGTGAGATGCGAGGAAAGTGAAGCTAAATTTCTCCTTTTATTTGAATCCTTCATATCTTCTCTTACTCTGTCTTTGAAGGTTCTGAACCTTTTCCTGGCCTTGCTGCTTAGCTCATTCAGCGGGGACAATCTGCAAATGGATGACGACGGTGAGCTGAACAATCTGCAGCTTTCCGCACTCAGGATTACCAGAGCCATTGATTGGGTGAAGGCCTTAATTAGAGGGCTGATCTGGAAGATACTGGGCAAGCAGCCAAAAGACGACAGTGTTTTAGAGGAGGCCGATGGGGAAAACCGCAGCAAGGACTCTTTCAACATGAATAACATAACCAGGGAGGAGCCTAAGACAGACTTCAGAGTGCTGGATGGTTTATCTCACTGGGCGGATGATGTCCACCCCAGTGGGTTCCTCCTCAGTTCTGACTTCACCTTCACCGTACCCATTGCCCAGGAAGAGTCTGATTTAGAAATGCTTGATACTGATGGGGAGGATTTCAGCACTGATGAGGAACTAGGAGAAGATGAAAATCCTGGCTCCAAAAAGGTAAAAAGCTCCCTTTATTTGCCAGATGCTTTATTCCAAAGCGATGTACACTTGAGAAAGCAGGGTGAGCAGGTGTGTTGAGCATTTTGGCTTAAAGGCCTTGCTCAGGGACCAAACAGTGCCATCACTGTCGACTGTGGGATTGGAACTGGTAACCACCTGCTCACAGGCACAGTGCCAACTGCCCCAACTTGATCTTTATTTGCCCTTAGCCTGAAGGACACATTTAATATATCTTTACAAATGTTCTATTAGGGACATATTTATAATTAACTTAGACAGAAATATACAGAAACATTTCCGTATGTATTGGACTGAAGTGTAATCGTACAATGATGGAGTTGTTTATTGTGTTTTACATGAGCTGTATATTTAACCTGAACACTGATTTGATCTCAAAAATGGCCATATTACAATTTCTAAAAGGTTTTATTTTTGTTTACTATTGTGTTAAGCAGTTTATATGCAGGCAGCAACCTTACCAGGTCATATTTGATACTGTAGACATTCTTAGATATTCTGCTGTCAGCTCGCCTGAGCTCAGAAAGGATACATGAAAATCTCCTAGCTTCCTCTGCAGAGGCAGTCCATGGTTTGGTAACTATTCCAAGACAGAATTTGTCCCATGTGAACAGATGAATATTGTCAGAACAAATTATGGGGACCTGCACTATTCAGCTCTACCTTTGCTCTACAGATTAATTGATGTATTTACACATATTCCATGTATTAATTTCCTATAATTTCTGTCTCTGCTGCAGTGCATCTCCTATAGGCAACTAGCTGACTATAGTGATACCCTGTATGGCCAAAAGTGTGTCAACACCAACCCGTTCATCTCACTCTGAAACGAAGTGTATTAATATGAATCTAGTCAGTCTATTGTCTTTATAATAGCCTTTACCCTTCTAAAGTGGCTTTCTATTAGTTGTTGGAACATTGCTAGGCTGATCTGTTGCTATTCAGGTTGAGCATTGATGTTAGGTGATCAGCTCCCTTTCTGAGAGTTTGCCTACACTAGCACTTTATAGTTGAACTTGGCCCAAGACTTTTCCACTTCACATCGCATGAACTTGACGAGAGAAGCACAAGCAGGCAGAAATCTTGCTGGACTTGTTGTTGGAAAGATGGCATCTTATGACGATGCCAAGCTGAAAATCACTAACCTTTTCCATATGAACATGCGTTCTGTCGCCAATAGCTTTTGCTGGAGGTTACATTAACGTGCTTATTAATACAACTGTGTCAGCAATAGGTGTGGCTTAATTAGACAATTCCTATTATTAACCAGGTCTCCTCCCAATTTTACCTCTGTAGTATATCTTATGTGGAATTTTTACATTATTGTTAGGGACAGAAGATTAGCAACTGGAAGGAAGAATGTGAAAATTTCCTAATATTACTTGTGCACCCTTACCCTCAACTAGGGTGACCACCTATTCCATGTCAGGCGGACAATATTTACCTAGGACTGGACTGTAGACTACCATTTCAGTTAAAAGGACCTGGATTTCATTTAAGCACAGAGTTCTTGCTGTGTGCTGATTGGTCAGTCTCCTATAATCATGCACGTGTCACTAATGTTCATGTGAAACAGCTGGATGAGTCTTTCAATCAAGAAAACAAAGCAGTCAAAGCACAAGAACTGAACTATTCAGCCAAGCACAGGAGCCTTTCTGTTTGAGAGTAGTTAATAAAACCTGAAGTAGCTCAAAGTGCCCCCCCACCCCCACCCCCGGACATGGATTAGGTGGTCACTCTAACCTCAACCTATAACAGACTGCTTGCCTGAACAAGTACACACAGTACTGGACAGATGCTTGTCAGATTGCTTTGTGATTTCCGATCTAGACCTTTTTATGTAAAATACAAATGGTTTGCACTGGAAGCACTATGTTTTGGACCCATTATTAAAAATGCAAAAGTGACTGCAGTGAAAAGTTTACATGGTACAGTGAGAAACGCAAGATTACAAAGATATTTATCATGTGAGTGAGGATAGTTGCTGGTTGAGACAAGGATGCATTCTGTACCCAGGCCAAGACTTTTACTTTTATACAAAAGATACATAATATTTGTTAGTGTAAGTACATGAGGTATCACTAAAAGTTATGTATTGTATGTTTTTTTTTGTGATCCTAATAATTTTCAGTATTGTGTTTGGCTTACTCAGCGGTTTCTGCGATTTTCTGTGATCTTTCAGTAAGCTCCAAAAATATTCCGGTTTAATCATTCAGGGCCAACTCACGAATAACCTTAAGCGTGATTGTCAATTTTCCAAATGTGAAGGGACTGCTGTATTATGCTTCAAATTAGCAGCACAATTCTCAGTTTAAATTAAACGAAGAAAGTATGCAAATCGCTAATAATAGAACAAAATCAAACATTATGTAAGTTACGCACTGCGCAAGGACTGTCCACGCTAATCCTTCCCGGATCCTCCCTGCATCAACAACAGAACAAGAGCTGCTGCTTTGTTTTGTCTGTGTTATATCTGTAAACTTTTTCTTTCGTTTATCCATTATTTTCATTTGGCAGTGGTTCTTTTAGAGTTTCTGTTTTGCGGGCTCATTTGGGGTTTAGATTTAGCATGTGAAAATGCCACTTTATTACCTTGTGAACTAGCTAGCTAGCTCTACTTGCTGAGGAAGCAGGGATTGTTCGCTATAGGAATTGTGGGATTTATAGATGTATGAACTCTACACAGACGGGATATGATTTTTAATTGCACAATACACTACATCTACCAAGTAAAACAGTGACGCGCCATCAATTCATCTCATTCACGAACCCTCATTTCACACAAGCAAGCGGCTCTGCTTCACACACACACACACACACAAAATGGTATCATATGAGTGCTACTCTGGTAAATTCACTCATGGCACAGACCAATTTTTTCATCGCACGTGCATATATGGGTCACTGTACTGCTCTCTAATGACAATGTTCTCTTGATCCCCTGACAATCCATCCCCCCACCACTCCCTGAATAGCGGTTTGGTGCCCCGGATGGCGTGTCTGAGTGCAGCACGGTGGACTACATTCCCCCTCCACCACCGCCAAATCCAGATGAAGAGGAGGAACCAGAGCCCGTGGAGCCTGAGGCTTGTTACACTGACAGTAAGGTGTTTGGTGCCATTGCTGCATATCTAGAAAAGGCACTGAAATCAACACCTCATGACCTAGATATGCATCGCATTCATATGTGTGTATCCTCTGCAGACTGCCTTAGACGGTGTCCTTGTCTGGTGCTGGACACCTCAGAGGGCAGAGGAAAGACCTGGTGGAACCTCAGGAGAACCTGCTACACCATTGTGGAGCATGACTACTTCGAGACCTTCATAATCTTTATGATCCTGCTCAGCAGTGGTGCCTTGGTAAGTCTGAGGAATCCTGTAGCAGCAGAAGTGATACATAGTTAATGTAAAAAAATTATCTTACATCTTAATTATCTTATGATTTTTACATAACTTACATAAAACCAGCATACAAAATCTTGAGCCTTGTTGCAAACCAATGCAAAGCCATTTATACCCAGTTTTTTTTTATGTACAGAATCCCATGCTGGGAAAATACCATGTGAATAGTGTATATTAATGTATCCTCAAAATATAATATACCTTTGCCTAACAGTATTAAGTTCAGATCTTATTATTATTATTAAGTTCAGAGTCTTTTTACATTTCTTCCAGGCCTTTGAGGACATATATCTCGAAAGACGCAGAACAATAAAAATCATGCTGGAATTTGCAGATAAAGTCTTCAGCTATATATTTGTCATTGAGATGCTCCTTAAGTGGGTGGCTTATGGTTACAAAGTGTATTTTACCAACACCTGGTGCTGGCTGGACTTCTTGATTGTTGATGTAAGTTTTGAAGACGACTTTTCCTGCAGACTCGCATGGTATCCATTTCGTTTAACAGAGAGAGCTTTTTGGATTCTCTGTCTTACAGTATACAGTAGTTACTTATTGTCACATTGATAAAGTGACCAAATATGGTGGTGAATTCAAGGAATTCCAGTAGAGCGAAGCAATTTGTTGGACCGTTTTTTGCCAGTGTGCTACAGTACACAATATGGTATACTGTAGTACAAAATATAATGTTGTTAATAAATGAGACTGAATTTATGAAAATGTTCTTTTTAGGTTTCCTTGGTCAGTTTGGCAGCAAGCATAATGGGCTATTCTGAACTAGGACCCATCAAATCTTTGAGAACTCTTAGGGCTCTGAGACCTCTAAGAGCCCTGTCCCGGTTTGAGGGAATGCGGGTGAGTCCACCAGTACCCTGCTTTCACACACACACCAACACTTACGGCAAAGCCTGAGGGTGGTCTGCATCTGAGCTCCCACATTTAGCCTGTTTTGATGGTTACACAATGAAAGTGTATCCTCTGTGTTTAGTGCTGCATGTTTATATGACCAGGTGACACCTAATACATCACCCGGCAAGTGGTCAGAGGTTGCTGCTTTATGTCCATGGATGTAGTCGTTAGTGATGTTTCCAAGTTTGCTTGAGGTGGTTTTTATGGCGAGTAGAAAAATAAGTAATTCAAAAAGCTGCAGTGCAAATTTGTATGTAGTTATATACAATAAATCTATGCAGAGTCTATATAAAAAACAACTACTGAATTAAAATTATTGATGGGACATAATGTTTTGCTATACAAAAAATAATGTTTTCCAAACTCATGTAGCAATTTCCTTCTGAGTTGAATAAACATGGTGTTTCAGGGTGATTTGTATGTGGCTAATTATTCATAAGAGGTCCATTTCACACATTATCAGAAATGCACACTGCAGAACTCTCATCTCATTTTTCACAACCTGTAACTTTACCCATTACTGTTTTCAATACGAGCATAATGGGAACAATCTGTTCCGTGGTGAAATACAACACATCAATTTAAATCTCGTGGGATAATAATTGGCAAATATTATTGGCATGGTACCCATTAATGGCAGCAATTCCCAATTTGCTGTTTTATTTTGTTGATTTTTAGGGATTCGTTTGCGCCGAAAATGTAAAACAGCTCTTGTAATCTTGATAAGGGATGAGACTAAATTACCTGAATTAAACATGTGAATATGCAAATGAATTATATAAAATATGCAAGAATAAAAATGATTAAATATAAAAATGACTTTGGATAGATGAAAATAATTATAAACATAAGTGTTAACTGGAGGACTTAGCTGGGTAGCCTAACTCTGCTTTGACCTTTTGGTTGGCAGGTTGTGGTAAACGCCCTGGTGGGCGCTGTCCCCGCCATCTTCAATGTGATGCTGGTGTGTCTTATCTTCTGGCTCATCTTCAGCATCATGGGGGTTAACCTTTTTGCCGGGACATTCTACCACTGCCTCAACACCACAACTGGGGTGATGTTCACCATTGACGTTGTAAACAACTATAGTGAGTGTATGGCCCTCATGCACACAAATGAGGTGCGCTGGGCCAACGTCAGGGTCAACTATGACAACGTTGGCATGGGTTACCTGTCTCTGTTGCAAGTGGTGAGTGACCAGATGGCATATATTTCACAAAGAGCAAACTGTATGTTGACTTGTTGGTAATGTTGTTGGTAAAAATGTTGGTAATGCAAGGCATCAAGTACTTATGACTCAGGCAAAAGGCAGTTATAGAACTAAGCACGGAACAGTCAATAAACCAAAAAGGCACCAAGACGCAGGACACTGCCAGAAACCAGAGAAAAAACTACAAATCAGAACAAGAATCAATCAAATATATACAAGTTGCAGAAATAGACAAAATCTTATAAAAAAAAAAAAGACTGGACTACAAAATCAGAAAAATGCTGAAACATTCAGATAACCAAACCATAAACCAAATGCTAAGACTAAGTAGAATAAACAATACTGTAACACTAGGATCATCTGGAAGTGGCTGTAGCCATGGAGAATGAATCGGATGTGATACAACAGCTAGGTCCTGGATACAGCTAGTAGTGAGATCAGACTTTCTAAATCTGGGACCTAGACTGGTACTGTTCGAATGGAACCAAAAGGCTAGCAGAGACGAGAATAACAAAATTAAGTAGCGGATGGGAATGGGCTTGGACCCTCATATGATCTGATAAATGGAGACAGTAGATGACGAGGTGAATATGGTGGACCCAGCTTATGAGAGTGTCATTGAAAACAGATGTTCCATGTCGACTGTTTCGCTCTGTAAACAGTTAAGTACATAAGTACTGATATTAGCTGTCTAGTAGCCTGGACCTTTTTGTTTTCCTTCTAACTCATATGAGTCTGGCATCAGACTTGCAGAGAGCAGCAAAACCAGTTATCTACAGCTGGAATCCCAATCAAAGGGGTGACATGCAGGAACATGTCAGATTGAAATCCAGCTACCCACTGAAATGAGATATCAGAGTGTCTAACCAAAGAATTTGGCTTCGCCTCATTTGGAACTTCAACTCCTTTGACAAAGGAAACCTAAAAAAAACATTTTAATAAATTCAATCTCATTCTATTAACATTATATTTTGTACTATGCCATATTGTGTACTATAGCACAGTGGCTTTGATACATACCCAATGAATGACAGTCTACTGAATGGAGGAAGATCCGAGGCTTTATTCTTACTAAAGTCTTCCTTCGAGTCAGCATAAGATACTGAAATCTCTTCGTTCTTGGTGATCTGTACCCTTTCTATACTGGTAGTACAAATTGAGAAGGAAAACCACCCCACCTACAGACGCTCAGAGTATAATCATATCTTTTTTTTCTATTCAGTCAACATTCAAAGGCTGGATGGAAATTATGTATGCGGCTGTCGACTCACGTAAGGTAATTTTATTGCTGTCAACATATATGGTTTTTCATTGAATGACGGTCAAAAAGTATTAATATGTCATGTGATATTGAATGAACTTTAATTAAATGCAAGATATGCAGATATTTATGTTTAGATCCTTCATATTCCAAAAGTCTTATACATTGCATTAAATACTATAATATAGCCCTTTTTATGGAGAAACTAATCTTCAGTTCCTCAAACATCTACAGGTGGGTCAGCAGCCCTCATATGAGGCCAACCTGTACATGTATGTGTACTTTGTCATCTTCATCATCTTTGGGTCCTTCTTTACACTCAACCTCTTCATTGGTGTCATCATTGACAACTTCAATCAGCAAAAGAATAAGATAAGTATTAATATACCCCTGTGGCCTTTCAGGTTCTGTAGCATTGCAGTATTGTTTGATGCAGTCTCCATCTAAAATGTGTGACAAAATTCAGTGAAGAATAATTGTTTCTGGTTGTGTACATGGGAGGAGATTGCTTCATGACTGAGGAGCAGAAGAAATATTACGACGCTATGAAAAAACTTGGCAACAAGAAGCCAGCGAAGCCCATTCCAAAACCAGCGGTATGAACCTTTATAACATACTCTGCTTATGATGAGAAAAAACAACAGTACCACTAGACTGTCTACTGACTGGCAAACTAATGCAGGATACTTTGCAAAGAAATTATGCTGAATGAAAATGGCTTAACTGACAATGAATATTGCCGAATGAGGTGAAAAGACACAATCCAATTAGAATTCTGTTTCCGCATTCACCATTCTCACTGGCTTATTTTTATTTATTTTTTGATTACTCACACTGCTTTGCTTAACTTGGATGTGAAGGGCAAAATACCAGGCCTGGTATATGACTTCATCAGTCAGCAACCCTTTGACATCTTTATCATGGTGCTGATTTGCCTGAACATGGTGACCATGATGGCGGAGGAAGATGACCAAAGTCCAGAGAAGACAGACATGCTGGCTAAAATCAATACGGTCTTCATTGTGGTCTTCAGCAGCGAATGTCTCCTGAAGATGATTGCACTGAGACAATACTTCTTTACCATTGGATGGAATGTTTTTGACTTCATTGTGGTCATTTTCTCCGTAGCAAGTACGTTCTCCTTTTGTTATCTTTTTAAAAAAAAGTTCAGAAAAGCACTGGAAACTAATGTATGCCTGCTGAATATTAAATTACACAAGCATAGTTTACCTGGCACATTGAAGATTATGAAAAAAGGACAGTCATAATATTCATATTTCTTTGTTTGTTTTTTTCAGGCATGTTGGTGGCAGATTTAATTGAGAAGTACTTTGTTTCACCTACCCTCTTCCGTGTCGTCAGGCTGGCAAGAATTGGACGAGTTTTGCGTCTAATCAGGGGAGCTAAGGGTATCCGGACACTGCTGTTTGCTTTAATGATGTCACTTCCTGCCCTCTTCAACATTGGCCTCCTGCTTTTTCTGGTTATGTTCATCTTCTCCATCTTCGGCATGTCAAACTTTGCCTATGTAAAAAAAGAGGGAGGAGTGGATGATATGTTTAACTTTGAGACATTTCCAAATAGCATGATTTGCTTGTTTGAGATCACCACCTCAGCTGGATGGGATGGGCTCTTGTTTCCCATGCTGAATAGTGGGCCCCCTGACTGTGACCCTGAAATAATAAACCCTGGTACTGATGTCAAGGGGAACTGCGGCAGTCCAGGGAAGGCAATAACGTTCTTCTGTAGCTATATCGTCATATCCTTCCTGGTTGTAGTGAACATGTACATCGCAATCATTTTGGAGAATTTCAATGTAGCCCAAGAAGAGAGTGGTGATTTGCTGTGTGAGGATGACTTTGACATGTTCAATGAGACTTGGGAGAAGTTTGACCTAGAGGCCACCCAGTTTATAGACTATAGCCAGCTCTCTGAATTCTGTGATACATTGTTGGATCCTCTGAAGATTCCCCAACCCAACAAACTTAAACTGCTTTCAATGAACTTTCCTATTGTTCCTGGGGACAAAATTCATTGCTTGGATGTCCTTCTTGCCCTCACAATGGAGGTGTTGGGTGACACAACAGAAATGGCTGCTATGAAGATGAGCATAGAGGCTAAGTTTATGCTCAACAATCCAACTTCAGCAACTTGGTTGCCTATCGCAACCACATTACGGCATAAGGAGGAGGCTATAGCTGCTGTTGTGATCCAGAAAGCCTATCGCAGTCACCTATTTATGCGTTATGTAAAGCAAGCATCCTTCTTGTCCCGTTCAAAGAAAGGGAAGGTGAAAGCAGGTGAGGAACCACCAGAAAGAGCTGGAATGATAGCCAAGAATATGTATGCACTGTTCGGAGGGCCACCCCCCTTAGAACCAGCCCCTGATCAAAAGGAGCTTGCAGCTGCTGTAGAGGTCACTAGTGAGGTGGTGTTGCAGGCTGCACCATCCCAAGAGACCTTCGCCTATTCAGTCAATCTCAGTCGTTAAGCTTTGTAACAAACAGATACCTCTATGTGTTGGCAGCATACTTTTGTCTCCCATTTGGAGGTTCAAGGATAACGCAAGCAGGAGCTCTCTGGAGCACGACAAACACTAACAGGGCAGTCACTTTCAGAGGTTGCACATAGATGGTGTAACACAACCAGGGTGCAACAAGTAATGTAATTCAATACCAGGATAAACTGGTTTTGGAATTTTGTTTTGCATTTTGGTCAACTTTTAGCTGGATTTCTTCTGCTCCACAGTAACATCTCGAAGTCCAACACCACCAATGTTTCTTAATTTAATTTTTTATTATTTTTAAAGATTTTTATTAAAATTTTATTTTTTAGACCACGGAGATTAAAGATACCAAACAACTCCAGTAAAATACCCCATCCTTGTTTTTACATATAATGATCCTCTATAGATATACTCAAGAACCTTAATTGTCACTGTTCCTTGAATAGTTTCTGGTTCTGAACTAAAGAAGATTCCAAAAACCATCAATGGGTAGCAAGTCATACACGCCACACTGTATTTTGTTTACTTTTTATTCATAAGCCCAGCTACTAGGAACTATAGACTAACCCTGTCCAGTCTTTATATGAAATGTGCTATTTAGAACATATCATAGCATTTAACAAAAATTTTTTGCTCATTCTTCATAATTTTGAATGGATCAGGGACAACAGGATGGGATGTGAATTTTAGTGGCACCTTCGGAATACAGATATGTGGATAACTAGAGCAGACATTTAAAAGTAGCTAACAAAGAAACAGGGAAAATTGGGAACTGAAAATGATCAAAATATTTCTCGCCTTGCCACCCTTACTTAACAGTTAAGATTAACATTAACAGTTTATCGCTGGTGGGCAGTGGGGCTTGTCCCCTCCCCAGAAACATCTGCGTCCAATTTCATATCACGCACCAAGGTAATTAACATAAGTTCATAAAGATTCATATGCATTTGCAGACCACCATTATGAAGACATTACAGAACTATTGTTTTTAATTTATCCAGTACAGAGAGCCGTGAAAGGGTTGTGAATTTGTTGAAACCTAAAGTAGTTTTCTTGTGAAATGAACCTGTTGATATCTATAACTGAGAAATGTAAGTACTAAATACCTCTATGTATCTATTAATGTTTTTTAAATTATCGATAATCATCTATTCCAATATTTAACCCATAGGTCATTGATTATTTTACACATATTTTTTACAGGGAAATTTTTCAATTATTAGATTGTTAGAGATTATTACCTTATTCATTAAAGGGAATTATAGACAGTCATTACATTTAAATGCATTCAGTTAAATATTTACAAATATACATTATATTTTTACCCTTAATTTTTTGTCTATGAACAGCATTGCCAGCGTTATAATGTTGTATAAAATTAATCTACTGCTCTAATCTGAATAGTGGAATATTCAATTTACTGTCTAATTTAGTAAGATGAATGAAACTACACACCATCATAACATAAAGTCCCTGAAAGAGCAAGTCATGTAAAATGAGGCCAGTGGGCCATGAGGACATCACGTATCATGGGCTAAAAAACACAGCCTGGCTGCTCGTTCACTTCTCAACTTCTTTGACTATATATATCGTGAAAGTTCCTGACCATGCAGATGACTGCTTCATCCCAAAAGCCCCTTAACTGTGAAAGACTTTCATAACACTTTCTGTTTGGGTCTGGCCTGCGTTCAGTAGCTTTGTCTCAGTAGAAGCTGTTCGTTTTAATCTAAAACCTGCCTGCCACAAAAAGAAAACGCTAAAACCAAAAAAGGTTTCCCAAAGTGGTCAAATAAAATTATTATTTTGTTTTGTGTTTATTTGAGTGATATATTCCTTGTGATGATCCCCAATTTAAGGTTGAAACTTTGTTTATATTGACCGAATGTATGTGTTGTCCACCGGTGTGTCCACCTGTAGATGCAGGACATGTACTAGTAAACAGTACAGGTGTGACAAACTACAGGATGAATCTTCGTTGGAAAAAAAGTTGTATACACTATAAATACAGTTTACAGCCTGTTACTGTGTCCACCATGTTCAGTCCATGTTGGAATTTCGGACAATATGTTGTACTAGTATTTTCAGTGATATTTGGTGATGTTCAAATATCAGTTGCGTCATTTTTAAACAGTAACAGCAAATGTTTGAAAACTGTATTCACTACAAGCTGTGCTTTAAGCCTTAAATTAGAATGTTTTGCATTTACTAATATATACTTTAATAAAAGAAGCACTTTTGGCAGATTTTTCTGTACTACCCTGTTGATAGAATGCGTCTTACTTTTTATTTTAATGTTAAAGTACAAGTTACTCCCGAAAAAGAAAAGCAGGTTTAAGCATGACTGAGTATGACACTGCGATGCATGTTCAGTTCAGCCCTAATCTGTGGGCCTGTTGCACCAGTAAAGACAGCGAATGCAACCTTGACACTTCTCAGCTATAGTACACCTGGACAATCGAAGCCTGAATATCATGTGTTCTGGCCGCCATCTTTCACGTAGCAACAAACGTGTACATTATATAAATAGTATTTGATGTTGCTTACAGTTGTAATGGACTGAAGATTGCTTTCAAATCCCCGAAGTGTGTGGGATTATCCTTGTCTGTACATACTCTTTGCTCAGCACTAAAAAGGTTTTTCGTTTGTAATACCCATATAAAACATTGAGAATGTCGCATGTAAACATGTTGTGTGAATGAAGCATTTTATGTGGAATACTTACAAGGCAGATATATGTATATGTCTGAAATATGCCCTTTGTACAACAATTACTGTAATTAGTTTTTCCCTGCCTTGTATTACTGTGCCATTTCAGAAGTGCATGATGGTGTGTGAATGACATATTAGACTGATTTGTTTTCTTGTTATAAAAATGCTTTAAAATCAAACCTCTGGCTGTTTCCTGATCATATGTCTTGATCATGTTCACAAAGTTTCTAGAGTTTCTGTATTCTCAATTTTCTATTTATTTATGATCTATATTTCTTCTGTATTTCTTAGCTTTTGATTATCATGTAATTCATCTGTTGCTTTGGGTCTTAACAGCCATGTGCCCCAACTGGTGGGTTATCACCATCACAGCTAACCCCAACTTTCTATTTTCTGGGCTTCAAGATGTCCGTGGCCACAAGTAAGGAGCAGGTTTGGTAATTTGATTGTGTTTGTACTGTATTTCATTCTATCTTCCAACTTCTGTTCTGTGTGTTCGGGTGTCAGAGAGACTCCACTGGTCATTTGATCTGACCTATATGAAGCAATATCTGCAGTTACTGAAAACAGCACACCAGTAAATCTCCTCATATACAGTATGCTGCAAAAGTCTTAGGTAGGCAAAGAAAATGTTTATAACTTTATTTGGGTAGTAAGTGTATATTTGCTCCAAAAAAAACACAATTTAACATTGTATTAGAATGTAAGCAAGTTAACAGTAACAATGGTTAACATGAAATTCTCAAAAATGCTACTGATATCTAGTTGGATGGCTAGATGAACACTGCTTTGGTTCCCAAACCTCTCCTCAGGGGCACCTTAGCCATTCCATCTATTTGCTAAATTTCACCACCAGCTCACTAAATTAATTGATTTTTTAAATAGTTTGATGAGGCACTGATTACCCAAAAATGGTAATGGGTGTGTCTGATGATTAAACGTAATACGGGGGTGACCTTAGGGCAGGTTTTGAAAAGGCAATGCTGACACTCTTTGACAGACATAAAATCAGGTTTTACACCAAGTTTTACACGAAGACGGAATTCATTTAAACATAATTTTCTTTGGCGGCCTTAAGGCTTTTGCAGAGTTCTGTATACTGTTCCTCAGTCTCATAGCTTGAAATATGACTGTTGAAATGTTTATGATTATTGTCCTAATTGAGGTTTCAGGAGTGTTCTACTGTCCTGGTGGAGCTCAGAAACAAGATCACACCAGGTTGGGGCGGTTAGATCACCTTGCCTTAGCTCACTTGGATGGACATGGTCAGTCCAAGAGGGACTTTGGTCCTTGATTCCATACAAGATCCATGTTTCACATCAGTAGAAAATCAGAATGGAGATGAGAGTTCAACCATCATAAATAAAATAAATGAATAAAATGAAGGAAAAAAGAAATGGTGTGTAATTCATTCTCTCGCTTGTCTGCTCAGTTTGATGCACGGTTGGAATATTCCCAAGTTTTAAGGGTGTTATTGTATGAGCAGGAGGAAGCCATACATCATTAAGGACACCCAACCGGCCAATACTGAATGCATCCTTAATCACTTAATGTAAGCTGATGTTGACCATCGTGTGTGATAACACCATGGTTCCTCCAGGAAATGTGTGGAAAAAATGAAAAGGAAAATGAATTTGCATGGCCTGCAAGCATCTGAAGAAAACTTGAGTCATAATCTGATATCTACATTACGGCATTGTAATATCAGTTATGACAATGCATGAACTATTTAACAGGAACAGAAACCTTGCTATGTCAAAGCTCTAATCTATAATTTGCAATGGAAAAAAAGAGCTTTATCTGCATCACAAACTAATAGTGGTCCTCCTACTTCCTCACAATTACCAGTGTCCAAATGTTCATCCACCCTTCCATCTTCTGTACCCGCTTGTCCTATGCAGGGTCATGGAGGTCTGGGGCCGATCCCAGAAGAGCCAATAACCCAGGATTGGACATCAACCCATCTCAGGGCACGTTCACACACCATTTTAAAATGTTATAATGTAAAAAAAACAACATCATACATAAAAGTATAGCCATAAAGGGATTGCAAGATGACTCAGTGGATACACTAAAGTCTCATATCCCCAAGAATGAACCCCAGACCCTAGGCATAGATCTCTCTCTCTCTGTCATACGAGTTTCCTTCCACGGTACAGGACATGGGTTTGATAGCACTGGGTTCTTTAAATTGTCCACGGTCTGTGAGTGTGTGTCCTTGCATGTGAAGAAGACAGGAGGAGAAATTGGCTCTGTCAATGTCGTGGGGACCAAAAAAACACTTCCCCCAAGTCAATCTAACAAATTTAGTGGTATGTGGTGAAGCACAGGCAATAATTTCACCCAAAGAATTTACAAAGGCCAGAACTATGAACACATGCAAAACCAAAAATGCATAACGCTGCTAGTACAAATAGTGCAATGTATAGAATTGAAATACATATAAAGATCTTGTTATGGTATCACTTCTGGGACTCCTGCTCCTCTGCCTCTCTGGCCTCCTAATAGTTGGCCCTGCACAGATGGCAGCAACAAGAACAGCAGCCACCTGGCAGGATACAGTCCTAAGGTGTCCAGCTGCTGGATAACTTGTTTAATGCACTGTCACCTGAAGCCTGAAGCAAGGAACATACTGGCCACCATGTGCAATGTGCAGCGCATGGAAATATGTTAAGACCCGGTTTGCTACTAGTCTTGAAAAAAGGAAGACCTGTTACAATATTGAATTAATTAATAAGTATTAGTGGTTTAGAGACAGGTCTAATTGAACGTAATCATTTGATAGATTATGGGAAGATGTGGGCACTAAACATGTGTGAAGTTTTATTTAGAGATGTGTAGCTGTGATCAGGGACAGTAGGGAGAGCCTGGGGGGGGCTCAGACTCACACCTCCAGGTTTCTGGGTTTGATTGGATCGGTCACATCACTTAAGGCATGATTCACTATCAAGGCCTATTATAGAAACAGATTTTCAGTCTTACTATATGTATTTGCATACTTGGCTTGCAAAACCGTCTCGCTTAGTGTTTTATCACACATGTGGTCGCTTAAGGCAGCCTTTTTGCAGTGTTCACAAAGCCATGTCGTAAACAGGCAGCCTCCAGCAGCGTGTGAGTTTTGCATCTCTGGCCCTTCCCTATGCCTCAGAGGTAATGTCAGCGGAAATGGCAGCGGAGCATATCGAACCGAGGCATCGCCTGCCGCACAGCACTGCCTGTGACTGATCCAGTGAAGCGGGCCGCCACTGTCATTTCAGCTGAGCGCAATGGCATTGCCGAACCCCATTCGCCTGATGCTTTCCTGCATTTTCACTGGAAGCACTTGGCTTGTCCTGATAAACTTTGCAGGTAAGACATGTACCGTATGTCGCTTGCAGATGTGCGAGTTGTTCATAAATAGGAAAAGGGAACATATACCCATTATATGCATTATATACTATTGTCTGCAGGTAATATAAATTAATTGTGGAGAAGGGTATATATAAAAAGATATTTAATTATTACTTAACATGTCTTCTTATTTAGTGTTTGTTTTGAATCTTCTTACACTTCTTCTAGTCCATCTGTGCATAAAAGAGGAAGTTGGTTTTGACTAATTTTAGTTGTACATTTCTCATCCCATCCCATCTTTAAGAGTTATCAGTTTATGTTTCTTGTTTTACATGCTCATGAATTGTTATCCCAAGTGAGCTCAGAATTATGAACATTTCAACCATTTTACATTTGTTTGTGAGTAGCCTACAGCAAAATGTCTGTTATTTTCAAAAAATCGTCACTCAAATAAATTTGCTGGTTTTTGCATTGCGCAAAAAGCACGGAATTCATGAACTGTACTTTTACGTCTTGCATCCACAGATTGCCTGTACCTCTCCCAAAAGCCTCGATACCTTGGCGTGAAGTCTGGGAGATCAGTGAAAATCTACTGTGTAGGGGTGAACGAGTCAGTGCATTGGTACAGGACCCAAGCTTACGGGTCTCAGGAGAGAAAAACAATTAATAAGAGTAGCCGCATCATGATAGATGAGGCCTTACCTAAGAAAAATGCTTCACTCTCAATCCTCAAAGTGACACCTGAAGACTCAGGAATTTACTACTGCGAGGTGAACAATAAAAATGGGTCTGGGACCGAGCTAAGGGTAGTCAGTAAGTATCAGCATCCAAACTATTGAGGATCTTCTTCAACAAGAGTTACCAAGCTCTGAAAAGCAATCCGTTATCTCAGTTCAGATTCGTGAATCGCTTTCTGTTATTTTAAATTGGAATACATTTTATATAGAACACTTGGTGTTTTTATTTGTCGTTCTCTACTTTCACAGGACATATAACACCCAAGGTTGCAGAGAAAAGAAGCAACATGAAAGATTCCATGATCATCATCCAGGGCTTGCTGCTCGTGCTGTGTGCTACTGCTCCAGTGTTGCTTTATTTCTACAAAGTAGGTGGCAAACAGCCAATCCTGGATCACTGCTGTGTTTGTGAAATGAAATGTACAGCAACATAGTGAGCATAGTGAGTGGATAGTAGGCAGGAAAAATGCAGACTGAGGTTTTGTTTGAACCAGCCAGTTGAGTTACTCTGTGTCTGTAACTGGTTGGTTGAAACAAAATCTTGGTTTGGATTTTTACTTTCTGGACCTGAACTGTCCACCTCTGATAGTGATCTGATAGTGAGCCTGAATCCCGGATTCTGGATATTTACAGTTATCATCACTGAATTTGACCTAGATGGGCATCCATTGGTCAGTAGTGTAGATCAATATGTATCAGTTGAGAATTGAGAAAATTGTGGTTTTAGCCAGAGGTTTATAATTAATTAGTGGAAAAAAGCCCTAATTAGTTTTCCGTCTCTAATCTTTAATGAATGACGGCTTGCAATTAGAATATCTATTGTTCTTGTACTGTAATAATGTATATTTTAATTAATTACTACTAATTACTTGATAAACAGGCCAAACATTTCACTAACGGCTACTGAAATAATAATGTGTGATTTTCATTTGCTCTTAGGGTAACAATGAGGATGGAATTTACGAAGAACCTCAAGACGACCATTTGTATGAGGTACAAAGCAAATAAAAAATTTTTCATACAAGCAAAAAATTGACCAAATCAACAAAAGTGCTACACTTGATATGTGATAAATGCCACACAAAGCCGCAAGGTGCTTTTTGAAGCACCTTATCAATTCAACCTTAATCCTATATAACTCTTCCTCTATTCGTGTATTTAGAAAAAAAAAATCTGACTAAATTAGAGGTAACAAGATCTTCTGCTCTGGATTTGGCGCAGGGATTGACAGTTGAGCACTGCGACCTGTATGAAGACATCCCCGCTTATAGCCAACCAGCAGAAGCCGAGTGGGAAAGCCCTGAAACCCCGTGTGAAGAATGAGGCATTGAACTGGCATCAAGCTACCTAAGGTACAGTGTGAAAAAAATATTAAATTCAATGAACAAGCTTTGGGAGATCACAGAAAAGTGTATGCATGCATGCATGATGCAGAGCATCCAAATATTCACCAACAATTACTGGTTATTCCAATATCTTGTAAAGGAAATTGTGTATTTGGAGGCCTGTATATTCTGTATATTAGAATTTGTTGCCTCACACCTCTGGGACCCGGGTTCCAGTCTCCGCCTGGGTCACATGTGTGTGGAGTTTGCATGTTCTCCCCATGTCGTCGTGGGGTTTCCTCTGGGTACTCCGGTTTCCCCCCACAGTCCAAAAACATGCTGAGGCTGACTGGAGTTACTAAATTGCCCATAGGTGTGCATGTGCGAGTGAATGGTGTGTGAGTGTGCCCTGCGATGGTCTGGCCCCCCATCCTGGGTTGTTCCCTGCCTCGTGCCCATTGCTTCCGGGATAGGCTCCGGACCCCCCGCGACCCAGTAGGATAAGCACTTTGGAAAATGGATGGATGGATGGACAGGCACCCGTCAACTTGTGTTTGAATTTGGAACTGCGACCACCAGTAGTAAGTCAAATTGTGCGTATATCAATAGTTATAAGGAATAGGTACAACATTAAGTACAGTACTGTTACGTACACACAGTACTCTACAGTAAATAATAATGTAAATATAAAACCACAACACTTTATAATAAAAGAGATTGCGCTTAAATTTAAGGCAAGAATTGCGCTATGAAATCAAAAGATGCACACGGTAACAAACAACAAGAGCCGAGAAAGAAGATGCACACACACACACATACACACACAAATGCACACACATGTAGGGTATATTATCCTTATGGGGCCCGCTCATTCACTTCTATGTGAAAAGTCACCGATATTTATAAATAGCAGTCACCGATATTTATAAAATAGAGTTTTCCCTTATGAGGAAACTGGTCCCCATAAGGGAAAAAAACGGATATTTATCACGTTATGGGGACATTGTGTCCCCATAAGGATAGGTAAACCCGCTCAAACACACACACACACACTACCAGTTTTTGCACACACTGAAATTTTCTACACTTCATGTTACTCACTAAAAATACACTCAATATTCTTTGATAACAAATTAATTTAAAGCATTTTCACCATTTGAGTAGCTTTATTAGCAGGATAATGTCATACCTTTGATTCGTCAAAGTAATTTCCTCTAGCAGTTATAACATGAGAGAAAATGTGAGGCACTCTTTCTACAAGGGACATTAAATACTGCTCTGTTTCATGGGATGAGTTAGTTAGCTAGTGCATCTAAAGTTAAAGGACGGCCTAGAATTTAACTATGCCATCACCACACACCCAATTAATAGGATTTCAGACATGCAGTTACATACTCTCTCCATGTCATAAACTTAGAGCTAGTTTTATTTGACTTATGTTTCCATTTATAGTTGTTCACTCAACTTTCTAGTGCTAAACAAGAATAAAATCAAATGGAAAAGTGATAAAAATCTGTGTTGTGCAAAGACTTTTGACTGGTAGTTTGTGTGTGTCTGTCTCTGTGTATAGTTTGCATGCTGTATTACATGTTAGATATGGACATTTGGTCATTATATGGCTGGCTACACTGCCCACTGTCCTTCACCAGTTATATTAAGCAATACACCTGCTAACTTCCAACTACATGCCATTACACATCTCTTCATCAGTGTATATTTTTTACTATGGACCTCGGACGTCAGTAGGATTGGTCGTTACTCGATAGGACGTATGTCGGCAGATACCTGTACAGGAATTAGTGTTTGATTTCTGCTTTGTGCCTAGAGTCCTCATGTTCTCCCTGTATCTGCATGGGTTTTCTCCTCAGTCAAAAAACATACATTTGAATGCACTAGTGTCTTTACATTGCCAGTAGTGAACGACTGTGTGTTTAGTAAGAATTCTGGGTACCCTCGATGTAGTATACAGAGCTTGGGAAGGTTCCAGGAACCACAGCCTTTTACTGGATAAGTTTTACTGGACTAGCTTATGGATGGATGCATGCATGTATGGATGATATACTTCAAATACTATATTAATTAATGTGTATATTGTATATTATGAGTGGTAGCATGATGGCTTAGTGGTTACACTATAACTGCCCACCTCCTTGGTTTGAATACCACCTCCAGCCATATGTATAGAGTTTGCATGTTTCCTCCTATTGTCCCAAAATATGTGATTAGGTGAATCGTTGTGTCTCGATTGGTCAATGTGTGCGACTGACTGTCCAGGGTGTTCCCTGCCTTATATGGGTTCTTGGATAAGCTTCAGGTCCTTCTGCAACCCTGACCAGAAAAAGCTGTTGGAAAATGGCGAAAAAGCAGATGTATCATCATTGCCAGTTGAAGCCCACATAGAGCTCCAGGAAAACTTTATTGCTGGGGTGTCACCCCCGCCCAACTGCCAAATTTAACTGTAAGCGTTGTCATGCATGCTCTTTCTGCCGGGGGTGTGGGGCACCGTTGTTAAAGCTTGCCCTATAGGGGGACGAGGTGGGGCCGGCGTTTGCTAAGTCAGCACCTCTCAGAAGATGGGACCCTTAATCGACTGGCACTCTGTATTATGTATCATCAATTATGTGCTTCATTCTGTAAACTGAATATAACTGAATTGATTCTTTCAAGACCTTTTTCTGTTTTTATCATTGTTGCAGATTACAGCTACTATGTCATCACCCTGGAGCAATGATATTAACTGCCATTCACTGAACCAAACTGCTTAAATAACAGCTCGTCAGTTATGAAAAGGACGAAGGGAACTGTGACCCGGAGCTCAGAAATCCAAACAAGGCATCATTGCCCATCATTGTGCATCATTGTGCATCATTGTGCATCATTGTGCATCGCACCATGTTGTATACCCAGAGAACCAGTATCGCAAATGCAAAGCAGGAGCCCCGTTACTGATGCTAGGCCTAGCAAATTGGACCCCCAAGCCAGACCAATCAAATTTTTGTTCCAAATTTTTTAGGGCTCCTGTCATTCAGGGACCCTTAGAATGATTCCCTTTGACTTTCCCATCCTTTTGGGCAGCCTTGATGCAAAGCAAAGAATCATAGCTACAATGCAGACAGACGTCCCCTTGCATATACTCTCCATGGCGTGTGCATTGCCATGCTTCTATGTGTGCGCATATATACAAGCAAAAGAGAAATAACTGTGAACACGTATCCAAAGCCATTTTAACTAATACTAAGCCTTCAGAGTGAAAGAATATAAAATCCCACTCCACTAGGAAATGTGTGTGTTATCTGTCAGCATCAAAAATGTTGGCAAAATAGATTTTTTTCTTTGTGCAAAAAATAACATAAACATTCTTTCATATTCTTTTTTATATCTTATATAAATGATATATTTGTGTTACATACATCTATACACATGTTGTACACAGAGTGCTTCAGGCCGTTACCAGTGTGTACATTTTTTTCATTAATTACCATTTGTGTCTGAGAAATGTTTTCTTGCAACTATTGTACAGTTTTCTTTTTTAATAATAAAGAGTTTGGTTAACTTTGTGCACCATGAAATGCCTGACAATACTGACAAAAGCACTGCTAGTATCATGTTATTATTCATGTCACGCTTGTCTTCACACAGCACAGGTGTCAGTGCAGTATCTCAAACACAGAAGTACTTGTCTCTGCAATGATGATATTTCTAAACGACAGTATGACAGGAAAGAACGGAGTGTTTTTTTTTTAAATCTGCACACTCAGCAAGCCATTTTATTACTTAGCTGCTCATTAATACAAACAGCACGTCCCTACACCTAGCAAATCATTTGGCTGTAAATCAATATATAAAGCAAACAGATGAGCATTAAAATGGCATTAATTGGCATTAATTGTGATCTATGCAATTCGGTGCCATCATCTCAGAAATCATCTCATAGTGTCTAAAGAGAATCATGTGATTAACAAGAAAAGGAAAAAGCATCCAATCAACGGCAGCTGTTTCAAACATATCCACTTGTGCACATTTTATATATCTTTCTGTCCCATTGTGGACACAAACATAAATCGCCTTGGCGTCACATGCATTTGACTGCTCGCATTTTGACACTGGTAAAGCATTTGGAAGGAGACGTGTGTTGCAAGAAAAACATGTGTTTCCTGCTTATTTGCATCAGAGCTCACTGTCCCACTCGCCGAGCACAGTTAGTTGAGCGTGAACTCGTACGCCTTCCACATGCCTTCGCCGACCTAAAAAGGGAAACGGCAATTACAGTATGGCGTCTCCATATGGTGAAAGCACTAAAATTAAATACAGCCCGGAACAAAAAGAAAAAATCTAAATTCAAATGAAGTCTGCTATCGGATGGCGGGGGTGTAGAAGACGAAAACTCCAAATAAGTCAGAAAGAATGTACTTATGACAGGCAATGTAATAATTTTATATAATTTTTATCTCATTAGTACAGTTTAAATAGGTAAATAAGAACAGAGGGTAGTAGCAGGTTAGTTGTAGTTAAATTGTCTGTAGGTAGTGGTGAGTGAGTGTGCCCTGTGACGGGTTGGCACCCCATCTTGGGTTGTTTCCTGCCTAGTGGACCAGTGGGTCCAAAAAATGGACGGACAGCAAGACCATCATTACACATGTTCTGCACTGGAACTTCGCACCGTTGCATAAGTGGTTTATTGGTACCCTGTCGGTAGACAATGAAATATGTTATGTGTGCCTCGACCCATAAGGTTAGCAAGACGTCGGTTTTTTGGACCCAGTATCTAGCCGATTTTCCATCATAACATCGGTGTTAGTTTCTGCCTGAGATCAGATGTGGTTATCAGGCACCTGGGAGGATATGAATCCTGCTGGATACTGGCACTCCTAGTGCCTACGCCTGCTATAATAGTTACCCGAGTACAGGTGCCCCTCCCCCGATCTACGGTTCATGCTTCGGAGGATAAATGCACGTGGCACAAATACAGGAACACCGTGCAACTATATATATTTTATTTCATTAACTGTGTCACACTCTGGTGGTCTGTTTTATAATTGCACATATAATGAAAGCAAAAAGGAACTAATACTTGCATTTGTCCCTGGGATTTCAGTTCTACAGTCTTTTTGTATTGTATTGTCTTGTAGTTTGTATTGCTTGTAATAACTATTTAAAGTAATAAATACTGCATCTAAAAATATACATTAACTAAGCAGCACAGGAGTAACAGCTATGATCAAGAACCTTCCACCTCCATAACTGCGAGCTGAATTAGATCAGGAACTGTTTATTTTAATTTAACCAATGCTTAATAATAAAATTGATCCTGAAGAGATAAATGCTAAAACATGTTATGAAATATACGTCAGAGAAGCAGTGCAAGAGCAGTGGCGACAAAATCATTTTCATACATATGGCAGGGTTAAATGCCTAAAATATATTTTTCTTTTCCTCAAAAATATATCTAAGGTCAGGACACAATGCATTACAACTGATAAACTCACCAATTAAGCCATCATTCACTTTGAACCCTGTAACAGGGAGTTACACGGCATAACTGAAGTTCTTAGCTGCTCAACGGTGAACATTCCCAATTGCCGATAATACTGGCCTTCACAAATCCTTCAATGAGGACTTTTAGCCCTACGAGGATAATTCGGAACTGTTTACCTTGCAGCCGCACAAATGAAGTCCTCCCAAATGCAAGAGTTTTCAGGACCTGTCTTTATAGATAGGCGAACTGCGTGGGAAGGTTACTGCTTTTAGTACAGGTCATTTTAGTCCCTATGAGAATGGGAGACTGACCTTTGAAGTGGATACTTAACATGGCTAAAGCTAAGGTGGAGAATTCTGTCAGGGGTACCAAGTATGAAGGGCTCTTGCGTGGATTCAGGGACGAAAAACAGCTTTATTTGGAGCAGGGCTACTCTCGAGAGTTGCAATGTGGTAGACAACAAGGTCTTGCCACTAAGTCCAAATCGAAAGACAAAACTCATAGTCGAAAAACATGCAATGGTTGGACGATGTGAGTTGGTGATTAGGGGGCTCAGACAGGGACTCGGTGGTCGGTGGGCAGGCAAAAGTCGAGTGATGTATGTCGGAGTTCGGAGGGGCAGGCAGGTCTCGGGAATCTGGGGACGGTAGCGGGGTCAAGAAAGCCAGGTAGACAGACAGGGGAAAAACGCTGGAACTCAGTACAAACCATGAAGATCTTGCATTGGAGTGCAAGATCAGATGAACTAAAATAGACACTGATTAGAGAAGTTTGGAATCAGCTGAGAGGCAGAGCTGCACAAGAACCAGGAAGACCGGAAAAACCGGTGGAGAAGCACGTAAACCCAGGCACATTCCGTGTTTAGAAAGGTAAGCCCGGTTGGGGATTCCCCAGGGGCGTGGTCTTCCTGACGTCACTTGGGGATCCCCAGGGTTAGTCCCTGACAAATTCGATGTTAGACTTAACAAAAATCCACTGCCATCTACATAACCTAAATAAACTAATATACTATTTGCTCCTTATACGATAACTGACTTGGTTGATAGGATGTGTGGACAAATGATTATTGGCAAACAACTAGGACACACTTGTGAACCTGGATCATCCATCCATCCATTTTACAAACCGCTTATCCTACTGGGTCACGGGGGGTCCGGAGCCTATCCCAGAAGCAATGGGCATGAGGCAGGGAACAACCCAGGATGGGGGGCCAGCCCATCGCAGCAATGCAACATGCCAATATCTATCTACATAGTTTCTGTGATCTCACCCATTTATTTCATTAGGCCCATTTTGCAAGCAGTAATGTAGCTCAAAACGTTTCTTAGTGAATGGTCCATCAACAACACGAATCCTAAAATTGAATATTTCCACTTTTCTTTCTGTGTTGGCAAGTGTTAAGTGCCAGTCTAGGGTCAGGCCCCACCGAACGTAGAGTGAAGCTACTACTTTGTATACCCCAGTGATTTTATTATCAGAGGGAATAACCTCAGGAATTGACCAGGGCACAATGACAAAGAATAACATCACTAACCTGAAAAAGTACTCCTCTACCTAACCCAAACAAACAGAAAATAAAGATACACAATACTTACTAACTAGCCAAAACAGTGAGAAAATAGATGAAAACCTCCCCAGATACTCAGATTAGACACATTATTTATACATATTTACAGGCTGCCTAGAATCCAAAGCAAGCAAATCCAAAAAAGGATAATCAACTGTCGTACTGCAACAAGGGTCAGGCACAATAAATCAAAATATATAACAAAAAAAAACATTAAGTACAACAAATTCAGTGCAATGGCCTTCTGTTCATTGTGTGGACAGGAAAACGAAAGCAGCCTATCAAAATGTAACAGTGGGCAGAAGCACGAACAGAAAGACACACCCAAAGAAGCAGCCTCTGAGAGACATGGACTCGCTGGCAACACGACCACATTGGCTGACTTGTGACAAATGCTGGTTGGAGAATGGGATGCCATCCCACAGCTGTTGTTGCTGTGTCTCGTTCTTCCACACGCCTTTGAGGCTCCTGCTTGTTAAATTAATAAACTGTTAAATTGCCAATATCTTGTTTCTTCAGACATCAATCATCCAATCCACTAACGGACACCAAACAAGAGTCAATAGCAGAATCAGCTGTCTGGCTTTGGCACTGACAAATTGGCAGAGAATATTTGGCAAGTCTTTCATGGGCGCAACCCACATACTCAACTCTGCCGCTCTGCCCACAAATGCATTTTCCTTACAAACGCGGCCCCATTTAAAAGGGAAATAAACAGGATTTCCAATGGATTTATTGTCAAGAAGCATCGTCACAACAAAGAAATAAATCAACCAAACACAAATTTCCTTACTTTTTGTGAGAAATCAATAATAAAAAACACATGCAAAATGTTTAATATCACTATAGGCTTATGAAAAAATAGGCAGATAACTGGTCCAGTGGCATTAAATGATTGTTTATTGAATATTGCTTTACTAATAGCACCTGCATTCTGTTTTTTGCATCTTTCTCCAAAACAGTATCTATGAGGCACTGTCTGGCTGCTGAATGTTCGAACACTTTGAAAAACTGAAACCCCTTTCTGAAATAATAGTTTCAATTTTCTTTCTCAGAAGCCCCAATTTTTGCCATCACCATATTCACCACTAGGTGTCACTGTTGCACACCGTGTTACATGAGACTTCTAGTAGGAAACTTTTGGCAAATCATCTGGCTGGAAAGTTTCAGTGCTACGCAAAGCCTCATTTCACCATCACTACTTACTATTCTCCAGAGGTGTTATCCACAAAATACGTACAAAAATACACAATCCATAAAGGATGGGAAAGGTCAAGAAGTGACTCAAAAATAAAGCTAGAGGTTCTAAACACTAGGCAGGTTTGCCCAAGACTGAGCTACATGTAACACAGCAGGAGAAACTTAAACAGGAAGGCTAACTCAGTTCACCTGAAGCTAATCTTAATTAATTGATTAACTGATCTGCTAGTTGGCTGCTGCAGCGGTGGTTCCAGCTTGTATGGTGCCCTGTGGGAACCCCCTTCATTCCGAACCCCACTCCCTCCCAGTCAGAAAACAGAGTACCAATTTGTACCTTTTTTTGTCACTGGGGATGTACTCTCAAAGATCTACCAAATGTACCCTAGCTGTAGGTAAATGTACCTTTTAGTCTAATCTAAGGTACAGAAATCGAGTCTGAGGAACATTCCCAATGTACAAACAACGTTACTGTACCCCCAATGGTACAAACATGTTCCTCAAAGTCCATTTCCGTACCTCTAAAGGTAAATTTACCTACAGCTAAAGGTACAACTGGCATACCCTTGAGGGTACAGCCCTAGTCATCCCTCTACCTCGGGCATCCAGTGGGGCGACCTGAGGTCAACCCAGCCCCCCCCCATCATTCCTGCTTAGCTCACAAACTAGAATCAAGGCAGCCACTCCAACAAGGTTATTTGACCCACACAGTGATCAATATATACGTGACCAATGGCGTCGGAAGCAGTTTCACACTGGAGGGCAAGGTGCAATAGTCACATTGTGAAAGGATGCGATGTAAGGAAGATTTAAAAATAATAAAAATTTCATCATTCAAAATAACACTGTTTTAATGCAGTTCCTCAGCTAAACATAACTCAATAACCATATGATCAAATGATTTTGTCAGGAGTACAGTCTGAGGTACATGTTTCATCCTTGCACTCTGCATGCAGAGCCTGTTGGCCACAATAACAAGCAGATTCATAATGAAAAATATGAATCGAGCATATCTGTTTCACGGGGGTTAAAGTTGAAAATGGAGGGTGCGGGTGGGGGAACCCTAAGGTCCTGTGTTGCAGTGCAGCGGGGAAAAATGATTAACCTCAGACTAACTCCTAAATTGACTCAGGCTACATCCAAACCGCTACGTTTTCGTTTAAAAACTGAGTTGTCAAACAAAAACCATCTCCATCCTCACAGCCGTTTTCACATTGTTAACAAACGTATTTCCATACACACTGAAACTATTAGTCTACATTGGGCATGCGTGCATCGACACAATGATCAGTGAATTAGTTTCTTTTTGAGCAAATATGCAGCCGTCATCTGCGAAACATGCAATTTAGCTGCATGCAGGCCAGCTTGCAACAGGGAAAGCATCTTTGAAAGCAGCTCATCCATCCAAGTTGGAATACTGTTTGCTTCTGTATAGCTTAAGCAGGTGAGCAATCAGACAATAGGTGGGTGTAACTAGCGGGATCAAAGCAGGGATGGGTCACGTAATGGGCAGGGATCAATTAGGGCACTTATACCGTCTCCGTTGTCACTCATCCGCACTGCAACTTTAAAATAGAATTGTCAGAAGTATACGACTGTCAGAGCATTTAAAAACTCTCTATTTTTGGGGGCTGAAATATCTGGGGTAGCGTGTATGAAATGGGAAAACTGAGACTGATGTCTGCGTCTTAAAACGTAGCAGTGTGGATGTAGCCTGATACTAACAGCGGGAACAGTTGTGGAGCTAAAATCATCCACCCACTCTGACAGCAAGCGCAGACAGGCCAGGGGTGGGGGGCCCTTGTAGGGGATTCCTGACAGTTATTGCCAGCGGTTGCACCCCGCACCCCCATGCTAGCTCCGCCTCTAAGCGGGACCTAAAGTCACTCTAGCTAAGCTAGCTAAAGTGCTAGTCACAGTGTCAGTTTTCGTGCCAGTAGCTTGCAAGATAGATAGTCATTGTTGCACATAAAATTGCTTGTATATTTGGTGATATTTGTTGCGCTCTGTTGAAACATTGCATTTGAAATTACCTGCCACTTCAAAAAAAAATGCAACTCATTATGCGTTCGCTCCCCTTCTGTAATGAGATAATACCGGCATCACAAGCTTATCTGCATGCATGAACACAGGGAAGGGAAGGCATTGGGTGTGGGGGGGGGCTAACATTACTTTCTCATGTGTTTAGTTTCTTGATGGTATCCGCTGGAAGGAATGCCAGGCTACAGCATAGTATAAAACTGTCAATCAGATATATGTATCTAACCCCTGTGTCATCTGTAATTCATCAGTATCATGACAGAAACAAGTGAAATAGCAAAATCTGACCTTATGAGCGACGACCGCTAAACCCAAAAATATCGCAGTGTGATTTTTTTTTCCACAGTGTTGTTTATCCCTAAATATATGTCTGTTCATGTACTGGGGTGTGGTGTGGTGGGGGAGTCTGTTGATATTGAGGGGGTCTCATCCCCCAGTCCCCACTATTTCTGACGCCCCTGGATGTGATGCGCCGGATATCACCACTCTGATTTTTCTTTTTTGTGCGGGTGCCCCACGCTGCCCCCGACAAGATGCAGTTGCCCATGTCGCCCATTCCTTTTCGCCAGTGGGCTGTTGAACTAGAGGGAGTGTATCTGAAGATGCTCCCTGGCACCCTCTGGTGGTCAGGTTTGGATATGACAGCAGACCACCACCATCTACCATTTAATTAACTATGGTCTGTCAATCATGGATGCTGATGAGAGAGTGTAGCATTATCTGAGTCCATCCATAGTGTCATCTAATCCAAACATTCATTGCATTGGCCTATGATACTATTTTTTTCCCTATTAATACAAATGCATTTTTTCTGTGCATTTTTTTTTCTTTATAGTGATATGTGCCCTACCATTCAAAAGTTTGAGGTCACTTAGAAATTTCCTGTGCTTTAACTTTAATTTCTCAAAATAAGTATAGACTGATGAGATTCAGTTCTTTGTCACTGGCCATTTTGAATCTTCAACCGAATCCACAACTGCTGATGCTCAAGATACTCAACTAATCTAAAGAAGGTCAGTTTTATTGCTTTTTTAAGCAGCAAAACAGTTTTCAACTGTGCTAACATAATTTCAAAAGGGCTTTCTAATGATCAAATTCGCCTTCTAAAATTATAAACTTGGATTTCCAAACACAGCATGCCTCTGGAACATGGGATTGATGGTTGCTGATGATGGGCTTCTGCACAACATTATAGATACTACATAAAAAATCTGGAGTTTTCAGCTACAACAATCATTTACAAAATGAATAATGCCTCTTCCATATTTTTGATGAACCTGATGTTATTTTAATTGCCGTTCTTTCGGAAACAAGGAATTTTCAAAGTAACCGCAAACTTTTGGTCGGTAGCATAGATATTTTGTGTTCTCTGCTTCGTAATATTGTAAAGATACAAATCATAAATAGAATCATTAAAAGTAAACATTTTAAGAATATATTTGACTTCACATGAGATTTCTACTCAGATGGCATGTCATGGGCCAAAGACGAAGGAATCCCAGGAACAAATATACAGTGATTTAAATACTAACGCTATGTTAAAAGAGCGACCAGTGATCTAAAACAACATTGTGTCAATAATTTATATGTGGTGTGGACCAACAGATGAATAACATGTTTTACGTAAGAATGCATGAATTGATGTTTAATTTTTATATTGTTTGCAGATCCTTGTGTTGATCCATCATTGTTTCCATACTAAAAAAAAGCATTAAGCTACTCTTGGCTCAGTGACTATTTTTGCAATGAAAATCTATTTCTTTGTTAAATTTGCTTGTTTTTTTTTTTATTTTTCTTGACTACTTTAGCACGGTTCTCAAACGACAATTAACATTTGTGAAACAATGAGTGTAATCCAAGCTTGTTGGTCAAAATTCCAGGTGAAATTATTTTACATCCAAATCTATATATGTAAGCGATCATCGTGCAAACCACCAGATGCAAAACAGTTCACCAAACTTTCAGAATGATTCAAAATCATATTCCATGTATTGCAGTGATGCATCATTGTTGTATTTTGTTGTTTTGGTCTGACACAGTGCTGTATGAGTTTTTTGTATGCTGTTGTACACCGTATCTTGGGACTGTTTCAGTAAAAACATGAAGACATTATGTGAGCACATGTAAGTGCATTATTTTGAAAATTACATACTGTAATGTGGAGCCTTGTGATGTTGAAACTGGTGTCTTTGACGTGAATAACAGTCGGTTTGCTAAAGAAAAATGATCAGTCAGAAACTGAGAATGCGGGAAACAACTAACATTGAGAGTTGTGGAGATTGGTGATGAAGGTAGGCCTGCAATTCATGCTATTTGCATGACTAATTGACAGAATAATTTGGTTTTGAGACATGGATTTGGCCTAATGGTTGTGGGTGAGTCATGGCCTCTTGCAGCTTAAACAAACTACAGTATTAATTAACCATTTTAAGAAATGCTGTCATAGTTGTCAGAAAGTCACGCATGTTTTATAGAATGTGCCAAAGTAGCTGAGAAAAACTGTCAGTGGACAGGTGGTTCAAATGCTGTAGCCTGACGCTGAGCGCCTGGGTTGCTGGTTATTCCATAATTAACAGTTTAGACAAGAGTTGACGCTAATCAGTTAAACTTTAAATACACACACATGCACACACACACACACACACACACAGGTTTGTAATTATATCTTTGTGGGGACTCTCCATTCATTTCTATGGGGAAATCTCTAATCCCAACAATGATGACCGTAACCCCTACCCAGCCCTAAGCTTAACAATAAATAACCAAACAAAATATGAGATTTTTGTCATTTTTAGTTTTTTGATTGCATTCACAGATCTTTGTGAGGACCTGAAAAATGGTGCCCACAACATAAAAAAAAAGTTTTTATTACATTATGGTTATGACATTTGGTTAAAATAATCCACACACACACAAAGGCAGAGTCAAAAAAATTACATAACTGAAAGATTTTTTCTTTTGGTTAATGCCATAAATATATGGTTGCTTGTGGATTTGTCTCCTGTGTTTGACACATGTGTGTTTCCCTCTGTTACATGCTGGATTCTGGCTTTTGTTTTAGATTTTTTTGGGATTTTTCTGTGACATTATTTCAAGTACAAGTCTCACTGTTTTTTGCTTTTTTTACATGCCAATGTGTTGTTCAGCTGCTGTAGCTATACTGGGCAGGACATTAAGAGTCCTGGCAGGCATAAATGCGGAATGTTTGCTATTATCTGCGACTGAGTGCACAGAAACATGTTACCCAATCATGGGATTTTGAAAGGTGTGAGTACAGAAATTCCACATCTTTGCTTGAATTTTTTTTTTTTTTTTTTAATCTGTTGGTTTCCAGCTTATCACGTGCTATATAAATTATTACATTTTAAAGAGAATATATGAAGCAATAATTACAGGATGAAGGTTCAAAGTGTAATTGTGTGACATTATCCAGAAATCGGAAATGATCAGGTATGACACAATAAAATACACAAGATATTTCCTGTAGCACTGATCCCATTCTTAATAATTTCATTCAAGAGTCAGGAGATATTTATCGTCTGCTCCTCCATATCTGCGAATTTATCTGGGTCAGTACTGTGCAAAGGTCTTACACAATCTAAAGAGTTTTATTTATCCGAGTAGTAAATTTACATTTGCTTAGACCAAAAACCACAATTTAACATTAGAGCATATGTAAAGTAAGACTAACACGATAAAAGCTTGGGGTGAGGGTGACAGTGCAGTGGTTAGCACTATCGCCTCCCTCTTCTGGGGCGTGGGTTCAAGGCCCAGCCCGGGTCTCATGCGTGTGGAGTTTTCATGGTTCCCCATGTCGTCATGGGGTTTCCTCCAGGTACTCCAGTTTCCCCCCATAGTCCAAAAATACATTGAGGTCAGTTTGTGTTATCAAATTGTCTGTAGGTGTGTGTATATGAGTGAATGGTGCGTGAGTGTGACGTATTGGTGTTCCTTGCCTTGTGCCTATAGCCCCTGTGATAGGTTTTGACTCCAAATGGGGCAAGCTATTACATAAAAATGGACGGCCAATAAAACTAACAAGAATTCCTTCTGTTCTGCCAAAAGTGACCTTTTTTGATAGCTGGAAAAGCACCTCTCATCAGGGGCACCCTATAGCCATTCTATTAATTAAATTCCGCCACCTGCTCACTTGATTAATGAGTTATTTTATTTATTTATCTTTAAGTCAGTGAGGTGTTGATTAGCCAAAGGACGTGTGATAGTGACAGACTCAAAAAAATACACTGGGTGTGTGGGATGGTTGCTGCAAATGCTGGAGTGAATTTCAGAGAGGTTTTGAAATGATTAGTCTAACTCACTTTGGCAGACAAAATAATACTACAGTTTCACAGCAACACGAGGATCATTTAAAAATCATTTTCTTTGCACAGTACTCGTGCATTCATTTAAATACTAACATATACACATATACCACAACACAGAAACATAAAGTGCAAAGAAGGGACACAAAGAAAATATGAAACGTGGCCATGCTAGATATGTAAAATGGATGTAAACTGAAGTAAAACAGTAGGCAGTGCAGTGCAAATACTGTTCTGAGGCAGAACGGGCTGCATGTAAAAGTGTCCGCGTGCAACGATTTTGGGATGATGTGGTAGTGCAAGGAATTATAATTAATTACAGTGCCAGATGTAAAGAAATGGGCCGCTTTGAGAAAAAACTAGACCAGAATCACAATCGTACAAGGTGTCAATTGCACCATTGGAGGGCCATGTTTTATTAGTTATCGGAAAGTTTATTAAACTTTAGTAATTGAAATGGTAACCGAATACTAGGCATATTAAGACACGGTCTAAATTGTTATGGATTCTATTTTCACACCGCATTTTACGTTGTAACACCACTGAGAGATTATGATCATTTGACCTGATACGAGTCTGAGTAATCAAAACAACGTATGCATTGCATAAATTTCAGTTTATTCAAAAAATAAAAACTTGTCTTGAATAGACAAATGAAGGACACAATCAAATATGAATAAAAACACAAACGAGCAAATAAATAGATTAATAAATAGATACATAAATAGATTAATAAATTAATTAATAAATAGATTAATAAACAGACAAATAAATAGATTAATAAACAGATAAATAAATAGATTAATAAATAGATAAATATAAATAGATAGATTTTGAAAAACGAAAGTTCTGATTAAGGACCGCAGTCACGAAGCTTTTGTGAAAAACCAAATCATACTACAAGATGATTCACCGGGTTAAGCTGAAAATCCGGGCTTTAAGTTCTGTTTAACCAGAAAAGCGTGTCAGAAGCGTGATCCAGTATGAAGCGCAGCGTACGAATAATCTGATTTCGGACGATTTCCCATGCGCAAAAACTGAAGCTCTAGGGAAACAAAACCACATGCATTTCTCAGTCAGTGAATGCTTTGTTGAAGAAAAATCCTCAATAGCTTTCGTTTTTTCATTAAAGGACAAGAAATATCGCATGTTACATTCCGTTAATTTTTCTATTTTATTGCTATCATTGAGCACTCATCTTATTTCAGAACTTGCATAATTTGATATTAGTTGCATTTGTTCATACCTTTTGCTGTAAAACTGTTGCCATCTTCTCGAAGTACTGTCTCAACAGTTCTTTTCTGGCCGCGATATCGATCCTGGCCTTCTCGCTTTTCACCTCGATGCCCATCATCTTCAATGAGCATAGCAGCGCAGTATTAATTTCAGTAACAAAAATTAAGCGAAGCACAAAAAAATCATGTTAATTAAAAAAATGAACTTTGATGAATGTTCGGTTACATGCGCTTTAATTATTATTATGTTCATAATAAACTGCACATCGTTCAGGTGAGCATCTTCGATGTTACATTTCACTTACACATCTGCTCATCTCAACTAGACGGAAAGTGACATGCTGGAAGGCGTCAAGCTTCGCCGAGTCATACTCTTCTGGTAGATCCCCATTTCCAAACAGTGAAAAGGTGTTGTTCAAAGTTTCATAAATTGCCAGCTTTACACCTGTTTCCTGCTACAAACGGCGAGAATTATTGCTTTTCGTCCTTTCTCAGACACGTCATTAAATTGTTTCATTATTAAATTCCTACACTTAATTTATAATTAGGTTCCACAAAGCAGATATCAGAATGTACATTGAAGTACTGAATACTGAAATTCTTTAAAAGATTAATGCAATTTCAAAATTAAGACTCACTTAAGGGTGAGTATTGTGAAAATGAGATACCTGGCAAATGGTACAATTAAGCTTTGCAGTTAATATGTGCTTTTAGTTGCAGTTAATATATGCTTTTCATTTTATCTTCTATATATAGTGTTCAAGGGGCATTAACGTATTGAGAATGCTATCAAGTTGGGTTTCGAGACATTCAGATGAGTGTCCCATTTTAACAAAACTTATCCTACCTGTTCATCTGTATTGCAGAGTCCTGCATAAATAAAAACGTATGCCTACCTCCGTGTTCTTGGCAGACCTGAAAACAGATTCTGGGAAAGTAATCTGAACCCTCTCCCTAATGCATTTTGAGGGAAAACGCCCACCCTGAAACAAAACGCACAGAAAGCCAAATCTCGGTTAGCAAACTACGTTGGGTCAGCCTTCAGGATTGGACGGCATTTAACTCACCGTGTCCTTCAAAAGTGCATGGCTCCTTTTTAAGAGATTCCCATGCAGGTGGCACTTGGTGCGCATGGGCAAAACCTGCGAAAGGCCAAAGACAAAGAAAACCCAAGAGGAAATATATAGTGATTTAAGTGCCATTGTTATAGATGACTGGTGGATTAAAATAACGTCCTTTTAAAACTGGATACTGAAAGGCCAATAATGTCCTAAAGTAAACAGCATACAAAACTTTTTAACGCACAGTTGGCCAGCACTGTTCTGGACGGATCAGTGCATTCTCGGTAATTTATACGTGGTGGTACGGATGCATAAAAAAGGGTTTTTTATTAGACCGAATTAGGAATCCGTGGAAAAATAGGCCTAAGTTTCATTTTCACGTCTTTTGCAGATGATTTTGCAGACCGTCATTGTTTCCACACCTTTATCCGCTTGGGTGGTTTTGGTACAGGCCAAATACAAATTTGCTTGTCATACAAATATCAACAAATGGAAACCTGTGTGGCGCAAATTCAATGAAACCTTATTCAGTAATGACTCGGGATATTTTACCTAAGCAATGAATCATTAAGCAACTTTCCCAAAATTTTGGATTTCAATGTTAGTCCTGCACAAAAATTTAACTCTATAATTTTTCTATCGGTATATAATTTTCTATGGTAAATCGGACTTCTAAGTGCTGTGGCAGTCAGATATGTAGAATGTCTTCTCATTTTCCACGTTGAGCGTAGAAACACTCTAACGAAGCCTGGGTATTGAAAGGCGCGGGTGCACAGATTCCACGTCTTTACTTTGCTAGTTTTTTTATTTAATCTCAATTAGTTTCCTGCATATTACTTGTTATATGGTTTGTTGAATCATAAAAAAAAACACGATGAAGCAAGAATTACAGGTTAAAAATAGAAAATATAATTTATCCAACAATCGAAAGTGATGAAGTACATACATTATATATTATCTTATATGCTAAAATGTATGATAGGCCTATTTCCTGTAATATTTATTTACATTTTAATGAATTGTAAAGTTAGTTAAAAGTGAAATAATGTGACAGAAAAACACGTAGAGCAAAAAAAACTGTAAAAATCTAAATGTATTCGAAAAATTAAGTCAATATATAGAGTGCAAAACAAACAAATTATGCGAATAAGTTATGTAAATAAACGACATCTTACAGAACAGGCTAATTATGTAAAAATATAGGCTATTTTAATATTTTATATTAAAATATATAAAAAATCAGCCATAATCAAGTATAATGAGCATTATGCTCTGTTCCATGTTAATTACATATTTATTATGTTGTTCTTTTATGCCTTTATTTCTTGTCGTAATTTTTATTTTGGCGGTGTTGACCACATTTCATTTCACTGCATGTTATAGTTTGACTGTATTCCTTATATATGACAAAAAACCCTTCAATCCTTAATGTCATACTCTCGGGAAAAGGGGCGATTTTACCTTACATTATAATATTAGCCTATAATATCACCCAATAGGGTTTGACTCCCCCCAAACACACACCGCCCGGTTAAAAAGCAATTCTTAATTGGAAAAAGACTTCGAAATGCGTGAAGCAAGACGTTTCATTTCCAAGTCGATAGTAGACGTTTGTGTGGTAATGTCTATCAGTCATTGTTTCCATACAAAAACGGTTAGTTGGGCTGCGATTAGCTGTTTTGGGGGTTTTGGTATTATACTCATTTGTACGATCGGTCTATCATGCAAATATTTCAAAAAAAGAAACATATGTGATATAAAGTTCAGTGAAATTGTAATTAATTTATGACATTGGATATTTTACCTAAGAAATGATTCCGTTCTCAAAATTTCAGGAAAAATCTCGAGAAGATTATAAGTATATACAGAACTCTAGATTATTTTCCTTTCGATTAATGATGTGAATATATTTTTATATAGGTCTTATATATTTTGATGTTTTTCTCATTAAGTTAGCGAGTCTTTTCTCATGATCATATGTACTCGTGGAATCTGAGTTTCGTTTTTTATTTAATTAGATTGGAATTTTCCTGCGGCATTTTTACTGCCGGTTTCTCTTAACGTGTTTCGTTTTCTTCCACAGCACTGTTGTTCAGCGGCTGTGCCCATGCTAAAGCAAACGCTTAGATTCTTAGTATTCATAAATGCCTGATGACTGCTATTATTCGACGTTCAGCGTAAAAAAACGAAGCATCGTTTTTGAAGGGCACTGCTTCAAAAAAAGTACGTGTTTACTTTGCATCTGTTTTATTAAGTTTACCTCTGTTTCATTTGTCTTTCTTCATCCCGTCTCTCTTGTATTGGTGTGACAAAATGCTGTACTGCTGATTTATATAAACACAACTAACAGCCACTACTTCGAGAATACCTTCTTATTCGTTGCAATAGCTTCGATAACTGCATTTAAACATATTCATCTCTTTTCCTGTAAAAGTGCTTCCATCAGGTATATTTTCTTGATCGAATAATGAGTATGTGTTTATATTATGACTATTCGGGAAAGGCGTTATATTGTAAAGCGTTCTGATGGGTAGCTGTGGGATGTCGGTCAGGACCCACGCACACAAGATTGGGAACTGATTGCTGGTTCTCTTGTGTCTTATTGTAGGTAGGTATGAATATGTTTCTGAAAATAAGGAAGGAACCATCGTTCTTTTCTGGCCGCGATATCGATCCTGGCCTTCTCGCTTTTCACCTCGATGCCCATCATCTTCAATGAGCATAGCAGCGCAGTATTAATTTCAGTAACAAAAATTAAGCGAAGCACAAAAAAATCATGTTAATTAAAAAAATGAACTTTGATGAATGTTCGGTTACATGCGCTTTAATTATTATTATGTTCATAATAAACTGCACATCGTTCATCGGTCCGAATACTGATGCAATCATTCATAACAGACATAAATCTTTCATATCATTCATACATAAAGTCTAACTTGTAATAATGTCACATTAGCTCTCTATCAGTTTAGCAGAAGTGACACAGCATCGGTACAGGAAAGGAAATTTGGATATTAGCAATATTTAATACATTACATTAGGTGAGCTTTATTAATCCCACGAAGGGAAATTTCGGAGCTGCAGCAACAGGCTGCGCGTCAGCACAATAGCAAACTTCACCAAGACGCACACATAGGAAAACAAAAGACGCAACTAACTAGTGACCATTATGCTGAAGTTATACCGCGGGGAAAAGTATTGAACGCGTCCACAATTTTCTCAGTAAATATATTTCTAATGGTGCTATTGACATGAAATTTACACCAGATGTCAGTAACAACACAAGCAAATCACACATACAAAGAAACCAAAACAAATAAGCCCTTAAATTATGTTATGTGTAATAAAGCGAAATGACTCAGGGAATAAGTATCGAACACATGAAGAAAAGGAGGTGAAAAAGGCACGGAGAGCCAAGAAACCAGCTGAAATCTGTCAGTATTCAGAAAGCAATCCTGCTCCCTATCAGTGCAAATTGATATCAGCTGGTTTAGTCCTAAGTGGTGACCTATAAAACGGTTTCTCATTACCAAGGTGTCACACAAGAAGCATCGCATGATGTGTAAAAGCAAAGAGCTCACGCAAGACCTTCTCGACCTGATTGTTGTGAAACGTACCGATGGCATTGGTTACAGACGTATTTATGAACTTCTGGATGTTCCAGTGAGCACCGTTGGGAACATCATTTCACCATAAACTTGCCAAGACCAGGTGCTCCTCGCAAGATTTGTGACAGTGGAGTGAAAAGAATAATTTGAAGAGTTGTCCAAGAGCCGAGGGACACTCTCTGAGAATTAGCTAATAAATGAGCTGGAATTAGCAGGTACAATTGTTTCACAGAAAACAAGTCACACACTCATCCTCCATGACCTCTACACAGTCTCACTGCGCAAGACTCCACTGCTGAGGAAAAAGCATGCTGAAGCTCGCTTAAAGTTTGCTGCACGACATTTGGACAATGAAATATTGGTACCGGCAGACTTCATATAATTGAAGGAAGGATGAATGGAGAAATGTACCGAGACATTCTTGATAAGAATCTACTGCCATCTATACCAGAGTGCTGAAGATGAAATGAGGGTGGACATTTCAGCAAGACGTTCATCCCAAACACGAAACTCTCAATTGGTTTCAGAGAAAGAAAATAAAGCTGCTTGAATGGCCCAGTCAATCACGGACCTGAATCAAACTGAAAATCTATGGAAAGAACTAAAGATCAGAGTTCATAAGGAAAGGTTCTCGGAACTTTCAAAATTTGAAGACAGTTCGTGTGGAAGAATGGGCCAACATCACACTGGAGTAATGCATGCGACTAGTTTCTCCATACAGGAGGCATCTTGAAGCTGTTATTACCAACAAAGGCTTTGGAATTAATTTCAATAAGCCTGTTCAATACTTATTCCCTGAGTCATTTCACTTTATTACACGTAACTTAATTTATAGGCCTACTTGTTTTTGATTTCTTTGAATTTGTGGATTACTTGAGTTGTTACCGACACCTGGTGTAAATTTCATGTCAATAGCACCATTAGAAATATATTTATTGAGAAAAATGTTGACGCGTTCAATACTTATTTTCCCGCTTTAAATAGTTATGATCATGATGAGTTTTCAAATAATTTTACCATAGTTAGCGCCAATGTTCTAAACCTGTTTATTGAAGTAGACAAAACATTAGATAGATTCGTAGAATAATTATTCCATTTGGTAATAAAATCAAAGCTATTTTTCTACTTGCAACAGTCAGTGGGACATACAGCTCACAGTAACATTGCACATAGTTACAGAAACATCTATAACCTTAACTTGGGAATTAACACGAAAATTTCTGCTTAATTGACACATTTCTCCCTCTGCTGGCAAGCAGATGCACCCACAGTTCAGTGCCACAAAGAGATGCCATATCTTTTCGGCCGTCCGAAGTTCGTCAACCTGTGACGTATCGTACAGCTGTTTGGCCGACGATGTAATCGTGATGATGCAGTTTCAAGGTACCCCGTAAGTTTCAAGTTCACCCTTACCGCTGCAGCAGGAGGTCATATCAAGAAAAACGTTTACAAATGTTTTTAAGAATGTTGCTCTTCTCAGATCAGTGCCATTCTAGCATGCACCAATAACAAATTAGGGTACTCTGTCATTCGTAGGTTCTACTTTAAGTTTACACCTTAACGTTCCGAGGTGTACTCCGAAACATTACTAGCGAAGTATACCTTCTGTAAGAGATACAGTACTTTCGTAATGTTCATCTGAACCACTCTTTTCTATCGCTTATTAATGTTGTCAGTTTATACCGCTAGTGCCGCCCGCTGTTCGGACTGCACGTCTGTGAAATGAGCAATGTGCTGTAAAGCAATATGTACTCAAATAATTCAACAGCTGGGCGAGGGGGCATCGTGACATCGCAGTGGGCACACATGCAGCACAGCGTGAAAGGATGCCATGTAAGAAAGATTGTAGTATAATTTTAAAATAAAGAAAAGATGACATTTAAAATAAGACTAACATCGTTATTAGTACAGTTTCACAACTAAACATAATATAAAAATTACTGATCCATATGATAAAATGATTGTGTCTAATGCATGACAATCTTAGGTATGTTTCGTCCTCGCGCTCTGCGTGTGTAATCGGCTAAATTCACTCTCCTGGATTGTCTCCAGAAATCCTGATATGAAATTCAAGACTTTTAAAGACCTTTTTAATACCACTTAAAGTCGAATTTAAGACCAAACTGTAAGCGGAAATATGCTTTACCAGAATCAATACTCATTTATTTACAATACAGTGACTGTTCATTCAAGTTCGTTTTAAAAAATGTCCAAGAATTGCTAATACATCAAAAGGTCCTACAATTGATGTGTGAATAATACAAGAAAGTGACGATCAAGAGAAATACTCTTACCAAAAAACTTCAAGCAAAACAGAGGAACAACGGACTTTGATTAAGACATTTAATGCCCTATTCCTCAACATTACGAGCGTATAAAGTGGCAGATTTATGATATTCTTGAATATTTGAATTTTACTTTCGGTTGCTGATTCAGAGATGATGCTGTAAACAAGAATAGATGGATACAGCTCATGCTACTTTAGCACCAATTGTTCAAAGCACTTCAGCACTGTGGTTTACTCAACCACAAAGTGGGGTTTATTACACCTGCACCATTCAATCCTAACAACACTACCCACTGTGCAGGTCGCCCCGACTACCCAACATCACACATGGTGGGCGCACGCACACCGCTGTTTCCAAAAATTAACCCGACACATGACATTACTGGACAACACAGTAATGCACTGGATGACAGTCCTGCACTGCTCTGGCATCTGCACCCTGTATATCATCTGGGAAATCTGCCCCCTACGGGGCCCCTCCAGTGGCTGTCTAGCTTGGGTGACTGCCCCTTCTTCCTCATGGGGCAGTACAGCCAAACAGAGTCCCCAGGCTGGAAGGCCTGGCAGAGGATATCATACACCTTCTTCTGTCTGGCCATGGCTGTATCCTGTGTCCAGCTCATGAACAGATAGTCCATCCCCAATGTTACCGACCGCTCAGGCTCAGCAGGCACGCAGAACACCAGCTCCACCGGGGTCCACAGCTCACGGCCGAACAGCTTGTGCTCCCCTGTACCACTGTGTGAGTAGCCCACAGGACCAGGAGAAGGTGGGTGTTCCAGTTGCGCTGGTGCTCAGCAATGAAGATTGCCAGTTGTGTGGCAGCAGATGGGAGTCCTTCCTTATCACCACGTCCAGCCATCGATAGTCGATGCAGGAGGCCCACACCCTGTCCTTCTTGGTGATGACTGTCGGAGCTGCCCACAGGCTGTCAAACAGTTTGATGACTCCCCCCGCTGCCATTTTTTGGATCTGCTGTTCTGCAGCTTGTCACACTTGTCACACTATTATTACTGTTATATTGTTTTTATGAAAAAATTCATAGTGCATTATAGATGAGAGCTTCATAATTCATTCATAATGCATTATAAACATGGCAATAGTATGTGCTATGCCTTCACAATATACTCAATATTCTTTGCTAACAAATACATTTACAGCATGTTCACCATTTGAGTATCTTCATTAGCAAGAAAATGTCATATCTTTGATTAATCAAAGTAACTTCCTCTAGCAGTTATAAGAGGAAAGATAACTTGAGGCATTCTTTCTACAAGGGTCTAAATACTGGTGTTCCATAGGGTGAAATAGTTAAATTGTGCATTTAAAGTTAATGGACAGTCTAGAATTCTACTATACTATCACCACACAATCAGGTAATAGGATGTCAGACATGCAGTTGCATACTCTTGCCATGTTATTAAGGACTCTTGTTTTATTTGCCTTATATTTTCTATAAACTTTGCAATGCTTAACAATAATTTAAAAAAATCGGCAGTTTATGAAATAGATGAAAAGTGGTAAAAACCTGTGGCGTGCGAAAACTTTTGACCGATAGTGTATATTATGAAAATTGCTGTGATAAAAGGAAACGTTGCTTGATTTATTTGCTCTATCCCACTTTTGGAAAACTCACCCGGGTTAGTAGTGTAGAACACTCTCTCTAATAGTTATGATACTCTTTGTGCCTCAATAATTTGGGGAACGCCTCTGTTTTTGTAGCACAGGCGTTTGCAAGCTACCTGTAGTAATTAGTTACTGTGACAGCGCAACACGTCAGCAGGGGGCGGTAATGTGTTGTCGTTGCTTCGATGAATTTGCGGGGGAAGTTCGGTGGAGCTGCCTGCGCACTAAAAGTGTGTGATATGTGAGCTCTGTGTCGTTCCGCTATTTCTACCGTAGTAATGGTCGGGAGCCTGAGGTAGCTATGTAAAAAGTAATGTTAGCCTTCAGCACGCCTTCAACCGGCGTGTTCTCCCTCTTTAATAATAACTAATATATAATAACTGTTCTACTTTATTAGTATTCCATACTAATACGATAATAGATGTTCTACTTTATTAGTATTCCATTAATAGTGTGTAATTTAGTGCCTGGGGTAGGCCGAATATTTGTGTTTTTCCGTTAAAGTTAAAACAGATTTTAATTTATGGTGTGATATTATCAAATAATCGATTAATCAGGCTACCTCAAATCAAAGATCTCCGGTGCATCGAATCGTTCCCTCAGCAACTGTAATCTAACCAAAATACTTTCAAACCCAAGGGAACAGAGTAATCGGGAGCAGGCAAGGTGCCAAGAAAAAGTGGATACCAGTCCAGTTGGATATGTAACAACTTATAAGGCACGCGGGCATGAAAAGTTATGACTTTATTGTACAATTTAGATTTTCTGTGAATATTACACAGGTGTTTGACTCTAGTGAAAACTATCCCTACCCTTCTTTTGGGTCTTTGTTTTTTTGCTTCTTTTTCCATTCAACTTTTTAATAGGCCTGTTTGCAGAGGATTTTAAGGAAGTGCAGAAAAGTGTCTTATTATGGGTGATACTGATGCTTCTTACATGTGTGACGAATAGTCAAAGTCTGTTATCGCTGTTCTGCTGCAAGATCCTGTGTCATTCTTGTGTGAATTACTGAAGTGTCGGTTTTATTGTAAGCTACAGATCCCACGCTAAGTGTAAATCATTTCCTGTGTTACAAAGTGACAAGGTGTTGAAAAGATTTAAACATATTGCCTGGCTAACCCGTTTGGTCTTTCCGTTGTTTGACAGCAGCCAAATAATCGACTCATAGAATAATAAGTTTTATCTGAGAAACAGCAGTTATTTGGCATTTGGTTCTTTTCTCGTGTTGTTGACTTATCTGTATTTTCCCCTGAAGTCACGACTTTCATTTTTTGGTTTCTCTTTGAAAGTGGATTTTCCAGGCAAATTATTTCATGCATCTCCCGAAGATTTATTTTTTTCCCTCTTCAAATGTTTACTTTATAGTTTATAGTTCATTGAAGATTAAAAATGTTTCTAAAAAGCTGGCCACTTGGACTGACAGCAGTCAGAAATGCGTCCTGTTTTCCATAGTCTTCCCGCATGTAGCCTGTCCCAAATTTCTCGCTGCTATTTTATATCGAGGATCTGATTTTCCAGTCAGATCAACAAAGTGAAGTTTCTCGACGTTTTTCATTTTCTTCAGCCATGTATTTTTCTTTTAATCTCTTTTAATTAATATCCAGTTTATGCTTCTTCATACCAGCACTATTAGGCTGCATGAATATAACTATATATGACTTCCATGTGCACCAAGCCGCCGCGGCAGCAGGGGTGGGCGTGCCTGGCACTCGGCCCACGCATTTAGCGTTCATAGTGAGTGATACAGTACGATAAAATGATTGTCTGACAGGTATGTGCATGCATGGTTAGACCAGGTCAGGTCGGGTTAGGTTGGGGAGCATGCGCTGATGCAGCGCGTTGCCGCACCCACCACACGGCGAAACTCCTCGGGATCCCGGCCGGCGATCCCCACACGGTCCGGTCTCACCCTCAAGAAATGGCCACCCATCTGCCACAGCCAGGTGCTACATGGGCATCCCCTTGGTTAGATCAATGGAGGAAAAGTGCCGTTGAGAGGCAAACAGATTTTTCTTTCTCTTTATTCACTCTTAGCAATGCTATGGATCATTAAATAACTGATACAAAAAATATGTAGTTGAGTCTGTAGTGTGATTTTGTCACCAAGTGAATTCTTATGAGACCAGCCCCCCCAATTTTCTGCAGGCGCACCCATCCTATGATTTTTGGCTCCGTTTTTCGGTGTCACGTGTGCATGTTGTGATGATGTGCCCTGCGATGCGCTGGCATACTGTCCAGGGTGTCCCATGCCTACCCTCCTGTGCTTTCTGAGATTTGTATTTGATTCTTAATTAACAAAAATCAAGGACACTTTTATGTCAGTGCTACAGATGAGTCTGCCTTTTTGTCATCTGTTCAAAAAAATTCCATGAGTCTCATTAGCATTTCATCAACCAATATGATAACTGACATCGAAAGTAAATAAGTTTCGACGAGATCATGGTCTAGTAGTCGCTGATGTTTTGGAAATTCGAAGATAGATGAGGAGGTAAGTCTCTGCGTGGGTCACATGTGTGCGAAGTTTGCATGTTCTCCCCATGTCGTCGTGGGGTTTCCTCCGGGTACTCCGGTTTCCCCCCACAGTCCAAGGACATGCTGAGGCTGATTGGACGTGCTAAATTGCCCGTAGGAGTGCGTGTGTGAGTGAATGGTGTGTGAGTGTGCCCTGCAATGGGCTGGCCCCCCATCCTGGGTTGTTCCCTGCCTCGTGTCCATAGCTTCCGGGATAGGCTCCGGACCCCCCGCGACCCAGCCAGATAAGCGGTTTGGAAAATGGATGGATGGATGGATTAATTGACCAACCAGGCCATAAAACCACATCCTGGTGTATATTTCGGAGGTTGGGAAACTTTGTCCTACACGTCTCTGTATCAGTCACTCCATAATTAGCAAGGTTCGGAATGCCTAAGCACCCCATTTCCCTGCGATCCATGGCTGGGGCAACGTTCCTGACATGGAGGTATGTTCTCACACTGCTTTCAAGCCTAATGAAGCAAGAACTGAAGGTCCCTTGAACTGGCTCCTACAACCGCTGCACTACATGCGATTTTACGCTAATAATTAAGTGAAGTTTGTACTACATTGTGAATGTATACATTCTTTAATTAAATATTTTTAGAACTGTGTATGCTTGACTACGCTTTTAACACGTGAAGATTCAGATGCCTGGACACAAATCTGAAATAATTATCAATATAATTACAAACAGGACCCCAGTGACCCTGCATAGGACAAGCAAGTATCGAAGATGGATGGATGAATAGATGGATGGATAGTAAAGTGACAACCTTGTATTTTACAGGATGGTCCCATGCTGAAAAATAAAATGTTGTGTCTTGTTTTGAATAGAAACAGGACTCGAATTGTCCCATGTTTTCGCATCTGGACTGAAATGTGTATGTTTGCTTGAGGAAGAATTGTTGACTATGTAATAAAGAAATCTTTGTGCTTAACTGAAAGTATAGACTCCACATAGACATTACACAGGTTATCCCTTCAAGGCTAATAAAATACAGTCGCACACAAAAAAACACAGTAAGACAAACTTCATTGACCCGTCTGACGTAATATCAGCTTTAAAAAACAATATTACAATATTACAGAAGAATGCAAATAAAAATAGATATACGTCTAATAAATAATGAGAATAAATATAGCTTATAACTGAATTTATACAATTCAATGATATATAAATATCTAAATATAGATCGGGTTGTCTTCAGTCATTTCTCCGATTCTTCACGTTGACATTAAATTCAGAGTTCCTTCTGAATTTTTCAAAGATGCTCTGAATCTCAGCTCTTACAACTTCCCAGGCGCAAAGGCTGTGATTCTGCAAAAGAGCAATACATTAAAAATACAGGCCTCACACACAACCACATCACTATTGGTGTCATCAGTTTCTTGCTTCCTTTTGCAATTTTAGTCATATAAAAGGTATATAATACATTTATGTATCACAATCAGTGATAAGATGTACTGTAAGTCTACCGTTGATGTAGGTACTGACTCATATGCACTGAAACTTACTTCTTTTGATAAAAAGTCTCTCAGGTTTTTGAAGTAATATTCCATTGTCTTTGTCTTCCTCTTTGTTTTTTTGAGGGTCGAGTTCTTCAGCTGAAATAGAGAGCAGTCGCATGAATACCCGAACCTCCGTTTCGAGATCACAGATACATAATTACTACAGTTTAAAGTGCTATGGTTTCATTGTGAGCCTTTCCTTTTAACATAAACATATGACCAAATCAAATGTTAATGTGACAGGCGTGCATTTCGTGAAACTCACACAATGCGAATACATGACTTTTTGACGACCAAGGAGTTGCTGGAGATTTTCCAGACTGGACTGGTTCCACTTGACCAAATGCAAATCTTCGGAGAAGAGTTCGCTCGATAGTCTGATTGCTTGTTCGAAAGATACCTGAAAGCAGCATTAACGGAAATGGATCTTTAGTTAATAATAACTAAAACAGGAACAGATGATCATACAGCAGCAAATGAAAGACCATCTATATGATCAACATTCTGTGACAATATCCTTCTATTACTACTATCAGGGGTAGGACGGGGGATCACGTCCCCTCCACTTATACAGGGACTCTCAAATGCCCCCCCCCCACCCAACTTTTGACAGAAATAGAAAACAAAACTTCGATAAGCAGCATCCCTGAATAGGGTTGGATTCTGTGACACCTGAACTCCTCAAAATGTCTCGAACTGATCTGCCTAAGTTGTGCCCTTTTTGCAGACCAAAGTGATATGCAATCTGGAAAACACAAAGATCTAACAGTGTTCATTGTAGATCTTTAAAATGAGGACATACGCTACAAAGTAAATCATCCATAATTATAGCGGCAGATGCTGTTGCCTTTTATATTATTATTATTATTATTATTATTATTATTATTATTATTATATATAATTATATATATATATATATATATTCAGATTTACAAATAGCAACCAATATGTACACGTAAATTCTATACGGGCTTAATCTATACCAAGCTTGTGTTGGATACAGATGTTCACAGAATCTCTTCCATATCACTGATAGACTAATTTATGTTACTATAATAAAGATAACCGCTTAAGTTCAACCTAACGTGAAATTATGGCTGTTAGAATAAAGCAATAAATGATGAATGTGTCCTCACATCAAATGTAACATTGTATATGGGGTTCAGTGACTTGCAACACATTATAGAGAATCTCTTGTTTAAGCTATTGTCCAACAGGCTACTTGTGGGTGATCAGCAACTCCATACCAGACGAAAAGACATTGTATGTCTGTAGGTCAGTGTAAATCAAATTGTGTTTTGTAATGAACCATTAGCCCAAATCACGCCAAATGCCTCAAAGTTGAGACCTCACTGGTCTCCCCCCCACATCAAAAATCTCTCCTGCACCCCTGATTACTACATTTGTTACTAACAGAATTATACCCATAATGCAATAATAAATGTTTAAGCATGGTATGTCTGAATTATGACATGGTGAAAAAAACTAAAGGCAAGCTAAAAATCTATAACCCTGTGAAAAGCCCCTTTCACGCCTAGACAGCAGCTAACATGTTCTCTAAATAAGATGCCGCTAAAAGTCTGTAATAATTCTTATTTCACAGTGCTTTACCTTACAAACTGCGTAAAATGCCATTTTCCATACTCCTGGTGGCATGAGCCACAAGACAGGCAACACTGGATGGCCACTGGCCTAACTGTATGCATTTGGACTGTTAGAGGACAACACAGTGCAACTGCCTGGAGCTCTGAGCTGGATGGGGGCTCCCGAGGGTGGCTGATGATATAGTATATTGCAATGTCAAAACTGCAAGAAATCCACTGAAGCACAGCAGGCACAATAATTTCTAAATTAGTAAATGTAATTGGTACAGAAAACGAATGGGAGGATAGATGGATGGATGGTAATTGGCAAGGTTTTTATAAATCAAAGAGAATTTACCCAACCGGAAGCCAAACTTTGATAAAGCGGTAACTGCAATGCTCACTCAATTAAATAGGCAACTTGATGTTAAGAAACTTTAACACGTTAGCCATCTTGCTGACTTGTCTTGTAACTTTATCACAGACAATTACCTATGCCTGTTAGTGCCATTACACTGTAGGCTAATTATTTTAATAATTTAAGTTTACATGACAGACTCAGCTAACAAATGTTATAATACATATCCATCGAAATCTACCTTGTTAGATAACTAAATGCCATGTTTGTTTTCTCTCTCATTCTCAGTGCACCACTGAGAATGCACCATTCCCCTAGCAACACCACAAAAATAGAAAGATCCCACGATAACCAAGTTCAATGTATCTAATATGGTATTGATGTGACCTACATATATATAAAATGTAACATTATGTATTTGCCTTATATGCCGTATTCATTGTATGAATGTACTAGTCATTTACTAATTCATATTTACTTTGTAGCAGTTTCATCAACTTTTACTGCATCCTGCCCTGTTAATGAGGAAGAGGATATACCAGGCTGTGACTCGCCACCAAAAATGGCACGAGAGCAGCTAGTTCCATCACTGCAGTTCATAATCGCCTGCAACACCTGCCTTTGTTCTGATCCGCATTTGGTCATTCTGTTATGGCGGGGCATGGTGAACAGACAGACAACCCACGTGCAACTCCACAAGGGTGAACTTATTAGCAATGGACATTAAGAAAAACATGACTAGAAAACAAAAGAATCACATGGGGTCAAAAACAAGGCAGGGTGAACACAAGAAAGAAAAGAATAAACTAAACACAAGAGACCACTAAGTATCAGCAGGATCTGGAAACCCACAAGAACAACCAAACAAACACACAGCAACAACCACAATGACCAACCGAGGAACAGACCAATCTGGCACTTAACTACACTTCATCACAAGACTAAATGAGGGACAAGTGAAAACCATAAGCAATTAACCAATCAATAAGGACTCAGGGCAACAAGGAGCAGGTGGGGTACGTTTACAATCAACAGGCACTAGTGTCTAGAAAACATTAACAAATACCTAGGATTTCTGACACTAGTAGAGACTTGAAACACAAGTAAAATAAAACATAACTGACCAAGACACGGGTAGGATAAACCATTAACAAGGACACAAAAGCAAAAGCCTATATTGCAATATAAGAAACCAGGAGGGAAAAATCCAAACTATTATATTATGCTTGGTTGAAGATGGAAGGGATGGCTGTTTCTTAGCCACACACTCAACCCACTGAGCCCCGCGGCAGCCCAAGGAGCTGGAAAACACACTAGGTACGTAACACCCAGTGGCATGGCCAGCACAAACTGCTGGCCAGATGGGGAGATGACATATGGGACAGGACCTGATGGGTACTGATCCTTACAGACAATGTAGTTTTCCCTCAAAATTCTGACCATTTACACCTTACATTTATTTTGCATAAATTTTTTTAAATTATTTTTTATTTATTTATTTTTAATATTTTTACTTCTAATACATTACATTCTATTATTATCCTTTATTATACTATATTTTACAAATGTTTATTGCACTGCTGTATTTGCGTATTGTTTTTTTATTTGCAGAAGTTAAAATAAAGGACTTATGTTAATTAAAATCTTTTTGTTGAAGTTAATAATTTAGACTTTGCGTCAAAACAATGGTAATATATTTTATCATGTTTGGGGGGGGGGGGGGTGACTTAGATGGTGCCATGGTGTCCCTAAAATCCCCTCTGCACAGACCTTGGAGTTATGAGGCGACGATACTATTCACTACGACACCGTGCCGTCTCGCTAAAATGCTCTGTATAATAACTAATTAAATGAAGGCAGCGATAAGACCGCATCATCTCCAAGGCTAGGGATCCAAATTACAATGTAATTTTACATGACTGGGGCGTGGGGTGCTGATTTCCAGTACAAAATGCAATCGCACCACGGTAATAAATTCATTGAACTGTTATTCTGCTTCTTACCTGTCTTACGATCTTCGGACGTTTTTTTATCCGTATGCTCATCGCCTCAGCAGAGCACTCTGACGGCAGTCTCGGTCCCTATTAATTTGCACAGCAGAAGTGGTTAGTAACGCTGCGAAAAATAAATATCCATTTCAATCATTTTAACTATGACATTAACACTAAAAATAAAAGGTCTTACCATGGACTTCAAGTTATGAAGACTTTGAGTGATGTAGTGCTTCTGTTCATTTGCAGGCATACATCTTGAATGGACTGCAGGGAAAATGACCAAGACATATAAAAGCAAACCAGCTGTAAGATTCATTGTAGATCTTAAGAATAAGGACATGCGACGAAGTAAACCATCCATTATTATAGCCGCAGATGCTGTTGCCTTTTTATAAAGGCTTTGGTTTTTACAAATATACAAATGGCCGGAAATTTGTAAGCATGGAAAATGAAAGCGCATGAAAAACCCGGCAGCGGTTTCATATTTACCTTACATACATTCATTTAGCGGACGCTTTCAATTATTCCTGGAGAATTTCGGGTTAATGGGACTTGCTGGAAAACTGTACGACTCGGGCCAGGGGGCTGTTCCGCCCAGTATTTTATTAGGATTTTATTCACCACCACCCCCCAATAAATAGCTAGACCTTAGGATTTATGGCATTAAGTTGTGCCCCCCTCCCCCAAATATCTAACTCTCTCATACGCCATTGCGTGACATAAATCAGCCAGCATTGGGATTTGAACCAGCGCACTTATGAATACAGGCGCAGAGTCCTAACCCACAGCGGAACCCGTACTATACCGCAACCAAGTAAGCTCTTAGAATGTTACGTTTTGGACAGGAGTCAGAAACAAGTGCTCATTCACACTTGAATTGTTCAAAGACGGCATATTCCCTTCTTTATAATGGGTACCATACAATTGCTCATTATGGGACTAGAACGTAACACTGTTGACAAACCGATGCTTAATTAGACCTCAAAGTGGCTACAGAACAAACGCGCGTTCAATGTTGATAGTAATTTATTCCCCAAAATAGCTCAACGCTTAAAAAGTTCTATTTTGTAACTTTTGATAGTTAAATTTTATGTGAAATATAAAATCTTACAAAATACAGCTTGCATGCGTCTTTAGTCTGCTTACGTTCTTGGTTCACATCTGGCCAGATCATTTTCCTTGACAGTGTCTCTGTTTCCGGAATTTCCATTCTAAAGGGAGTCATTGAAGCAATTCTCAGGGAATCAATATGTTTTCGGTGTCCTCCGTGTTCACATTTTCGGAATTGTTTCGAATCACGAGTCGAATGCATTACCTTATCGTCTTTATTAAAACCACCTTACGTAATCAGTGTATTTCCTCATGTTTTCTTTCGTCATCGGTCATTTTCACTTTCTAATCTAATTATAGGTCTATGTCCTGCAGGACACAAAAACTGTTTAGTTCTAATACGTTCACTTGACTCAAACCTTTTTGGCTCCCTGGGAAATTTCGCTGTTACATGGAGTTCGGGCGGGGAACGACGGGTGGGGGGACTTTTGCTGATGACGAGTCACGATTATCTGTATACCTACAAAGAATTTAATGAAAACTGGTCGAAACTTTATTTAAAAGCCCGCACTATATCCATTTTTTAAAACGAGATTTTTAGCGGAGGCAAACGATACTACTTGTGATAGGACGAGCTTTAATTAATAGATATGCTTGTGGTCTGTAATGGATGGGGTGGTTTTTGCCCGGCTACATTAGGTAGGCCAATGTTTACGTTTATATTCTGTACGCCGGTGTAGGATCAGGGGAGTTCATTTGAGTATGCGTAGGTGGATGTGTCCGTGTTCATTGTGGACGTACATGCGTGGTGGTGGGCGGTGTGTGTCCCTGTATTACAATCAGGGGCGGATTCAGAAAATTTGGGGTGACAATAGGGCGGCATTAGGGGATGCAACACGGAAACATTTTCAGATGCACCTATGAGGTAAATATAGGCCTAACGCTAATACAATCAGCCATTTTAAAGTTCAGCGTCAACGCAACAATCAACAGTTTATTGTTTATAAGTGATCGAGATATTTTACAACTTTCAACCCAAACAGTTAGAAGAAACTGGAGATCAAAAATGTTATAATTTTAAATAATTTTCAATTAACAAAACCCCTGGCATTTTAGTTTTTTGATTGCAGTCACAGATTTTTATAAAACTGAATTTCCCCTTGTGGGGGTCCAAAAAACAGTCTCCACAACGTATATATATATATATCACAAACACACATACATACACATGCGAGCTTGCGCACAGTCCACATATTCATATCAAATCAAGTCAAGTAGGTTTTATTGTCATTTCAACCATACACACAGTATATAGAGAAATGAGATAACGTTCCTCCAGGACCATGGTGCAACACAGAGCAGGACAAAGACAGAGCAACATCATAAGTGCAGACAGGACAGCATGGGACACTCCATTTCTATGGACATAAACTTAAACTCAACTGTAACAACCTTAACCTCCACCAAGCCCTAATCTTAACCCTAAGTAACTGAAAAATATCCCCACAAGGGAAAAAGTTACAGGTTTTTAACTTTTAATTTACAAAGTCATACGTTGTTCATTCGTGTAAAAATATGTTTACATAACTAGAAAGTAGTAATATTTTGTCAAACAGTCTTATTAAGTTCAAAGCTGCTTATACGCCTTGCCGTGTGGTAAGGAGAGCCAGATGAGAGTGGGACAAACCAACATTTAGTGGAGGATAGAGTACAGGGTACTTCGAGCTCGGGAGAATATATTTGACGTGCTTTAAGTCAGGAGAACTGTTATGAAACATATTAATTATATTGATTCCGATTCCATAATAATGATTTCTTGGATTCATCGGGGGAAGAGATCCCCATCTGCCACCCCATAGATTCGCCACTTAGTCTAGAACAGGGGTCACCAACATGGTGCCCACGGGCACCAGGACGCCCCCAAGGATGACATGAGTCGCCCGCGGACCTGTTTTAAAAATAGCACAACTCACCAGTGAGCAGCGTTAAGTTTTAATTTTATCCTGTTGCTATTCTTCTTTAACCACATTTGCATTTATATTGATTTGAAAATGACAATATCTAAAAAAAACATTTAAAACATGAAGTTTGGATAAGTTTAGGAGGGAGTTTCAAAGTGGTAGCCCTTTGTATGGCTCAGTACCCATGAAGCAGCCCTCAGCTGAGAGGACCAGGAACTAACTAACTAACTAACTAACTGGATAGATAGATAGATAGATAGATAGATAGATAGATAGATAGATAGATAGATAGATAGATAGATAGATAGATAGATAGATAGATAGATAGATAGATAGATAGATAGATAGATAGATAGATAGATAGATAGATAGATAGATAGATAGATAGATAGATAGATACTAAATTATTACTTTCGGTATAATACCACATCCATGTTGTTATAACCCTGTAGCTTCATTAAAATATTTGACTGAAATGGATACTCTTGTATTCAGTGTATTCTTCTCTTATGGGTAAGCAGTAACCTGTTTGTCTAAAACTGCACACAAATCTTCAAAAAGCCCCAGTATCATTACTAATCATTTGGGGGGTTGTAGGCGTGACTCTCAGGTGACTGAGAGTATTAATTCAATGCACTTGTTCCTCTTTTAGTCGGAATGTTTTTTTTTCTTGACTAAATCTGCTGAGACACCGACTCCCAACCTGTCTGTTGCCATAATGATCTGTGGTCCCTGACATTCCTGCCCACCATTATATTTACTTCTTGCCAAAATGGCTGTTTTAGGTTATTGTGTGAACCCTTTGGTTTCTTTGCTGACCCCCATCCCTGTCGTGTCCCTCTAACCCTATTCCCAAGGTGAATCACATCCTCCCCATGTCACATGGCTTTATTTCACATTCTGACTGTCCTGATTCTTGCACACTGAAAAATATTTTATCAGTACCATAGTGGTGCAATGTGAATTACTGTAACCTCACACCTCCAGGTTTGGAGGTTTATTTAGATTTTTTATTGTGGTCTATGGAAGCTTACAACTCCTGCCTATCAGAAGTTATTTTCGATAGGATTGAATATAGTGCTTGCATATGAATGTATGATATTCACACCTAACATTTTTATATTACAGCATTATTTCTTTTTAAATGGTGAATACTTTCTCAACATTTTCAGTTGGTGATACTGAAGCCTCATGGTAGATGCGGAAAGAAAATTGGACATTGGTTGGCCTGGGACAGAAGACATATTGGGTCTGTTATGTCTTATGCAAGAAGGGATTGTTTTGAATACTGTGTGTCCTCACCTCATGGTGACTGCATGTGGTTAGTTCCGCAAATGTTAAGAGAGATCAGACCTTGGTGAGATGGGCAGTGGAGCGGGGGGGGGGGGGGGAGAGAAGCCACCTGCAGGAATGGATTCTAAGCTGCCCCAACTGGTGCACAGAGAGTTGTAGTTATAAGGTAGTCGCAGTAGGCCATACGCAGTGTGTTATGTGGTAGTACAAATGTATAAATAGCTGTCACATGAATTGTATGTTAACTATGTATTTACAGTAAATCAATATCTATATCCATGTCTCAAGTAGAAGTCTAGCAGTTGAGAAATTTACCATTTTGGTAAATTGCGTAAAATGGGTGGATGTACCCTGCCACAAAGGTGAAGCAATAGAGCAAGAGAATTGTGTCTGTTATACATCTGAGCTTGCTTTGTTGGTGTTTTGTGACCAATCAGGACTTAGAAGTCCTTATAAGGAATTGGATGTTATGGTATATCATCTGGTTGCTCCGGGTGCTCGGGATACCTGGTGCCAGAGTGTGACTGGAGCACTTTGCTGGATTACTGGAATAAAAGAAATTACTTTGCTCACCAACTGAGAGGTCCGGAGATTTATTCTAAGTGGCTTAACTAGAGTAATTAGAGAGGATGATCTATATTTTTCTTCCACAGTAGACACTAAAACAGTAAATGTATTTCAGTTAATCTAAGAAAATTAATCTGCTTTACTTTGAAACATGAGTTTATTAATGTTATTAATTTTAGTCCACTTTCAACCTTCTTTTACTGAATCACATTTATCCTACTTCACTCAGCAAGTATATGTACAATTTCATGTTGTATTTGTACCTGTGACATTCCGTGTTATGCATCCAAACATACACTTTGCAGATTAGTGCCATATCCTTCATATGCAGTCATATACACAGTCATATACGTAGCACATTAATAATGCCACTGAGGCAGATCCACATAGAACTGGGTTTACTATATATGAAAAAAATGGTTTTGTATAGACTCATATTGTGGTTTGTGACACCAACATGAAATGACTAAATTTTGATGGGATTTTCCTGTAACACATGAGAGCACAGAGATTTTAATTATAATCATTGTAAATAGTTTATGTATGCATGCTGAATAAGTTATTGAACAGCATAATATACTATATAATGTATTTAAATATATATATATATACATATATATATATATATATACATATAGTACAACAACACATGGCTTAGACTGGTCACTCAAATAAAATTATTTGACCTGACTGGCATTTCAGTGAGATGAAACTAGAGAATTTAGGGGATTTGCAATCGCAAGAGAGAGCTGACCGATGCAGAATGGGCCAGGAACCCCTTTCAAGATTATGGTAGGATTACGGTCACAATTCAAAAGCCTGATGAGTGCAAAGCTTAGTGCTTCATTCTGTATGCTACCGATTTAATTGTATTTTATCTGGAGTAGAAGTCATGCCAGCGACCTAGAGAAGTGAGAATAGCCTATTTCCTCCCATGGTTACTGAATGTTTTCAGCTATGTTACCATACAGAGAATTCTCAGTGAAGTAGCAAAATGATGGACAGGCCGTGATTTTTTTTAAACACAGTAAATAACATGAGGGTATAACACTGCAGTCTCTCTTTAATGAGCACATATTCATAGGACGGCAGACAGCTGGAGGTGCATAGATTGATTTGCAGGGCTTTCAGTCAATTCATGAATGCAAAAAAAAAATTTTCATTCATGATTATGAGACTCTGGGTGACATACAGGCAATAGAAAAATTGAGTCTCACTGTGAAAATGTAGATTCCAGATAAAAACCACTGAGCTGCAGTACGAAATTCTTCAAAGTAGTTTCTGCATTACCGGGGAATTAAGCCACCCTCACCACACCACAAAGGAGAGTAAAGAGAAAAAAAACAATTCCCCATTCTACAATCTTCACATCTGGAACAATCCAAGCGGGGGTTAGCAAGCAGCTAATGCACACTCATTCACATACAAAGCCATGGAAATAATTAAGAGACCACTGTTTATTTTTAAATAAATCTGCATTTTTAAATACTGATTGAATGGTGGTTCTGATGGCAGAAGGCTATGCTGAGTAGCAGGTTGCTTCCAGGTTCAAAATTACTAAAGCAGCAGGACACAAGAATAAAGTGAAGCAGGAGACACTGGGAACGACCAGAAACCAGCCAGGTAAAAGGTGGAAGCAACATTAAAATGCCTGAGATGACCGGTAACTTATCTGACTGCAGATTTAATGGTGGCGACGCCCATGTCCGACTGTCTCGTGAATCGCAGGATGACGTCAAGTGACCTTCAGCAGGAATGGGGAACATTAAGTGCAGATGCGAAGTGCACTGCTAGGACAGTGTGTATCAGGCTCCTAGAAGCAGGACTGAAGACCCATAAAGCAAGGAAGAAGCCTTTAATCAATGAGCAACAGAGAAGAATCAGGCTGCACTTTGCAACTAAAATATATATTCATAGACACACACCCATAAATTGAGAAACGAGTGAAACAAAAAATTGTGCTGTGGTCTCTTAATTTTTTCTGCAGCTGTGAATAATGTAAACTCCCACACACTGCAGGGACATGTTAACTGCTTACATGGGGACCTGAGGAGCTGGGAGACCCCCAGTAAGTCTCACCCAGCAGCTACGTTGTGCCCAAAACTTCCCCCTAAGCCTAACAATAACATTTTGTGTCTCGGTTCTGCTCAATAAGCTTGTTATAAAATCGATCACTCCGGTAATGAAAGCCTCAAACAATCCTTTATTCACTGCCATGACTTTTCACAAGAAAATAAAGGAGAAAATTATTTCACTCCAGTCCCCCAAAGCACAAAGAATATTTTTTGAATATGAAACCAGCGGCAGCCAGTCTCAACCACAGCTTTCGAGAATAAAGTAATCTTTTGATTTTCAGCATAGCATAAGACAACAAACACAAAGAACAGAAATTAAACACTTGCAAATCATATTTACTTATTACTTTTCATTGGTAACTTGACTTATTGAATGATCACTGCACTTTTACACATACCTCAAGGCATCTTAATTCATTGAACTTGTGTATGGATTATATAATCTGACTCATCCATCTCAAACACCATAATGGACATTCCAGCACTTAACAAGTAACTCACTGTTAGCTAATGGATTTGCTGCATAAAGCCTTTTAAACATATGGATTTTCACTAGATCTGCAGCATGCATGTGCTCACGTACACTATATTTACAACTTATTTAACATTTTATTTGTGTATCAGAAGTTTTTGCCCATCTGATGCACAAGCGAGGCTGATCAATCTTTATAAGCATACACCTTTCGACGGCTGAGATTCCATTGAAAGACAAGTGAAAAGTGTAAGTGGTATTGGAGCGAAAGCAATACTAGACTTACAAACATACTGTAGCAAGAACATAATAAGACAGCTATTCAAACATCATAAACATCACACCACATTACGTCTCTGGCTTCATGTGTAGCACACATGTATTTTACGACACATGACACATATACAGTGTTTCTGTTACACGTCTTATCTGGGACTGTTATCAAATAACTACATCATTCAAGTAACTACATACACTGTATCTTGTTCTATCGCACGGTTTACCCGTCGACTGTGAAATGTACAACACATGCATTTCTGATCACATGCCTGTTTAATTGAGACTTCCTTATCCTGCCAAACGGTTAATACTTTCAGTCAGGCTTGCTACTCTTGCACAATAAACCCAATCCCTGCCGGCCAGTTCCCCACGGTTTTTATTAATGTTGTGCGGTCCCACACCTTGGCACGACTCCCACCTCAGCTGAGCGCCGATGGTAAAGTTAATTTGTTTAATGACACTTCTTCTAGCATCTTGAACTCTACTGCTGTGTCTAAGCTCAAGCACTCCAAACCTAAAACTTACCTGTCAGGCACGTAGGTGAGCACGAGTGCAAGTAGACAAAAGACAAGCTACTGTCTAGGTGTCTATTGATATTTTAAGGGACTGTTTGTTAAATTATCAGAAAGCTACGAAATCTACTCAAACAAAATACGTAGATATTATTGCAAATAACTGTCATAGGCCTATAGTCTAACACAATAAACACTGTCCTTAATACTTCTGTTCCTATACTACTCCTAACATTTCCTCAACAGTCTGTGATGATTTTCCCAGATTTTTCTGTTAAAAAATTGCTTATGTAAAATCTCAAATTTCACCATCTGTTGATGCTCTGCTCTCTCTCATTAACTTGAGCCCATATCTCTCCCTTTTTTCTCTCCCTATTTAAGCACACATTATTGGTCACCTTAAACCCTCAATCTGTCATTCAGATATTGTTCCCCCTTGTCTTCTTAAAGATCTTTTTTATGTGGTTAAACCTATCGTTTGGGATATTGTACACAGTTGTCTTAATACTGGTTCAGTCCCAGCCTATTTTAAACATGCTGTGGTGTAGCCTTTAATAATAATAAAAAACTAATCTGGACTAAACCGACTACAAATTAACTCAGTTGAGAAAGCCTGTTTCTGTGAATTCGGCTATTAGCGAAAGTTAAGTCTTTTCTTTGTGTAGCTGATTTTGAAAATCTTATTCATGCCTTTGTCTCTTCTTGGCTCCACTATTGCAATTCATTCTACACTGGAGCCATCTGGTCACCCCTTGCTCATTTACAGTTAGTCCAGAATGCTGCGATCAGGCTCCCGACGGACACATGCAAGTATCATCATATCATACCAATCTTAGCCTCTCTTCACTGGCTTCCTGTTCATTACAGGATCAATTTTAGAATGTTATTGTTTGAATGGTTTAGCCCCTTATATCCTGCTGACCTCTTATACCTGATTATTCTTCCTCTCAATCACTTAGATCCTCTAATCAGATGTTGCTGGTCCAGCCAAGGTGTAGATTTAAGCTCAGGGGTGACTGTGCCTGCCCCAAAGCTTTTAAAAAGTTGAACTTGCTTTAAATTGACATAGGCTTTAATACAAACATCTAGTTTCATTTAATTTTATATAGAATAGAAATATTTGATTTATCCCAGTGGGGAAATTGTCTTTTTTCCCCGTCTCATCTCGCCCTTCTTGAGAGACACAGTTGAGAATTAGTTGGCTGGTTCTGTCTGTTGTTTCCCTGTTTAGCCAGCAGGTGTCACTGGTCGTCACATTTTTTTTGTCTGTGTTTCTCTACGTCTAGCTCAACTCACAGTCCCTGTTGTTTTACACTGCTCCCCGAGCCACCGTAACGGGTGTTTTACAATGTTGGACATTTTGTAATCTGGCTCAGCCAGTATACAGCACAACAGAAGGAAATGCGGACTAAGAGCCTTACTCAAGGGTCCAGTGGTGGAATCCGTCTGCTGGTCCCAGGATTCAAACCTCATCTCATCGCGGACACAGAATCCTGACTAGCTAAGCCACACGCCATCAACAATCGGCAACTTGAGTGACATAATAAATAACAGTCCCCTGGCTTTTTATTACGTCGTTAAAGAAAGAATTAACATCATGAATAAAATAAAAGTTTAAGAAAAACATGCCATTCACACTAAAAATCCAGGCTGAGGTACAATGAATTTAAGAATTAAATTATGACCAGGTGCGTGAGTGAATGGTGTGTGAGTGTGCCCTGCGATGGGTTGGCCTCCCATCCTAGGTTGTTCCCTGCCTCGTGCCCATTGCTTCCGGGATAGGCTCCGGACCCCCCGCGACCCAGTGGGATAAGCGGTTTGGAAAATGGATGGATGGATTATGACCAGGTTGACTCATACAATCATTCTACCTCTGCCTGGATTTTTAGTGTGATATATTTTTCTTCTATTTCATTCATCTCACAGTTGAAAGAATTCTGCATGCAAGAGTGGGAAACATTTTCTCCCAGTGGATATCAGGGACTGGTAGACAGCTATACGGAATACCTACCCGCAGTTGTTTCTGTCACAGTACTAAGAGTATTTTTTTTTCCACAGAAGGAAATGGCACATTTGTACATTTTTTGTTGTTGAATAAATTATATATCAAGTTTTCATTGTTTTTTTGTTGAACTACATACTTTGTTAACTGTTTAAATGAATATCGCATGCTGAAATGCCTGCATATTTTTTAAAAACATGGGATGTACTTTTTACTGCAAATAAATATGCAAATAGTGCATGCATTAAAGTCCTCCAGGGTTTTACACTGCTTTGTTGCTTACTATCTGGATACATTTGTAACTATACATTTGTCTGCTTTGTAAAATATTCATTTGGAATTGTTCAGTTGTATTTTTAACGTATGTAGCATTTTTTCTGTTTAATTTCCATAATAGCCATGAAGAAGAAGTGGGCGGACTTGTCTGACTGAGGCAAAGATACACTTCCAAATTCAAACTAAGGGATAAGTATTTTATCAACTGCAAAGTCTGGAAATGATTGTACTTTTAATATCTCAATGTACACGATAAATTTTTTAGGAATTTTATTTGCATTTTTTGCAAATGGCACATCAGTTGACGATTAGGTATGTGTGCGATGTATTAATTGTCTTTCAAAGAACATTGGGACTGCTAAATGTGTTGTCAGTTTATTTTAAAGGAAATGTATCACAAATGATAAACTGCGCTATAAAACAATGTCTGCAGAATTGACGTGGTCTTTTATAAACTGCCCTACCTATTTATTTAAAGTTTAGAAAGTTTAATACATTAAAGGGCACTGTAAACTCTGAATATGGAAGATCGAGTTACGAAGATTTTAAGTTCCCCAAAATTCCTTCCAGGTTCTTCATTTGATCATGTAGATTAGGCTGGCCAGAGTAACTTTGTAAAGTTTAAAGGTACACCGTGCAGTTCAAATCCCTTTCTTAAACTTTTCTTAAGCTTTGACACTTTGACTAAGTCTTCTCGTGAAAGATATTGCCATAATCAAAGAATAGAAGGTAAAAACTTCGCTTATTTCAGCAACAATGTTAAGACAAATTCGAAAGAGGTAGCATAAGACACTCAAAGAACGTAAAACAACTAAATAATGGAAACACAATCCCGGAACAAAGCGGACAGCGTCGTAAAATATTACGTGGTGTTTGCACGCGCGAAAATATTGCACATCAGAGCCGCAAGTTGCAAATCGGATAGCGGCAAGAACCATCCTCTTCGCCTCTGTTCTTCAGCAGAAGAAAATGACAATTCCGCTACAGGGGAAGAAATCATAAACACTGACATAGCAATGTCACATGTTTAAGACACAGCCAACTGCTGGAGACCCAGTCTGTGATAAAGAAATCCCGAGGTATGCAGTGACCAATCCTTCATGCTCCCACTGTCAGATTAGCCAACGGCTAACAAGCCGTATGCCCGACAATGAGTGAATCTCAATACTAAGAACGCAAAGACCGCACTTGCGCTCTTGGCAAGACCGGTTGCAATAACTTGCCTTCCAAGAACGAACTTGCCGCGCAGTGAATCATGGGATTGGTTTCGTTCGGCGAGCGTTATCATTGGATCTGGTCTTCGGCAACGGAAGATGACGTAAACGAGTCCTCGAGAACACAGTGCGGTCAAGTCCGGGGTCCTCGGTAAGACAGCGTCACTTTGGCGGAAACAGCTGATGAGGAAACTGTAAACAAGATCCCAGTGTGCGGGTCCATGCTCTAGTTCAGGCGGTTGTCATTGGTGTTTTGGCAGTAACGTTTATTTTATACAACCCATGCTGATTCTCAGCGGCTTAAAATCGCACGTTAAATAAGTGAAATACGAAGAAGTGCAGCGCGAAATACTGTACCACAGCAACAAGAAATGGGGAAATGAGTAAGGGAGCTGCTGTGCCGGGGAGTTCTGAAAGCTGAAATTTGCAGAAACAAAGAGCGTTTGTACGGTAAGGAGACAGCTTCCGGTTTTGCTGGAGAAGACACACTGACAGTCGGCTCCGCGCACCGAGCCCAGTGCGGCGCCGTTGGTTTCGTTTTATTTAGTTATATGTTACATGCTTGGAGCCACCACTATTCGCTTCGCTCGATACGGTGACCATGCGTCCGTGTTACCTGTGAGGAAAAACGACCACTTACTTGAGGGGTTTCACGTAAATCACGTGTCCTGTCTTTGTGCTTGGCTACACATGTGCACGTGACTGCATGATCAGTATGCGCCCGGTATTTTGTATTATCGGGTGATATTGGTAGCTTCTACCTAACTACATTAATGTGACTAACCGGATGGCAAATAGGTTTGGATGACTCGAGTTCACGAGTTAATTTACGCGCTTAGACACGTAATAGAAACAGGTTGGGAAAAAGGCAACAAATTGTTGTTTGAAGTGTAGACTATTGATCAGGCAATGTTCAGTGCTGATCGTTAAGATTGTGAGACGTGGATTTATCATTATGTGGTCAATGCAGCGGTCTACCGTCTCGTGGCCGAATAAGAGGTATGCCATTAAATTTATGTTGTACGTTATGTTTGATTATCGCCGACAGTACCGCATTTGTTTGTCATTTATGTTAATATTAATACTGTGTTTAATCTGGTAACTTGCCGGTGGTTCTCGGATATTTCCTATGGGACTATCTGTTATTCCAGATTTTTTTTGTCATTCCATAATTCGTTGAACTCGGGTTTGAATTGGTGGGAGCATTCAGTATTAGTCACTTAACTGTTCGAGTGTCACAGAATGTTCTAGTTGGCATTTTGGGACTCTTGGGAGTGGAGCTTAGTGTGTTATTTCTGCACTACTGAATTCTTACGTGTCTGTGTCTTTTTTCCCGTGCTTCACATTGTCAGCTGAGGATGAGTTGTGTTTTTGTTTCAGTGACATGCTTGAGTGAACCACCTGCAATAGTGCAATGCTTTCGACTCACTCACCAGAGAACTGGCCTGAATCGAAAGAAGTGAAACAGGTACAGGATGCACACCTGTCTCTTAAGCAGCTCCGTCCAAACACAGAAGGGACATACTTTTAGCTGGTACTGAAAACAGGAAGATTTCTGATCTTCATGGACAAATGAGGCAAACAGTGGAACATAATGAACTAGAACTGATAGAGTACTGTGACAAGTTTTATCTTTGACCTCGTACATTGTTTCCTATTAGGATTGCCCACATAAATAACAATATACTTTTCTGTGATGGGCAACTTTTAAAAGGAGAACTGTTATAATGAATAGTTCATAAAGCAGACTATAGTTCCAAAATTGTCTGTCTTTAGTCAGGTGTCCATAGTTACTATTATAGCACCTATTATGCACCTAGTTGTTTGAGGGGAAACTGGAATAAAAACTAGGTGCATAAGTTAGTTGACATTTGAAATTTATAAAGTTTTGTTTACTGGTAACAAATGTGCAGAGATTCAGGGCATTGTAAGTACATCACTACAATATGTAGGTCAGCAGTTATCTTTAGTGACACTTCAGTGTTAGTCTGCAACAGGCAACAAGCACTAGGGAAAAACTATGTGTGTTGTAGAAAATCAGGATGGGAAAGACAAAAGCAGAGAAGGTGGGGGAAAGGTTGTGGAAGTAAATACTCTGTCACTTGACTATTTACAGTATGTTTCAGGAAGTGGTGATCAGGCTGCCCCAAGCCACCAGAATGTCACGAGTCCTGTAGCTATAACTCTCCACCACACTTTATCAGCTGATTTAAACCTTTAATCCTGTTTTCTGCTTCCCTAGTGGATAACGAGCAAGGTAGCACTGTCACTCAAAGCCCTGCAAAAACGCTGCGTTACGACAGACACCGTGGTGACCAGCGAGGATGCCGATGCCAATTTGTTGTGCTGTGCCCTGGAGGCAGTGTTTGTCCATGGCATTAAGAGCAAGTACATCCGAGCAGAGGCCAGTGGGCGGAGCCGCATGCCCAGCACACGGGGGCCCCTCCCCCAGCCAGTATTTTGGACCCTGCTAAAGACTGTCACTCATCGGTGAGCTCAAACATTTAAAAAGGCAGATGTTTCACTAATTTTCTTTCCATCATCTTCCGTTTGCCATGGATTTGTATTTCCAGAGGCAGAATTGTAGATAGGTGCTGTAAGTCATACAAGTTTTAGTTGGTTTTATCGTCGTGCATGCATGGTGAAAATCTGATTGTTTAATTAACATCTATACAACCATAATACTAAGGAATTGCTTTAGCATTATGGTCTTAAAATTGAGTGCAACTTATTATTTAATTATGATGGTTATATATAAATACATATGTAATATTAAGTTACAGACTATAAATCAGATTTAAAATACATTTGTTGCAACTAATCCATCCCTCATCTATGTTCAGAAACGTCTTTCCTGACTACCATCTCAGTTATTTGGATGAGTTGTTGACCATTTATAAACAGCATTCAGATGTTCTAGAGTAAGGAGCACTGAAAATAGGTGAAGCCAGGGTTGAGCTGTGTGTTATTTTTTAAGTCTTTGATGTGGCAGGCTTTTCATTCAGTATAGTTCACATTTGCATATGCCGTGGTCACTCTCTCTTTAAATGTGATTTTTTTCTCCCAGTGACCCGTGTATCTTGTTTTGGCCCTTACTTCATAGAGCTTGTGTGCTGTTTTACTGTCTAAGACCCACGTTGCTTCTTTTCCCCAAGGGATGTGATCCTGGAGCTGGAACAGCTGAGCTTCATCAACAGCGATGTCGGCCGCTGCCGAGCCTGGGTGCGTCTGGCGCTTAATGACGGCCTGCTGGAGTGCTACCTGGCCTCTCTGCTACGGGAGGACTCCAAGCTGGCCAGCTACTACCAACCCAGTGCCCTGTTGTTGGATCCTGAGGAACGGGAGGTGCTGCTCAGTTACCTGCAGGGCCTGACCTCGCTTTCCTTCCAGCTGTCGTATAAGAGCGCAGTGCTCAATGAGTGGACCATCACACCACTGGCACTGGCTGGCCTCTGCCCCGCCATCAGTGAACCCCAGGACACTCCGCAGACACCCCCATCCACTGGGGTGGCCCCCCTGCAGGCACAGGTGCGCAAGGAGTCCTGGGACACGGCATCGCAGTCCTCCGGAGGCTCGGACGCAGTGGAGGTGCAGCAGGGCTTGGGGCACAGGAGGGGCGTGGGAAGCAGAGGCCAGCTGACGTCCTCTAGCCTCAGTCTGGACACCATGGGGTCCTCACAGCTCTCTTCCAGCCTGAGCTCTGACAGCCTGCTGCAGGGCAATGGCCACAAGAGCCCAAGCAAGGAAGCATGGCCCACAGACCTGGAGAGGGCGGCTCCTGGAGAGGAGCACGGGAAGGACCAGCAACCGTGAGTCCAGCTGGCTGAAAGGCAGCCGTGAGGGGGGGTCTGAGCTTACACTCATACTTTGATTTGCCTGATTATTTACAGGTCATAGTCTAGATATAGGAACAACATTATAACAACCGCTGGCATTTTTCTGTTACTAGTATGTCATTGTGTGTATTTCTCATTAGGGGAATAATTCAGGGTTGGGTACAAACCTCGGTCTTGGGTTCGTGGATTGAATCAGTTTTTGGTATGTGAAGGAATCTTGAATTATTCTTGAAATTATTTATTATTAAAAGACAAAAACGACTAGGAACAGTTGTAAATCAAGTGTAAGGCAGTGTTAATGTAATGTTTGAGATTGAGTCTGGATGCATATCCGTGGTGATAAATGCCCACAATAATTTTTTTAGCCTGTTCTGAATTTCCTGCCAAAAGTGCTTTCGATGTTACAGGGAGACTAACTAGCAGAGGCAGTTTCAGCTCCGGTCGTGCATACACTCGCACGATATCGTCTCAAATGAGTTAGCACGCTGATTGTTTTGCTAGCAACATATCTGAGTTTGGTATAACAGAGCTGACAGTGTTTTGGTCTTACTAACAGCATTCTTTTTACGGTTTTGATGAAATTTATTGGGAAACCGAAATGTTCCAATGGGGTGTCACTGGACATAACAGATGGCCTGCCACTCCGGCTACAGGAAAAAACTCACACTGTCCCATTTGGACTGGTGTAGTGCTGAGGTGTCACCCGCCACATGGCTGCACTCCGGTTCTCATCCCTGAGGTGGTTTGTCATGTGGTGGGTGTGGCAACGCACTGTAATCATTGCATTCTCCTTACCTTCTCCTCCATGTCAATAAATGTATTCATTCACTTCATTGTGTTTACCAGACTGAAAATGATGTAGTGAACAGTACACGACAATACGCAGATATAGTACACGCCTAGATTTCCTTGCTGTTGGTATTAGTGGTAGTCGTGTATTATGTGGTTGACGTAGCATGCAGTCTGTCCATTTGCAGAATGTCCCCGCTGGAATATGAGGACGGCGTACGCTCCAGTCAGGACTCCACGCAAGAGGACTCCTGTCTGTCCAGCCTGGCCCCAGACCACTTGTCGGAGGCGGCGACGTCCAGTGGTTCGGATGTCGAGATGCCCATTGCGGCGCCGTCTACCCCCGAACCCTCCGTGCTCACGCAGGATGAGGAAGCGCCTGGGGAGGAGATGTCTGCTGCTGCCCCCGCCGTGCCAAGTGACCCCCCAGACACTGAAGAATTAGCTTCCCCGCTCGTTAGTGAGGTATCTCCAGAACCCACCCCAGACGGCTCGGCATGCAGCCAGGAGCCTGTGGGATCCAGCAGTGCCAGGGAGGATCTCGGCAGGAAGGCATCGGTGGCCTCGCTCCACTCCCCAACCACTGGGCAGCCTGTGAGTACCCCCCCACCTCCACTGCACTTCCCTGATTTATTAGACTAGCTTTTCCCTGATTGTTTTTTTCACTGTTCAGTGGTAGAACTGTTATCCACTGTCCACGTGTGTGAAGTTTGCATGTTCTTCAGGTTTCCTACTGCATCCCAAGAACAAATTTATATTTTGGCTAATTAATGTCTCTGATTTGCCTGTTGTGTGTCTGGTTGTGTGCATATATGCCTCCTGACAGCCTACTGCCATGTTCTCTCTGCCTCCAACCCCCCTAACCACTGGTCAGACGACGGGTAGACAGATGTTTATCGCCAAATAAATGAATGGATAGCAACAGTTCTGCCCATTGAAATGTTTTTGCTCCATCCTTGCACCTACTGTTCTCTGTTTTTGTAGCATGGCAACCATAATGTCATTGTAAGCGTGGTTATGAAGCATGGAGGTGCAGCCATGCCTGGCTTAACACTCAGTTGTTGCTTTGTAATGCCTTGCCTTCTCCACGTGCGTCATCCCAGCTCATGGTGGTCTAATGGTGCGTTCCATTTACCTCGGCGATTGGAACTCTGAACTGGGAATGATGCGTTCCAGTACAGCAATTTGGAAAGCCATTTAGCAATAGCAGGGACCTGTTTCAAAAAGCAAGATTTCTTGCTTAGCCAGATAACTTATGAGATTCAATTTACCCCAGTTTAAATGGACTTTGTTCACTTACATTTAGCTCAGACTACCTTAAATCTGACAAATGATCCAGCTAAGCAAGAAACCCTCCTTTCTGAAGTGTGCCTCAGTTCTAACCTGTTTAATTGTTAATAACACACCAGTCACTCACACACGCATTCCTATGGGCAATTTAGCAATATTACTTGATAACAATACGTTACGCAGTATTTTGCGCATAAAAACCGTAGCAACACGTCTACAGATAGCGGTCAGATTGTGTGTATGACTGATTTAATGAGACAAATAAAACATAAGTGCTAATAGACAGTGTAAAACTGCAGCTTTTACTTCTGTTGACAGAGGCACAGCCATCTTGGAATCTGAGCTCGGGGCTGCGGAGATTCCACTGAGTTCACAAGTTGGAATTCAGACTTACAGGGGCGTTCCAGTTGAAATTTCCGATTAGGAACTCAGAATTTCCGAGTCGCGAGTTTAAATGGGACGCAGCATCAGGCTGTTATAAGAGCTACGATTGCTGCCCGGGTGTGACATTCGGTGCCAGGCTGACATGTCGGCCATGTCGCTCCCCAGAAATGGTCCTGGATCTCTGAAGATGACTTCTACAAGCCACGCCCTCAGGACGGGATAGAGTGCGATGGGGCGCCGTGTACCGACACGGACCTACCAAACGGAACGCTCATGCCCCCCACGCCCGTTGAGGCTGAGCCGGCTCAGTCCCCCCCCAGCGTGGTGCACCGCAGGCAGATCGGTGAGGACGCCCGTGCTTTGTGTCTCCTCTCACCTTCACCATCCCTACTCGGCCGCTGATGCGGAGCCTCACCTGTCAGCTGGTTTGCCAGCCACCACCACACCTTCTGCCGTACGGTCTGCGTGAGCAGCTGGCTTCTGCTTTGCATAATTCCAATCCATGACAGAAATACAGTACAAATGCATGACCAGGGAAGAGAGAGAACATAGACTGATGTTTATTTGCTTAGTATTTTTACTGCAGGTTGGAATATTACACAGTCAAAGCCAAACAACAAGGCTGTGGGATTCCGTTAACTTTGGTCTAGAAAGGCAGCTGGGTTTAAATGTCTTCGTGTTTTTCGCCTCTCATCAGATGTCTTTCTCAGCACGCGGGGATGCGTTTGGTGTGTTTACAGCAGACAGCAGACAGGGGGCAGCTGGCAGCTAATGCTAAAGTCACAGCCGAATTTGCGCCGCGGCCGCTCGCAGATTGACACACATTACTGTGTAATACCATGACTTCCTTTCCAAGTGCCTTCATTATTGGTTGATCCACTTCTCACTAAATATCGAGAGGAGAAGGGGTGGTGAAGCCAACAATCACCCCACCCCGGAGCTCGCTTGGTGATGCCGACACCACACCCCTCTGCGGTACTTTTTGAGCTTCCTCTTTACAGCATGTGATTACAGTGTGTTTGTGCAGGACCCTGAATATCAGTCCACCATTCTTCTGCCTTTCACCGTTCAGCCGTGGTGTTTATCACCTTTCGTTACTTGCCTGTTATTTTGCCCCTTTTGAGAGAAATGAAAGAATATGAATGGTGTATCACTAAAAGACTGTAAAGGGAGTCTTAGTGGGTGCAGCTTCATAAATATCCCCAGGCTTGGGGTTTGAATCCCACCCCTGCTCCCATCCCTACCTTGTGTATTTGGAGTCTCTGTGTTCTCCCTGTGTCTTTCTGTTCCTTTCTAATACTCCGTTTTATCCCCCCCCCTTGAATTTATAGACGTAGACTTGCTCTCTCACCCCATCGGTCTTGGCTTTGTGTCTCTGGTGGAATTTGAACCTGGAGGAATAACAGTAGAGCACAGCAGGCTGCCGCATGCCATTGTATGTGTGTGTGCGCCCTTCCAGGCTGCCCTCTGCCTTGGGCCTTTGTGCTCCTCACCCTTCTGATTTCCAGGTTCGCTTTGATCCAGTACTAGATAAGTGGTAGGAGGGTTAATGGACGGGTGAATGAAATGAATTCTGCATAGCTTTTGTCATCCTTTACCAGAAGGGTTTTCTTTCCTCATTCTTCTCATTCTGTGTTGTCTGGCACCTGTTTTTCTAATACTTTTCCTGCCATGGTTAGCATTCTCTCGTACATTTGAAACAACTCCTTAAAGTACTTTCATTTGCAACCTGCTGCTCCGCATCAGGCCTTCCACTGATGTCAAAAGCAGAGCATTCATGTGTCTTTTGATAACTGAAATGATTATTTTTTCGTTCCTACAGGCCTCTTTTCTCAGTGTGCCTTTGTTTCCGGTCTTCCTCTTATCTCATCCTCTTTTTTTCTGCCCTCCCCAAACTTTTGTTGTTCTTTCATGGGGAGTTCTTCCTCATGTGTGCAATATGTTGGTATCAGCACAGAGCTGTGTCCGTAGCCTTAAAGCCACGGTTCGTACAGATGTGGGTTTTTGTTTGAGGTCATGAGGCCACACGCTTGTCTCATGGTTCATCCTCGTGGAAATGGAAGATTTCCTTGTGCAGGTCTATGACCGTTAAAGCAAATTACTCCTTTTCATACAGTCTGACATTTTTTTCTCTTTGCCCTGTTAAGATTAGCATGAGTTATAGATCAAGTAGGAGCAGCATACAGTCTATTCAAACACATTTTCCAAAAGTTCTCCTTCTGATATATATATACATCCTGTTTAGGTTGTCTCCTTCCTGACGCTTGTGACTCTGTACTGGATGGATGGATGGATTCACACATACATACATGCATACACACCTATACATACCTATACATAGATATTCATATGACAGTCGAAGACAGACTGTAACCTGATGGCTTAGGAGTGTCCATGCCTTTGTATGTTTGTGGGAAGTAATAAAGTGTGTCCATTGGAAGCATCTAGCCTTGTAAATGGGTAGGAGCATATATCGTTTTCATTGGGTAAGAGGTATCTTGGCAACAAACTGTGTGTAATTGGGGGGTGGTGTGTAGCGCAGCATGTCTAAGAATCCTAGGGTCAACACAGAAATTTCAGTGTTGGGCCCCTGCTCGTGCCCTTTACCCCCCAAACACCCTAATGAGTTTTTGTTTCATTGTTTCACATTGTACATTGCATTGGGTAAAAGCATCTGCTAAATAAAGGAATTGCAATTGTACTGCCAGGAAGCGATTTCCCTATCGGATGCTTTTTATTGGTTAACAAACTTAAAAACATATCTGACCGCATTTCGTAGTCTTTCCACAGGAAACCAAAAGCGACACATGCTATGTAGAGGTATCTGTGGGTTTGGTACATCTGTGATTTACTTACAGTGACAGTTTTGTTTTTCTGCTGTGGGGTTTTGAAGGTTGGACAGCTCTTAGTAGGCAATCTAGTTGTCCACTTATTTTTGTGGGCGAAAGAGAGTCTTTGGATGAAGCATGCAGCTCTACACGAGCATTCGAGGGTGGAGAGTTTTCATCTCACTTCTCGCTGTTTTCTGTCCTTATTGGACTTCGGTCGGTTGATGGCACAGTGCTGTAGCAGTCAGACTTCTCCTCATGAAGGCTGAGGTGTATTCCGGTTATCCCCCCATCCTCCGCCCCGCCCCCTGCAGGCCTGTCGAATCCCTTCCGTGGGCTGCTGAAGCTGGGCCACCTGGAGAGGCGCGGCGCCGTGGGCCTCTGGCGGACTTATTACTGCGAGTTGTCGCCCTTTGAGCTGCGCTTCTACCTGGATGCCGAGGAGCGCGCCTGCTATGACAACTGTTCCCTGCTTCGCTGCGAGGATGTGTGCGTGGCCACTGCAGATGGGCGCTTCGAGCTGGCCTTCCCCGGCAAGCGGCTGCTCCTGCGGGCGCCCTCTCACGACGAGGCCGAGGACTGGGTGGACCGCATCGTAGAGGCCGTGGCCAAATGCCGGCCTCCCCGCTGTGATGAGCAGCGTCAGTCGCCAGAGGCCATCTCGCCACAGGACATCGAAGCCCCTGTCTCCTCGCCACCCGTCCTCAGTGACGCCTCCCCCGAAGAACCCGAGCTTGACTGGATGCGGCCGACGGAGCTGGAGCCGGAAGCTATCAAGGAGGCAGTGTTGTACCTGTCCCAGGATGACCGGTCCTGGATGCCTTTCATCTTCTCGCTCTCCTTGGAGGCGCTGAAGGTCTTCCAGGTGCAGGAGGGCCACAAGGCCCTGCGCTTCACCCATGCCATCGAGTCCATTCGGGATGTGGTGCCGGACACTTCACTCGGCAGCCCTGCCTACTTTCGGCTGCTCACGGCCCGGAACACTCTCAAGCTGCGGGCCGAGACCGAGGAAGAAGCGCATTCCTGGAGGGAGCTCATCCGGGTGGCCCTGAACTCCTACCTGGAAACCTGTGACGGCAGCACTGCCGCCAGCACCCCTACGGGGAGCGGAAATGTGCACAGGCTGGTGGAGCACAGCCTCAGGGAGGACGGGGGGCTGCTGGCCCACCTCTACAGCGTACCCACCGAGAAAGGGCTGGACGTTCAGAACTTCAGGTGTGCAGGTGAGTTCCAGTGGTTTGCTGTATTTCAAAAATGCAATGGCCACAAGTTAATTTTTTATAGCTACGTTGGTCACCTCACCTATAGAGACCAAACAAACAATGGTACAAAGACAAGGAAAAACAGCGATTCTGATTGGCCTGGTTGTGCGGTTCAGATATCAGTTGAACTAACGCAGCAGTTCATAAAGCATTCGATTTGCAGGTCAAATGAGTAATTCTGTCCTAAGAACATGGCAAAGACCCACTTTGGCTCTATATTCTCTGTTTTCATCTTTTATTTGCAGGGAAGGTAAGAATTTTTGCATCGAAGTTCTTACAAACAAAATAAAACAGATACATTTATTTAGAGGCAATGAAAAGACGTGACACAAAATGACTTTCTGCACTGGTTGGGTTCAAAAATCTCCTAGCAACAAAACTCACAGCTGACCCTATTTAAACCTCAACAAGACAGTTAGGTCTACTTGTGCCAAATGAGTTTTATTATTTACATGTTGCGTTTTGCTTCCAAAACAAGTCTCTGTATGCATGGTACTTTGATTTCAATGTAGTATATTTAGACACTGAATAGACATACTTTATTAAGTATAAGTAGAACATTTTGGTTGCCACAGCAGTACGTAGGGTACATCGAAGTGTTTGACTTTAAAGACAATAACTAAATATGAATGGATAGGATTGCAGATTGTTATGTGCCTGGTTTAACTTGGCCTGCAAACCGATCACGTGACACTAACAATGAAGAGTTGGCAGGAAATGAGGACCCATTGGGAGGAGATATTATTTGATCAGATGGCAGCTGGGACTAATGCATCCTATGTCATGATGATGTTGCTCCAGCCAAGCACTGCACTGTAAACTACGCTGCCGACTGCAGACCGTCTGTTCCCAGTACCTTCCTGCACACATTAAATATTTTAGCCTCCTTTGAATGACTGGGGAGCAGTTCACTTGTGTTTTGAAACTTGTATTACTGCCTCTGCATAATCTTAACATAGTATGGGGGACATTTTGATTACAAGTACCAGTGCTGAGAACAGGGGGACCCTGGTGTTCTAAGCCATTTCTTCAGCAGTAAGCTGATGAATTTGGTAATTTTGAAGAGTCAGTGTGTCTTCAAACCAGCACTCCCTAACATCGCCCGCTCAAGAATTAGCTGTTGGAAATTCCCAGAATGCCAAACCCAGCTGCGTTTGCCTGCGCAGGTTGCTCCCGACAAATAGGCTTCTCGCTTGGGAAGGCCAGGCTGTGTGAATTCTCGGGCCAGTACTACTGCGAGTCCTGCCACCACGGTGATGCTGCCGTCATCCCTTCCCGCATGGTGCACAACTGGGACCTCGCGGTGCGAGAGGTGAGGCCCTCTCTCCGTGTACCCCTGTGGGATCTCTGCGAGCACCATGCCCCTAACCCTCCCAGGATTCCTCTTGCCAGGGTTGGCTGGCTGCCGCTGCTTTTCTGTGTCAGTGACCATTGCAGGCAGATGTGATCACGTATGTGTACTTTTATCCATATTTAGCCATGTCCTGTCCAGTCAAATTTTCTTGTTCACATTTTCTCCATTATTTGCAATTTCCAAGATATTTGGAAACGCATATAGCCCAAGGCGGTGGTTCTCCGGTGCATCCAAGTGTAACCCTACCGGCGTGTTTGAGTCAGCCGTCATCATCAAACGGCTGAACCATTAGTGGAATAAAGTGCTCTGATGGTGATATTTATATGCCAGCTTCCTTCCACCACTAGACTCCCTTGTATTTGTGTGATTGTGTGTCATATCTCCACTGGAAAGACTTACCAGTGCACCGGGCAAAGAGCCTTTAGGTTGTTAAGTCGTTTCCCCAGTGGGACCTTTAAGAGCGACTGCTCACTGAGCCATGGGTGATGGTGGTACAGTGTGAGCCACAGTGGATAAATAGGTCTGCATAGTAACTTTAATGGCGTGAGTCAGGATTTCCACACTTATATGTAATGTTTCTGTAGCATAAATGTTTCTTGATACATTACACTTAAAGTTAGAGTGTAGAATACAAGCTGCTTAGATACACCAAGACTCTTAATCAGCTTATTTAGCTTTTTTTTTATTATTAGATGCCGTCAAATGCATTTTGACTCCTGGAGACCATAAAAATGTTGCATGTTCCGTCTTCTGTCTGTGTCTTTAATCTTCCCAGGTGACATGTCCATTGTCATAATGATTAAGTCCTTCTGCCTTCTTGCTGGTCATCCTCTTCCTCTTGCCATCATTTTCCAAGCACCATGGTCATTTTCAGTGTACTGGGTCTACTCATTATTGCCCAAAATACGATTGTTTGTTATTTCTGCTTCAGGGGAAAATTCTGGCCCAGTTTGATGAAGAATCCACCTGTTTGTCTTGTGTCTCATGTCTTTTTTAGTCATCATCTGCCTTATTTGTGATGTGCATGTTGTAACACTGTAGCAGGCAGTCGAGGTCATTCCCCTTCCTTTTTTTGTTTCTATCTTCTGCTTTCATTTTCTGTTTATTTTTCTTTTGTTAAGGCTCATCTTTGCAGGTGTGTCATTTTCATTTTCGCCCCTCTGTTCTGCACCCATTGTTATTTTGTCTGTGTTGTTTCAGCATTACATGTGCTTGTCATGGTAGTTTTTACACTGTAACAATGCGTCTTCTATTTCAGTGCCTCAGCAGGAAACCTGATCTGAGCTTTAACTGTATACAGAACACTCCCAAAGTGTACACTCTCCCATTTACAACAAAAAAAAAGGAAAAAGAGAGAATAAAAGAGTTATTCTTATGGTGCCAGAACTGCGTTTTGCTTTAAAAGCGGATATTTTACATTGATTTATTTTTTATACAAGTTAACAAGAACATCAGTAAGAAGAACAGTGCTACTGCAGACTAACCATAAACTTTGGCTGACTGGGTGGGGATGCTTCAGTAAGTCAGGCAGACCCCCACTGTCTGCCGCGGTCACCGACCTTCTGCGGGGGTCTCTGCTGGCAGGTCTCATGCCCAGCCCTGAGGCTGCTGGCCACAGTGTCCCTGGAGCCCCTGCTGGACCTAGGTGTGCTGAACCCTGGCCTATACGTGCACGCGGAGCCCATGGCACGAGCGCACAGCCTCCGGCAGCGGCTGCGACTGCTGGGGGACTACCTGCTCACCTGCCGCAGCGACGTCATCAAGCGGATCCACCCAAAGTGAGCCCCCCCCCCCCTTGTTGTACAAATCAAACTGGCTGGGTAAACTGGGATGCCTGTGCACCTCTTGCTGAAAGCTCTGAAGTTGCAGGCTACATACTGGCCGACGTATTGGAAGAGTGTGATGATACCATTATGCTGTTTCTGGGCTTTGCGATTTTGAACAAGTGTGTACAATCCAGCAGTGCAGGAACCTCAGAAGGTTCATGTTTGCATGTACTGTTACTCTACAATGGTGTGTACTATTAATTCATCTTCATGTAAGAATTGTGGTTTTTTTTTTTTTAATCTGTAGACTAGAGGAGAGGAACTACCTCCTTGAGACCTCACAGCTGTACAGTGTGACCGACCTACGGCAGGTAAGTGGTATGTAAGCTCTACAGACATGAAGCCTGGGTCCATTGACTGTGTCCAGGCTGGGTCTTAAATGCCACTGAAATGCCCCCAAAAATGTTGCCAAGATGCCACCTAATAATGTGCCTTGAAGTTGCCGGGTTTTGGCGTCACCTGGGTGCCTGGAGTTTCAGGTTCCTCAAACTGAAAAATAATGCTCTATCCACACGCTATCCATGCATTTTCTGAATGCTTAATCATTGCAGGGAATGCGGCACCATTTGCAGTTTAGAGATGCTTGTTCACTTAGCTGCATGTTTTTTTTAATCATTGATAACATAAAACATTGGAAGTTTACAAACAAACGAAAAGCGGCCATTCGGCTCTTCAAGCTCACTCAGGGAGAACTCAACTAATAGCTCAGAGTTGTTAAAATCTTATCTAGCTCTGATTTTAAAGCACTCCAAGGTCTTATCTTGCACCACACTTACAGGAAGACTATTCCATACTCTAACTACATGCTGTATAAAATCATGTTTGATAGTCTAATTTAATGTTTAACAGAGCATTGCTAACCTGTTTTGTATTTATGTTAAACATTAAGGATGACATTCAGGGTGGTAATTACTGAAAACTATGACACCGCTCTGCTTTCAGTGGAGATGAGACACTGAATGCTGGCTGGCATGAGGACTAGCAGTTAAATATATTTCCATGTTGTCTTTTATATGCTCTATATGTAGCATAGTGTTGAATTTGTAGCTGACATTTTCACTCTTATGGCTTGTGTGATGCCCTTTAATCTGTGTTTCTATGGCGCTGCTCCATTTGCTTCTTGCCCGCATCCACTTTGTGGGCACATGTAGATTGCAGACGGGCAATACGAGGCCTTCCTGCAGAACCTCGTTCAGTTTGCCTCCAGCCACATCTACCAGTGTGACCTCTGCACACAGAAGGGCTTCATCTGCCAGATCTGCAATGCCGGCGGTATCATTTTCCCGTTTGAGTTCGAGACGACCACCAGGTACGCCCCAACCGGTTGGGTCTCTGCTGTCCATGGACCTTTAGAGATATGGGAACATTGGGAACACTGGCGCTCTGGCTCCTGCACACTGTCAGAAGAAAGGTACCAGCTTATACTTTTGGATCACTGGGTCGGTGCCCTCAAGAGTAAATGTACCTTTTAAGATACCGAAATGGACTATGACGAATATACCCTTGAGGGTACATAATGATGCTTGTACATTGGAGATGTTCCTCAGAGTCCATTTCTATAACTTAAAAGTTACATTTAGCTACAGCTAAGGGTACAGTTGGCGGACCCTTGAGGGTACAGTCCCGGTACAAACAAAGGTACAAATTGGTACTCTTTTTTTCTGACAGTGCAAAGGTGCTGGTATAGTCAAGGATTCGAGTGTGTAGAGCGAAGGCCATGTGGAATAAAGCTAGCTGACTGTAATTTTATAATTTTTATTTAACACGGGGATTCCGTGAAAAGCAGTGATGAAAGGAATTGTAGTCTTCTACAGTAATATAAGCCATCTTAGTCGTCATTCTGTTCTGGCCTGAAATCATCCTTACTCCTGTCCCCTAACCCTCCCAGGTGCAAAGTGTGTAAGACTGTGTCCCACACAGCATGCAAGACCCAGTCACCTTCCTGCCCCCGATGCCTGCGCTTGCAGAAGTACCTGGAACGTGAGATGGAGGACTGACAGGCCCCCTGGCCACACGGCGCCCCCCTCAGCCAGCCTCCGGAAGTGCCATAGTGCACATTTAGGTTATGCGCCCCGGGGTGAACGTGGTCAGCCGAGCCTGTTCTCCAGAAGCTCCAAGCTGCCGTCTGCATGGAGGGAGGGACAGGAGGGAAAATCAGGCATCCCTCTCTCCTACGGGAGAGTTCCATGCTGTAACTGCAGCTTCCCTCTTGAGTGGTTAGATGCTAAAAGGGGCTTTTGGGAGTTTAGGAGACTCTCAGAAGGGAACTCATCCTCACACTACAACGTCATCATGTGATGGGTCTGGCCTTCGAGTCACTGACACTTTAGCGCATGGAAAATGGACAGCATTTACAGCTTAGATGGTTTTTCATCTGCTTTATCCATATGAAAGCAAAAGCCAGGGATCTTTCTTATGACTTGCAAATATTATGCAACTTCTGTCTTGGACATTTGAAGAATGTCTTAGGGTAGCAAAGCATCCTGTGCAGCGCCGTCTTCCTCGGCGTGTTTTGTCTCTGCGTCTCCTTTTGTACTCCATTCATACTTCACAACTTGTCGGTGAGGCAGAATCACTCATGCTGCCCCGGAAAGTCTCCTCCATCTGTTAAAAGGTGGCGTAAATGTCATTGAAGGTTTTCTAGTTTACAGAAGGGTGGTGTTAGACGTTTTATTTTTAGCAAAGTGCTAATCTCAATTTCTCGTATTATTTTTATTTATTGCGGTTTTTTTTATATACAATTTTTCTCACCTGTTTCTCATAGATGCTCACCAAGGTTTCGTTGGGATTAAACACCTTTAAGAGGGCCAGCACTTAATCTATCCAAACCCATGCATAATGTCGAGAGTTAAAGACTGTGCCTTTGAACCTTGATTGTTTTACATTTGTCACTTTATTCTAACATGAAGTACATTGATTGTGGTGCTGTTCAGCATGCAGTTTTACTTAAATTTACATTGTGCCAAAAAAGGGTAAAAACAGGATATTTGACACTTTGTGCAGGTGTGTATGTGTGCACACTTTGTGGTGAATGTTCACATTGCTCAGAAGAAAACCACATTTGTATTTTTATTTTGCATTTGTCTTAAGTGATTTTGTTGCTTACTTGTATATAAACCAGTATGAAACCTTTGAATAATTATTTTTATTCCACTTAGGTAAGGTGTATTATTTTGAAAGGGCTTCATCCATCTTCTAAGCGGAGAAGGATTTAATTTTGGTTCAGTACTGTTCTCTGTCATCTTCTTACTTAAAATGCAGTTTGAACTTCAGTTTCATTCATTGTGAAAGCATGCACCCATTGTCAGATGTGTTTCTTTTGACTTGAAGTGCATTTAGGATTACAGGTGAAGTAAGTTCTGTGTCAAAATAATTTTTGGAGGCAAGACTAAATGGGCAAATGGAACTCTGTTTTCACAGTTATGAAAAATGAACTTCCTGTCCAGAAAGCTGCAGAATGTGTTCTTAAAGGGGTCTGCAAAACCTTATTTAGCTTGGTGAAGTGCTCTGTTAGAGAATACAGTAGATGAAAGCACCTTTGCAGTGGGTTAAAAGGCTTTTGAGTGAATATGGTTAGCAGGCATTGTTCTAGACCAGTGTTTCCCAATCCGGCCCTCTGTCTGTCCGTGTTTTTGCTCCCTCTGAGCTTCCTGCCACACAGTCCAGAGTTTTTGCTCCCTGCCCAGATCTCTATCAAGCAAAAACATGGACTGTCCCAGCAAAAACGTGGACTGTCTGGGTCCTCGATGACCGGGTTGAGATGAGGAATCTTGATGAGGAATCAGAGTTGAAGCTTTTAATGTTTCTGGTGATACCAGCATGCCTGACTCTGTGACTTGCAGACCCGTATCCCTGCAGAAGGCCTAGCTGCCAAGGGACTCCTGCCCTTCCCATGATAAACACCAAAGATTCTCAGCGAGCCAGAAAGGACAGATACATAAATGAAGTGTGCACGTTGTCTTATTCCTGGACTGAGATATGTTCAAAGGGCAGACCTGGCTTGCTGTAGGTTATGGAAGGAAGTAAGCCTGTGTATAAACTCCTATTGCCTGTTGGAGGTAACAGTGTAGCAAAGGTTTGTATGAGCACTGATTTACATTTTTTAATATATATTTTAACTCTTTTAGTAAAGTGGTTAATTCCATTTTAAATATGAGTATATGTAGGAGTTTGCACAGGGTAAGGATTTCATTATCTTTTTATTTGTCCTTATTTTATTTTACTGTTTCTACAGCATAATCACGTTATTTTTCTTTTTTTATCAACCTCAAAATTCTTTCTTCTCAAAGCCCAGTAGGGGGCAGCACTCCGCTGCATAGCACTTCTTGCAGCCTTGTGTGAGCAGAGAATGATTGTCGAGCTCCAGCCTGTTCCGCTTTGGGCTGGATGGCAGAGGAGGTTTTGCTGTGGTTGGTTGCACTGTATGTGCTTTAGACCGAACGGAAACTGGGCGCCGTCTGCAAGAACAAAAAAGTCTGATTGTGGGCGGGGCTGTGAAAGGAGTCTGACTGCACTGTTGCAAGTGTGCAATTTGACTGCTTTGGGAAATTAATTTTGTAAAGAGTTTTATATTGCTATTAAAATCTTGAAACGTATTACTTTTGTGATTCCGCTCTTCATTCACTTCCACACCACATACACAACAGAACGCGGTCTCTGACCTTTGTGCTTCTGGGCAGGTTCTGTCCACCCATCCGATCTCAGTTCTAATGGATCTGTTTCAGTCAGAAGTGCAGCAAATGAGGAACGGAAAGCTGCGGTCCCTGGAAATACGGAAGTTTGGCTAATTCTTCCTGCGACTCGAACCATCAGACTCCCCTTTCATCGCGCCTCCTCTGGCCTGTGTTATGACTATGATGGAACATGACGCCATTTGCCTGCAGCTTATGTTCCACCTACCATCTGTCCATCATTCATCCTCTTGCTCTGAACGGGGTCGTGGCAAAAGTGTTTCAAAAACACTCTTTTTACAAGTTTTTTTTGGACATTTGACATAATGACATGTGGTGCTTAGGGTGACACAGCGACACGCTGGTTAGCACTGTTGCCTCACACCTCGAGCACTGGCCTGGTTCTTACGGGTGTGAAATTTGCATGTTCCCCCCTTGTCATCATGGGGTTTCCTCCTGGTTCTCTAGTTTCCTACCCACAGTCCAAACACACGCTAAGGTGAATTGGATATGCTTCTTACCCCGGAAATCAAAGGACAAGCAGGTATACAAAGTAGATAAAAAATATGTTATTTTAAAATGTTTTTTTAGGCTGTTCCTCATGTGTTAGTATTATCTATTGATAATTTAACAGAATGATAAATCCCTTTGAAAGCCGGTTCTAGCAACCACCTGTCGGGCTGCCCAGTGTACATTCGGTTGACTGCGAGCAGCGTAACCCAGACTCCGTCCAGCAAGAAATGTGACGGCTGGCAAGCTGAGGAGTGAGGGAACATGCCGGAAGTGAGTTGCAGCTGGAGGAAATGGTGTGTTTCCTCCTGTTCCTCCTCCTCCAGAGTGAGAGAGTGAAAGAAGCACCTGCATCTGCTTCAAACCCTGGCGGTAACTGTGAGACTCTCACCTAGCCTTCGATCACAGACGGAGGAGCATTTCTTGGGCTGCAGCTGCCAAAACTGGCAACCTACATTAAGGGGATGAGACCTCACAGAAAGGTCAGAAAACCAGTCAGCTGATTCATGATGCACTTCTTCCAGCAGTATACTATGTATATGCTCAACTCTGGCATCAATTAGCACGGGGGGGAGAAGTGCACTGTGTACAAAGGTGCATATTTCCTGTAGCACGGATGGAAAGGTTTGCACTCGTGGTGTGCAAGAAAATGTAAAGTCCTTCGGTTTGTGCAGAGGTGACTTGTTTCTGGTCCTCCACTAAAAAAAATTGTGTGCTTTGTGTGGCGGTAAAGACCAGTGTCGGCTCTGTGTGTCTGTGTGGCAGTTCAGAACAATGGCATACTGTACTATTTATAATGTATATATAGTATAAATAGTACAGAATGCCTTTCTTCTTCACAGCCACACAGATATATATATATATATATATATATATATATATATATATATAATATAAATGGTACATTAAATAGTACAGTATATCCCCCTCTCTGTGTATGTATATATACATACACATATATTATATATATGTTATATACCTGGATGGTTTCTGGTCGTCCTCGGTGTCTTCAGCTTCACTTTATTCTCGTGTGCTGCTGGCTTCCGAATTTTGAACCTGGAAGCAACCTGCCGCTCAGCGTCGCCAGCAGAACCACGATTGAACCAGGATTTTAAAATGCAGATTTGTTTAAAAATTTTGAGCAGTCCCTTAATATTTTTCTGAGGTTGTACAGTACTGTGCAAAAGTCTTAGTCAGTCAAAGAAAATGTTTAAAGCTGTTGATCTGTGTAGTATATGTATATTGGCTCAGGAACAAAAAAAGAACAATTATAAATTATGCAAATTAAGAGTATAATAATACAAACTTACAAGAATTTTTTCCATTCTCCAAGAAGATACAGACATCCTGTTGGGCGGCTAGATGAACACCGCTTCAGTTCCCAAACCTCTCTGGAGGGGCACCTCAGCCAGACTGCTCTATATTTTTAAACAAATCCATCCATCTATCCATTTTCCAAACCACTTATCCTTCTGGGTTGTGGGGGGTCCAGAGCCTATCCCAGAAGCTATGAGCACGGGCTGGGGAAGAACCCAGGACAGGGGGCCAGCCCATCACAGAGCACACTCACACACCAGTCACTCACACATGCACACCTACGGGCAATTTAATAACTAGTTTTTAAACAAATCTGCATTTTAAATCCTGTTATAAACATAGTTCTGCTGGCAGAAGGCTACACTGAGCAGCAGGCAGCTTCCAGATGAAGCAGGAGACACTGGGAACGACTAGAAACCAGCCAGGTAAAGGATGGTAGCAACATTCTAATGGCAGAGATGACCGTCAACTTATCTGACAGTGTCTCATGAATCGTAGGATGACATCAAGTGACCTTCAAAAAGAATGGGGAACATTAAGTGAAGGTGTGAAGTGCACTGCTAGGAGAGTTCATATCAGGCTGCTAGAAGCAGGACTGAAGTTCCATAAAGCAAGGAAGAAGCCCCTCATTACTGAGAAGCAGAGAAGAATCAGGCTGCAGTTTCTTAATTTTTGTTTCTGGTTTCTTAATTTTTTCCATGGCTGTGTATGTGTGTATGTGTGTGTGTGTGTGTGTATGTATGTCCACTATGTAATGACAACCTTTTATTCTGACGACATGCAGACATTTTTCAGTCTCCGCAAGGATAACCTCAATTTTATTGAAATCTGTGAATTCAATCAAAAAACTACTAATGCCAGAAGTCTCGTGTGTTGTTTGGTTACTTATGGTTAAGGTTAGGGCTGGGTGGGGGTTAAGGTCGTCATTTTTCGGATTAGGGTAATGCTCATAGAAATTAATGGACGGTCCCCAACAAGATATGAGCACAGGTCTGTGTGTGTGTTTAAAATAATATTCATATGTGTCTCTAAAACTTGGGTTAAAAACCAAAAGGTACTAAATTCTAAAGCTAAAATGAAATTACTGGTGACCTGGTAAGAAGAAGACATGAAGGCAGAATTCCTCAACATCAGCACAAAACAGACAATCTCCTCCATCTTCTTCTCCATCGTTTTTCTGGAGGAAAAGGGCTCGCAGCGACGGCAGCACGTCACAGTCACGCTTCACAGCACTTCGCAGCCACAATGCCACATCTATGAGAATTTACTGTCAAATTATGAATGGGCAGGCCTGTTGTGTTCACCTCAATGTGTCTTGTGTCCCGCGTGAACTGTATAATTACATTCTTTATGGGAAATCAGAAAAACCAATCATCCGATTTACAACGGCATATCAAGCTCAGGGCCACGGTATCACATTTTTAAAGAACATTACAGAAAGAGGCTACCTCTGCCCCAGTCTGACACATTCCAACTTCCTGCTTACAAATACGTGTACAAAATGTACTCCTTTTTTCACGAAATTAAGAGGAGGAAATTTTAATGTGACTACAAAGCTGACCTTGCCAATGCAGCATGACACAATGACACTCCTCATTATCTTCCTGACGTCTCATGCCTGATATGTTTTCACACGACTCCCTTTGGGACAAACTTCCAGCCAGACTTGGGCCCCACATTTTTTTGTGCATCAGTTCAAATTTTGGAATAGCTGTCTTTTTGCACATCTCTCTTGCTGTGTGTGAGTGGAACGAGGTCCTCAGTCCGCGACTCCTGACTGGTGAGCGACTCTGAGCCTGACTATGAGTATGTTGGAGTATGAGTTATTAATAGAGTTTAGATCCCTCACCCATGGCAACTGGTAATATTTTGTAACAGGAATCCCACTAAGCGCCTGGCAAACCAATCAACATTTCAAGATATATTTGCACGACTCCTGTATCACTATATTTTTAATATGTTGTAATACTTAAGTCCCTTCTGGTTTGAGGCTTAACGTGCTGCGTTGTCTGAAACCAAGTCACATCAGCAGTATCTCTCAAGTGTCACAACGCAGGAAGATAAATCCTTAATGAGTGCTTGACTTTTTTTCCAGTTCTCTGCTCTTTATGGCAGGTTTATTTTTTCAGTCGTGCTGAAATTGTGCGGTCAGTTGATGATTTGGCCATAAAGTCCTTGAAAGTCAGTCTTTGAAGTCAAATGTAATTTTTAGCACTGTCTGTTGGTCTCTCTGTGCAGTTTCGGGAAAGGACTTGCAGCGTAAGTCCATATAAGAATGGAAAGAAACCATTCGCATGGAAAATGGGGCTGTTGCTTTTGTTGAATATGACATGTTTCTGTGGAACATGGGATGCATTTTTAAAAAGTCAGTCACCATTTAAAATTGCTCTTTGACTCGAGGACATCCGTCTCTTTAACTGTTTACTGGATTCCAGGAAAGGCTTGTATAGTCCGTCCAGAACACTAGTAACATATAAAAATAGATGCACTGGGGCTCTTCATTACTCATCAACACTGTCACAGATCTCCTCACCTTATTTTATAATATTGAAATAATTGTTCCGGTTACCAATTAAGCCATTTCAGAAGCAAACAGAACCTGTTTGAGCTGTGTTCACCTCCTGTTCCCTCCTAGGTCCCATGTGTGTCTCTTTGCCCTTTCCGTTGCTGTGGTCTGAAGCCTCTCTCCACACATGAGAACAGGAAATGAGTGCAGTGTCAGGCAGGCAGGCAGGCTCAAACGTGCTCTCACGCCAGACACCGGCACACAAACACAACCGTGCACATCAGCACCAGGGCCCTGAAAGTCGCCCCGGCAGATCAGTGAGTTTGGGGAGATGAGGGAAGATAAAGAAAGAAAATAAAGAAGGAGAGAGAGAATCAAGGAAACAGGAATGTAATTAGTCAAGGGAGAAGGTACTGAGAGAGAGGAGAGAGAGAGAGAGAGAGAGCGAGAGAGAGAGAGAAAGAAAGAGAGAGAAGAACCAGTCGCAGTACTCTGGGATTCTATTACAAAACTGGCAAGAGACCCTACACTGCAATGATAGAGCAGTCACCTCGCTCAGAATTCCTGGCACACTACTCTGCCTGCTCCATGTACCTCCTATTTACCTCCTCTGTTCTCCAGGTAGCTATTTACTTTACTCTTTCTCTCACATTCTTTGTCTGTCGGATTTGCTGAATATGTTATGTTTATGATTACACTCAAGTTCGGTTTACCACTTTTATCCAACTTGTCCTTGCAGTGTAGCAAAGGTTCAATTGACAGTAGCATTCTCGCAAACAGACAAGCCGATATACCAAAGAGCGATTATGGGGGAGTTTTTCAGAAGGAGAGCAGCTGTGATGGATGTGATCTGCGGTGTTGCTGCTGACATTCTGTCAATAGGCCTGTAACTGTGGTCCCGCTACTGGATTTGAAAGGCAGACAGTTAGCTCCGTAACACACCACTGTCTCATCTACCATCTCTCACACCTTCATTTTTAGCTAAATGTGTGGCAAGCCTTGGAGGGGATGTTTTGAAACTGGCACTGTCTGTTATTTTGAGGTTTTGTACAGATTCTTTGACAGATACAGAAAAACAGTGACCGGGGCTCTTGATGTCTGCTTGAACCACCCTCTATTTTAGACAGACCAGAAGGATGTCATGGTTAAAAAAATAGAATGACTAAAAGACTGTGGGTTTAAATCGGAGGGGAAAAAATGAAAGTGGAGTTACTAAAAGAGAACAGATTACGGACCTGTTATATGTTGCCACTATTCTGTAATTCAGTTTCAGATAGATATTTCCTGCTATATTTCCATTAATCACAAATGGGGTGTCTTGCTCAGATTCTGATTGAATTGTAGGAATTTAAATTTTAAAATGCAGAAGTGTACTCTGCTTAATCAGACATCTGGTTTCTTGCAGCTGGGTGACTGATTTCACATGTTCAGTGTTAAAAGAAAATTCAATAGTGGTCATTTCCCTTGCTGTGGTACGATTTGTCCGGAGTGCTGTTTCAAGGCTTGGACAGATGGGGGCCTTAAAGTGCAATTGCTACCCGTTTCTAATCACGGATGTCCTGTCAGGAAAACAGAGAGCAAAGATTAAAAGTTCGAAAGAGGAGCGAAAAGTGGTTTCTATATCCAAATAGTGTGAGATGAATCATGGCCTCACTGAGCTGATTTTCAACTTGGCTGAATAAAACTGACTTAAATGAGACTTATTTATGCTTGTAGCAGGTGTGGCATTTTCTGGAAGGGTTATATTGGAATGAAATTTGAATACTGATGTTTCATCACATGAGAAGTACAGTTTCATCTAGCTGTGGAAAAACGATCTTGATCTATTTTGGCGGTGTTCACTGCATTGGTACCTGAGGAAAGCTGTCAGAAAGCCCTTGATATCATCTTTACCTGACACACTGCAGCAGACGTATGGCCCAGCATGGCCCTTTCACCACCACAGGTTTACACTTCCAGCTGCTCTTCTTTGAACGGAATCAAAGAGTTGCATTTTTTATAATCCTTAATGGGATAAGCTCTCCGGTCCATACTGAAATCAGTCATTCACAGGCTGTTTTGGCAGGACGAGAAAAACAATAAACAATGGAAAAGAGGAAGAGATATGTACATATTGCAAATTTATGTGTCACAGCATTTTCATTTTTAAATTCAACGTTCATCCATTCAGACATAACCATGTGGCGTGAAATTCATGACGAAAAGAGCCCAGTTTGGTCTTGAAGTCAAAACCAAAATGTTCATAATATAAGCTTACGCCGTACTAGCGTTATGCTAATATTATGCTTTTGGTGAAGATCTGCTGCAAAATCATAACAGAGCCTTGCCTATTGGCTGAGATGTCTATCTGCCATGTTAGTCTCTTGCACAAGGCCATATATGGAGAACTGAGATTATGGGGTGAGACAGAAGTGATGTTCGCCTCAGAATTGACAGGGGCTTCCTGTGCCCTGGGTTGCTGAGCCTCCCGTCTTTTTTGCGCCGGCATGTGCAGTGGCCCATGTGGCTGTGTTGCTTCCTGCCACAGCCGGCATGCACACATATATAACGTAAGAAGGCCAAACGTAGTTGAAAAACACACAAATCAAATCTGGGGAATCAATGAAATGGCATAAGTGCCAGTTAAGTAGATCATAGTTGGTCTCGACCTATTTCATAACTCTGAAGCACATCTGAATAAATGCACCTTACTAACTACGCACTTTATCAGATTTCGAGCTAATTCAGGTCTCAGTATTGAGACTCATTACCGGCTTTACGGAGTTGATGTGGACCAATCGTGTTGCTGGGGAATGGAAGAGCTTGATTGGTTTACTCATTAATCATTTTGATAATATTATATCACTGTCACGCTGTCAACAAGCATTTCATGACACCCAATAATGACAAAGTAACAAATTAATCAGGCATAAAGGAGAAGGTGCAGAAGTCACCAGCAGTACAGGACAGTCATTTTACTGGGCTCATTCATGACACATTGCCCGTAAGTCAGAAATTCCAAGCTAAACAGGCCCATCTATCTGCCATATAGGGTCACTGCAAGTTTTCTTTAGCCCGCTGAGCATTTAAAGGGATTCAACTTTAAGGAAGGGACATAGCTAATTTTTGCCACTGGGGCAGCTTCTCATGTTGTTTTTCCTCTTTAATTTACAGCTATGACGTGTCTGAAGCTGTGATTGATTCAAGGCAATATCTTCGTGGGCAAAATGTCCAGTACATCCAGCCAGGAACTGGTGCTGGTGGAATATGAGTATGAATACACGGCCAGAGATGGCATGGTAGTGTCCATCAGGCCAAACGAGCGATACATCTTACTTGGCAAAACCAACAACCACTGGTGGCAGGTTTGCAAGGACAAGAACACCAAACCCTTCTATGTCCCAGCCCAGTATGTCAAGGAGATCCCATCCAGCCTTCCATCACCACTGGACAGTATCCTCTTTGCTGGCCGGGTAACCCAGGAGCAAAAGAATATGCATGCGGATGTGCTTCAGTGGAAGCTTAATGATGTCACCATGCGAGTACAACCGTCTGCAGACTCCGGCGGGAAACCCGAGATACGCATGTCAACGTTCGGCATCCCCCAAGACATCCATGACTTAGCACGCAGTCTTAAAGACCCCAGGCTAAATGAGAGAAGAGCCTCAATCCCCTCTAAAGACAGTTTGCAGCATACGAAGAGGCATAGTATCACCCTGGATGTTTTACCTGGGTCCCAGCCGGCGGCAGATGACTGTTACAGTCTTCCCTCAAAGCCCCGGGTGCCCAGTTTCAACCCAGCAGACCCCGTTGTAAGACTCATACAGGCAAATCTGGCAAATCCAACCGTTAGTAAAGACGCTGAGCAGACAGAATCACCAGCAGAGGACAGCCAACAGTCTGACTTATGGCAGAAGACTGAGAATGTTTATGAATCAATAATGGACACTACGGACGCTGAATTAAAGACCCCAAAGCAGCCTGAAAAGGACCCCCCTGCAGCTCCCACTCCAGTGTCTGATCCAGTTTCCATTCCAGCTTTGATTCCAGTTCCTGCTCCCGTTTCAGCTCTCTTACACGTTCCAGGCCCTGCTTCTGCACAGGTAAAGCCCATCGATCTGATCACAGAGTCGATGCAGCACACATTGTCGGATTTCCCGTTTTTCTATGTCGTCTGCTATTAACAGGTATAGGCAGGGCTGGAAATGCAGCTCGAGTCATTCAGTCGAAGTGCAAGTACAGAAATGTGAATATTAGCCCGCTGGTTAGTGAAAAAAGTGCATGGTGGACTACATGTTTTACTGAACCAGTCCAGTTAGCTAGCCCAGTTAGGAGAAAAACAACCAGTTCATCACAATGCTAAGAATCCAGAGAAGTAGCAGGACCAAACAGTGGCCTTGAGGGTTCAAGCAGGACAAAATTTGTAGCATATCTACTGTTTCAAAAATAAGGCTGAGAGATTGTACACCTGCTCATGCACAAACGTGTCACTGGCAAGACTTTTCTGTGACAAAATGTTTTGATCTAGGAAAAAAAACTAAGGAGGGTACATTTTTAAATACAATGTTTATAGTAAAATATATATTTTGATATTATATGTATATCAAAATTCACCACTGTGCTGAGCCCTGCTTGTGTTAACTGGTTTCATTTTCACCTTATAATTTCTTAATACATACCAGTCTTTCCTAATCTGGTCCTCAAAGACCCACAGATGGTACACATTTTTGCTCCCTGGCAAGTTCTAGTAGGAGCAAAAATGTGGACTGTCTGTGAGACCCTGAGGAATAAATTGAGAAACACTGATACATACAATAAACAATAAATCATTAACTTCTAATAACAGGAGAAGCTTAAGAGGATGTAACAATGTGTCATCTTCCAGGGAGGTGTACCCCAGCCTTGCACCTTATAGGAAGATGGATGTATAGATGGACCACAGTGTGTATATGTAGACTTGTAACAAAATGACTGCACGTTTAAATCAGACATAGGAGTCTTCTGATTTAAACAAAGGTCTTACACCCGAATGGCTTCTGTTATTAATCTCCGTATATGTTCTTCTGTTGTACACAGGAGGGCGCTATTTGCCTTTTTTAGAAAAGTGTACATCCTTAACGGTAGATTAGAGATTAGGTTAGATCACATTCATCTTAATTGTCATTGCGCGAAGTACGGGAGAACGAAATGGAGTTTGGCATGCAATCCGAAAGTGTAAAATAGTACAAAATTGCAATAAATTGCTGTACTATATATACATGTGTGATATGTAAATAGAAACGTAAACATCTACGCAGCGGCATACACGGTGTAGTATGAATGAATTTGGATTAAGGTGAGGTATATCATGAACTGAATTACTATATTAATATGTACTGACTGCTTGGAATCAATGAGACTGCTAACAGTCGTTATAGCAATAATTATATGCTCATTATGCTTGCATTTGTATACATAGTACGGGTGCGACGATTCTCCAAATCCACGGTTCGGTTCATACCTCATTTTTTGTCTTCTTTTGTGGGAGAGGTGGGGTGGGTGAATAAGAAAAAAACTGAAAAATAAAATGAACGTGATCTTGAAAGATAGCAAACTCTACAGTATCGCTTTATTAAACAGGTGTAGTGTGGAGACAGATGAGAGAGGGAGCAAGAAGAAGTTAGAAACAAGCCAAAAAAACGGCAACGCGCGACAACACTGAAAAACCATAAAAGCGGTTGTTTGTTCAATGTGTTTCTCCTCAATGTTCTTTCTATTTCCCCCTAACCCAGCCTTATTGCTGGGTGGGCCAGACCCACCGTGGCCTGATGTGTAATAATTACAAAATATACAGCTTGCCCTAACTTTAAATAGGATAATAATTTCGTGACTTACATGTGTTATAGTGTTAATTGTGAAATGAAAAAAATATTTTCGTAATATTAGTAACGTAATGAGAGCTCACCAGGATGCACATGTGGGATTGGGTTTGGGTTGGGGGGCGGATATTGCGCGTGCGTCGTCTCGAACCATTATGAGAGATCGTGAACGTTAATATTGTGGTCTTTGAACTCGGTTTCTGAACTGATACACCTTTAGTACATAGGCCTAGAGCATTCCCCCTACATACTGTTATACAACCATAAATATACATCGGATATATGTTATTCGGTGTAATGTTTGATATTATTTTACTGGTTATACACCCTTGGGTAAATTAATTGAAAGAAGTTCAACATATCAACATTTCAGCATCTAATATGACCTCCTTGGTTTTTTAGTAGAGTTTGGATGCGATTTGGTATAGAATCCAACAATTTGAGCAGTCATTGATGATCTGGGGTCCCAGTGCCATGCTTGAATTAATGCTTGAATAAGCTTGTCTTTTGTGGTACATTCCATTCCACAAAGATGCTGCTTGCAGATTGACAACAGATTCTTTATAGGTTTCAAATCCAGAGGGTTTCCAGGTCAGTCAGGTACCTTAATTCTCTTCTCTCGATTTTTGACATAATGCACAGGCTACATCATGCTGAAAGATAGCCGCCGTGTCAGGAAATGTAACAATGTTGAAATCGATGATGATGTATAATGATGTAACTACAACCCATTGAAAACATGACTAATGAAAGGATATTGTTGGCTTTCCACAATGAAACTGAAAATCAGATTATATAAAAAAAAACTACTTTTTTTTCAATTAATTTGCACAAGGGTGTACAGTTATTGACAACTAGCATGCAACTGTTGCATCTGCAGAGATGCAACTCATGGACTGCAAAATGCATGCAAAATGCGTGCACTGTTCAGTCATAACATAAAACCATGGACAGATGAAGTTAAGGTGTCATTAATAAGGGAACAGTCAGTTCTTGAAGGTGATGTATCGGAAGCAAGAAAAATAGTCAAATGTAAGGATCTAAGGGACTCTGATGAGGGCCAAATTGTGGCGGCTAGATGGCTGGGTCAGAGCATCTCCAAAACGGCAGGTTGTTGTGGAGTGTTTCCAGTATGCAGTGGTCAGTACCTACCAAAAGTGGTCCAAGGCCTATTGATGCATCTGGGGAGTGAAGGCTAGCCTGTCTGGTTCGATACCACAGCAGAGCTACTGTAGCACAAATTGCTGACGAAGTGAATATTGGCTGTAATATAAAGGTGTCAGAACACACAGTGCATCGCAGGTTGCTGCGTATGGGGCTGTGTAGCTGCAGACCAGTCAGAGTGCCCATGCTGACCCCTGTCCACCGGCGAAAGAGCCTACAATGGGCGTGTGAACATCTGAACTGGACCATAGAGCAATGGAAGAAGGTGGCCTGGTCTGATGAATGACACTTTATGTTATATGGCGTGGATGACCAGATGTGTGTGCGTCGTTTACCTGGGGAAGAGATGGCACCAGGATGCACTATGGGAAGAAGACAAGCCGGCAGAGGCAGTGTGAGGCTCTGGGTGATGTTCTGCTGGGAAACCTTGGGTCCTGGTATTAATGTAGGTGTGACTTTGGCATGTACCACCTACCTAAACATTGTCGCAGACCAAGTACTCCTCTTCACGGCAACAATATTCCCGATGGCAGGAACCTTTTTTAGTAGGATAATGTGAACAATGTTCATGAATTGTTTGATCGAGCATCTGTGGGATGTACTGGACAAACAAGTCCTCGCAACCTTCAGGACTTTAAGGATCTGCTTCTAACATCTTGGTGCCAGATAGCACAGGACACCTTCAGAGGTCTTGTGGAGTCCATGCCTTGACAGATCAGTACTGTTTTGGCAGCACAAGAGGGACCTGCACAATATTAGGCAGGTGGTTTTAATGATATAGCTGATGTATGGTGTATGTACTTTTAATCTCTGTTTGAAGCCTTCAGTTCTCTGCTGAAGTTTCTTGTGTGGTTAGGAAGTAGTCTTTCAACACTGGTAGGGACCAAATAAACTCCAAACCCCTGGGTACCCTAAAGTTACATGGTTCTTCCACAATACTGGTGTGCTATCCTTACCTAAATCTACAGCCTCATATATCCCGGAATATGGATGCAGTCCTCTGGTCCCTGCCCATTGCTGTGGAGTTTGCATGTTCTTCCTCTGTATGTGTGGTTTTCCTCTGAGAACTCCACTTTCCTCCTATACACCAAAACATCTAGTTTCTGAATTTCCCGTAGTGTGCAGTTCTGTGTATAGGCTTACTTCCTGTGATGATCCCCTGCCTCCTACCCTGTGTTTCCTAGGAGATGTTCACTGGGACTGGTAATACACAGTACCGATTAAAAGTGTGGACACACCTACCCATAGAAAGGTTTATTTGTACTACATTGTAGAATAATTTTAAAGACATCGAAATATATAAAATAACATATATGGAATTATATATTGACCAAAAAAGTATTAAACAAAAAAATATATATTTGTTAGAGGAGGTGGGGGCAGCTCTTTGAGTTGGTACTGTGAAGGTTGCTGGTTCAAATCCCATGGTTAGTGGAGTGATCCCACCACTGGGCCCTTGAGCAAGGCCCTTAACCCCAACTGCTCCAAGGACTGGCTGACCCTACTGTCTCCTCTATGCCAGTTCCATGAGGTGGCCTCCTGGGATGCTTTCCCAGCTGTCCTGCAGGAGTTCCCGCATATGCTGAGCTCTCACTGGGCGCTTTTCTTTCAGCCTCTGGTCAAGATCCTCCAGAACCATTTCTACTGTGACCATGTCATGTGATGTGAGTCTATCCCTTATATGGCACTGCCAAATAAATAAACAAACAAATACATAAATGAACAGGCCATATTTATAATAGTTAATTATTATGATTATTATTATTATTATTATTATTATTATTATTATTAATAATAATAATAATAATAATAATAATACTATGTTGTGACATTCTGCTGTTGTATTATTATTATTATTAGTAGTAGTAGTAGTAATAAAGAACAGTAAGCCTGCCCACTGTTACACTGGCCACAGTCTTCATTCTGGCTGCAACTAGAGCTCTGCCAGTTTGTATGAATCACTTTAGTCAAATAGTTTTATACTTAAAGCAAATCAACCCTCTTGCTTCCTTTGGGTCAAGGCGGAGTCACATGAAAGAGTAGTCCTGTTCATGCAACGTGCCTGAACATCATGCACACACTTCAAAAATAACCATGGCAATTCAGAAAATGAGCAGTCGGATACTGCTTGCTAAAAAGAAGCAGTTCCTTTTCTCCTACAACCAAATCCCTTCTAAACAAACATCTACTGAATGTTCCTGTTTAGAGGGTTTATATCACAGTCCAAACTCTCTACAGGGCTCTTATCCTTGAGATGGATCTGAAGGGATCCAGGCTGCAGGGGAAACAAGTCAAGGGTCAATTAAAATGTTTACTGGCAGGTTTTTGTCTGAGAGAGAACAGTCTAACATGCCAGACGTCCCAGGAAGACAGGAAGGAAAATCAAGCAAGCTTGAATTGGTCACCAAATTGTCCCTGGCTCTCTTGTGCTGAAGTTCTAGAGACGCCGAGAAGTGACATGGATAATCTGTGCCTTATTGATAATATGAAATCCATGGATTTTATTAATTCTGTTCCTGCCTGGGTGCGTGGTCATCGCTAAGGAATGATTAAGGGTGAGTCTTCTGATCTTGCATTGTTTCAAGCTGACTGCACACCTGTCCTGGAACAGGAATCTAGTAAATTAGAACAACTCGATCTCCCTTCATGATTGCAATTGACAGGTTCTTATAATCAATTCAACTGCATTCTTAATTGGAGGCATTTTTTGTGTTTTTCACAGGCCAGTATGCAGGGGGCGTTGTGTTATACCACCAGATCATTAACAGGAGAACTAAAGTATATACAGACAAAATAGACAATAAATACACAAAATTACATCCGTCTCCCATTAAAATCTTATTTTTCGATTACTGTTATTGTGTTGATAATGACAAGGATCTATGGGCCTTGAGTTCACAATCGAGAATGAAGCCATGAGGTCTGTGTGTCAGGGTCAGTGGAACAATGCAGTTGCTGATACCAAATATTAGCCCGGGACGTTGCTGCATAAAATTTATTTTCCACTGCCAGTTGTAATGCAAAATCCGGACGACTGCGCATATCGGCCTTCTGGGAGGCCTCCCTTCAAATGTACCAACAAGGAGCTCCTAGTGGACATGAAATGACAAGCGAAATGTGTTTTGGTAATATATTACAGGGGTGCATAAAATACTCCTTCAGCAATGCAGTTTATTAAGCAAATCCTGGTTTAAATATGCAATGGACAACTCCTGTCTGAATTATATCCTCTTCAGACACTATTTTCAATGTCTGTGAATGTATATTCTGCAAAGGGTCAGCAGGGGATTATGTCTAAGGGTGCACTGAACGTAATAAAATCATATTCATTATATTGTTTGCAATGAGAGGAAGCTACATTTCCTCACTAACCTGGCATATATAATGTACAAATGTAATTTCTAAGAAGTCTCTTTTAAGTGCTAAGCCTGTATGAATTGTATTTTTGTCACTCTTTGCTAAAGGCTCTTTCTGGGGACTGCATAACTGCAGGCATACATTTAAAACTACTTCATGTCCTTCGTGGTCTCCTTGGGCTGTCTGAAAGTAGTTTGGTCCTACCATAGATATTTTAATGACTTCCTGCCCTACTTTTCCTGTGAAAAGGCATAGTGCGACCACACTAGCAGACAAGTGTTAGACCTTTGACCTTTCTCTTATTTTAAATGTAAAATGTAGTTAAATTTTAAACACAAGTCAAAAAGTATCCCCACAAAGCTCTCTTTGTTCCTCGTGTATGTTGCAATGATCTTCCTCAGGAATGTTTCATTACCGTAAAATAGTGAAATCCGCCTGTATATTTTGAACCGATAACTTCCTTATTTCAGTAACCCTGAGATGAAGACCTTCAGTGTTTACAAAATGTGCGACTTACATTTATTGTTTTTCATTTGTCATATGTTTATGGTTAGATACGAGAACGCCTCCGGTAGTCAAGTTATTCCTGTCCCTCAACAAGTGCGTATGGCATCTACATGCGGTTATAGCAGTAGTCTAAACTAATTGCTGCATTTCCTTAATTGGAAAACAGTAAAACAAATAATGCTCTGAATTAGAGATTAGATCCGTATACAACAAGGTATCCTCTGTAAAGGTATTTCCCCATATTTTGTTGCCTTTCTTGTGAATCGTTGTTAAGATGGGACACTTTCTTAAAATAAAATTCTGGCAAAATTTGCAGAATCTTCTGTGTCTTGAATCCCAACTTGATAACATTCCAAATACATTAATGCCCCTTGAAAACTATATAGAAGAGAAAATAAAGCATTACTAAACACATACAGCAACTGCAATGGTGAACCGTCCCATTTTGCCAGGTGTCCCATTTTAAGAATACTCACCAAACGAGTGACATCGTTGGGTTTATATTACATTGGGCGTCTAGCATAATTGCGCATTCAGGTTTCCCTCTTCCTTAAAAAGGGCAAATATTAATTACAAATGATGAATGGTATGTGAAGTGTGACACACAGGCAGAACTTTGTTGAATGGCGAGGACCAGGGAGGTAATGAGTTAACGTGGCCGCGAAGCGCATAACCACTCCCAAAAGGTTCACATACACCAAGTACCTGGCGAGCAAGACGCGGCGTGAGGAATACAGTAAGTGCGGCGCAGTATCGGTTTCCTTTTTGGGTCCTTGGTCCCAGCAGGCTTGATAGCGACTGGACTCGGACTTAGTCTCAGATGGACACTGCTAGCGTTCAGAGAAACACAGCTTTACTTATCCCAAAAGGTAGGACACCGCTTCAACTTCTTATTACTCAAAATGTAAAGAAAGGCACAGTCATAATCGTGCGTAGAAGTGACACCTGTTGCAGTTACTGTACTTGTGTAATGCACCAGGATCGGAACGCCATAACTTTAGGTAACTTTAAAGTACGGTGTTTTGATTTGTTTTACTATTTAAGCGGATTCGTTTCTACTTCTGTTTTCCGACCAAATCATCGGGGACGCGTTAAAAAGTGTGGAACAAAACTTAGGATTGTCTTAAAGTAATTTTTCGTTTTTAATTATTCTTCGCCGATTTCTGTTACATTTCTATTTAAGTTTAATTTTAATAACTACACATCCCATCGCAAAGAACAGTCAGCTTAATCTAATACCGTATTAGAGATCAGAGTATATTCTTAAATTAATCAACATAAATAAGTAAATCAATTATATTATAATATATATATTATATAATATATATATAGCCTAGGTTTAACGTTGAATCAGGGATGTAAATAAATATGTAAATTATTAAATTATGACAATGATTTTAGGCACATATTTAAATATAAATCATGATCATATCAATTTTACACGTTTAATAATTGCCATTATGTTAGTGTAAAAAAAATGTCACTATCTGCTGAATGACTGTATATGGATTAGTTAGAGTGAAATTTACCACCTTAGGCATAGATTTTTTTTTTGGGGGGGGGGGGGGGGGGGGTGATAGTGGGGAGTGGCCAGTCCCCATGAATACTGAGAGCCTATTAAGTTACATATTTGTGGGTGAGGCAGAGATACAGCAGCCGTCACATCCTCCATATCCGTATGAAACCTGTACACACATTCAGTACCATGAAGCAGATGTGTACAGTCATTCTGTCTTAGTGGCAGCACGGTGACCCCACAGGAGGGGGGGGGGCAGCCATACGGCGGGGAACATCCACCATCGTTCATACGCTCTCAGGCCCCCACGTTTTGTTACTGGTGATTATGCTCCGAAAGTCCTGTCTTTTGTGTGCTGGTAGGAAGCAACACATCCACGCCCAAGCGGGCGGAGAAGATGGCCAGTCCATGTTTTGCCTGCGTCATGGTCACAGCACTGGTTTATCTGGGAGCGGGAATCGACCTCTGGCCTCGCCGGCCGGCCCACTTCTCCCAGGAGTCCAAGAGCTTGGCTCCTTTTCCGACGCCGCAGAACAAACAAAATACCAGAGAACTGCCCTGACAGGTAGTGCGAGCCATTGGCCCATTCACATCCTCTGTTCCTGCTTCAAGGAGGGAGTGCTCTGGGAACCTGCTGATGTCAGGTGGAGCCGCTGGGCGCTGCGTCACACTGCGTTTCCTCTCTGGCATCTGTGCTTCCTTCCACGATTTCAGCATACAGCCCACACCAGTCCAACAACAGTTCTTTTTAATTAGCTGCTGTATTGAGGAATTTATGACATTAGTGGACCCGCTTAGCGTTTTCTTGTGTATTATGTACCGCATACGCATTCTTTTAGAAACCATTAGCATTTTGGTTCAGAGAGGCTGGTCGAAGCTGATGAGGCAATTCGGAGGTTGGTCTAGATGCGGCTCAGTGGATATGGAGTCTTTGTCTGGTGTTAGTGCTTTTATAGAAGCAAGGCCACCGTTCTTATGCTTCTGGTTGTGCAGTCAGGAGGAAGACCTTTGTGCAGTGCTGTGCAGGAGAATGCCAGACCACAATTTGGTTAGCAAAAAACCTTCATGGGACTGCATCGATGGTGTCATCCAACAGGTCAGTGGTGAATGTGCAGAAACACTTTAACTACTCAATAACAGGCTGCAAATAAATATATTTCTCTCTTCGGTAGATAAAAAAGTGACCTGTCATGTACATCATCACTAGGAAGTCCTGGATCTGTGAATCAGGCTGGCATCTGTCGACATTCATTTGCATTTAGATAAGACCATTTAAACAGAGAATAGTCAAGGGTTGCTTATTCTGGATACTGCTGCTTATTATCTGCCCCAGAGATCCTTTTGAATATATTCAGTCTAGCGAAAGACATCTCTGATGGGGTTCAGACTCTTCAGATAAAAGATACTGCAATCAGCCTGTCACGTCTTTTAAGTTTTGTTGATGATTGACAAGAACAGTCCCTAGTTTGATGCATGTTCTTTTATTATTGGCGTTTAACAGCATGTTTTTTTCCTGCATGTCAAAAAAGGGTATAATACAAGGAGGTGATGTGATACTGTTGTCTTGTTGTATTGGCATTCGGTTCTATGTCGTGTTCTAACAGCTGATATCTGGAATTTTGTTTCATGTAAACTGTACTCAAGTTTTTTTTTTTAGTGGACTTATTGGACTGTTCTGGCGCAAAGTATCAATTAAAATGTAACTGCAGGCACATGAGCAAACTGGCTGTGCTGATCAGACAAATTCCGTCAAGGTAGAAACTAAAATTAAAGAGGAACGACTGAAATGCAAAATGCAGGAAGCACACACGTTCCACACAAACCAAGCTCCGCTTTCGCACCTATCAGGCGGCGACTCGCAGGAAGCTGCCGTCTTGTCAGCTGACCGGCAGAGCCATCACTGGCCCCTGGACAAGAAGGCCGGGCACATGGGAACGGCAGGAGTCCTCAGCACTGCCAACCCATCAGATACTTGGGAATTCAGAGCCATGAGGATGATGTAATAGCGGGGAGATTCAGAGCTGGTCAAAGAGCCGACTGTCTGCTCCATGGCGTGATTCTGGCCCCATTTAGCTCACTTGTTTGCTGGGTGGTGGTGAATGCGGTTATGTAACAAAGCACGCGGCCGGCCCAAGACCCTGGTGCCAGCGTCGAGAGCCCAGGCCGGTCGCACTCTGTCACCTCTCTACTCCCACACCCTCTGAGGCTCGGGGCAGGAGGGGGTTAACATCTGGGTGTCCCTCGCTGCCTTGCTATGCTCCTCACGCACGCCTTACCACTCTCTTGTGGCTCTCCCCTTTAAGCACAGCTGTTGTTCACAGAGAAAAGGGGGGGGGGAGAGTGCTCTCTGCACTTTCATTTTCAGAGAAAAGGTGGTTCCCAGACTTCTTCACTCTTAGAACTTTCTCTTTTTTTGTTGGTTCTTCACCAGAGGGAGAAGTGAGATTCAGACATAAACGGTCAAAAATAAAAAATACACCTGAAGAGGAATTAAATGAGTTGATGGGCAACGCTGTGTTACATCCAGTGTATGTCTGTCTAGGGTTACAAGGCTGTACACATAAAAATAGTGCATGAGTGCTGTTATTAAACATGTAATCTAGGTCAAACAAAAACATACGATTTCCTATATATCTGGCATCACAACCACAAATGAACAAAACACTCCGACCATATTGATAGTGATCTAACCTGATCTAACTAACCTACTTAAAACAAAAAGAGACGCTGTTTGGACCCCTAACAAAGGTGGTCCTCACTCTGGATACTGAGCGCTGTGCTGAGCGCGTGGTGCAGTAATTAAAACAGACAGGGAGGACCTGTCCAAAAGGCCCGATTCAGCACAGAGTGGCTTAAGATGCCCCCATCTTCAGTCTCTTCAACCAGGACACACTAGCAGAGACAAAATCGTGAAAAGAAATTTTTATAAATAACATTATCTGTCCAGTCCCTCCCATGCAAACTTAACTTAAACAGGCATGTAAGTCAATTAGATGCTTAGCCAAATGCTGCTTTAGTGAATTAAATCATCTGTATAAAATGGTGATGAAATATATGTGTGAGGTATGTTGCAAAAATATGTGTGGTGGCTTGCGGTACCATTCTGGCATGCTGTTCTTTGGACAGGACCAGCTAGATTGGTAATGCTAGCCTGCTAGCCTGGTGGCACTCACAGGAGGTCTAACGGAGACACTCGGAGCAGCTTGCTGCAGGGTTTTAATAACCTGGCCACGAATGGGTCGGTAAAACGTGACGTCCGCATAACAGCAGCAGCAACATCTATCTGCTGCCCTCTGTTGGTGATTAAGTCATGTGATGAAAGCTGTGTCCTTCCTGGTTTGTGTGGGTGTGTCGGCGTGAAACCCGGAGGATTTTGCAGCCATCTTTGTAACCCCAGTCAGAGTGTACAGTTAGAATTGGTTCTCCTTCTTGAGACAGATGAGAAGTTTCAATTGAGAAAGACGTGCTCCACCCACGGAATGATTCTGCTACTGACAAACCTGCATTCCACAATCTTACCCTGGCTGCATCTCAGGTTTTAGACATTTTTCCTGTATGCAGTCGATAAGAGGCTAATGCAAGAATGTATGTTCTGCGCTAGTTTGTAGTATCTATACTCCACAACCTGAATAGTAAAATCAGCCATTATCTTTAATACCTGTTTTTTAATCTGAGAGTTTGGCATTACTGAGACTTAACACCTTCATGTACATTCAGAGGGGTTATCAAAGAAGTCTAGGCACCAAAGAGTTTTCAGGCTGGTTCAATGGAAGGTGATTTCTGCACTTCAGCTTTAGCAAATAATAAAAAAACTAACATAACATCCTAAAATATTAGCTTCGATGTCAGCACTTCCTTTTACAAAGCTTGCAGGAAATGGAGATGACCTGTCCTCTCTTTCTCTTGCTATGTCACTCCCTCTTACGCTTGTTTGAGATCTAACCAAAGAGGCAGTTCTCTTTTTTTCTGTTTATACCAGCGGATGCCACTATTGGCTGGGAGCTGAGGACGCTGCTGATTGTGTGGCTGTGTCTGCGTGAGGTAGTGAGGGTTCGGCGGGGTTACTTTTGTTCGCGGTCGGCTGTCTCTCCAGGACAGCATGGTCGACGTGATGTTTGGGGATCGTGGTAGTTTCAGGCCCAGAGCCATGACCCTTCCTGTGAGCAACCAGGTATGTTCAGTCCTGTCTCTCTCTTTCAGACTTGCAGGTTGTTGTGCTAGCAGTTCATGGTAGGCTAGCTCTGAAGTGCAATGATTTTCAGTTAACCGTGTTGCGAATGTGTTTTCTCTTGTGACTTCGGAAACTTCACTTCCTGGACCAATAAACGCCAGTTAATATGTAAAGTACATGTCATGATGTGTCACTTGCATGTGATGGTGGCGGCAATCGTCCTGCAACTTATTTATGGTTCACATGTACTTCATACTTGAAGGCTGCCTGTTTCCTTCCTCCGTGCTAAAGAGCACGGACAATGTGATGAACCTCAAAACCTGCGACATCTTTCAGGCTCTGAAGCTTGTGGTATGTCGTGGTAATAAATGAGGTATAGAGGGATCGGCAGAACATTGTCACATCTGAGTGTGTCGCGTAAAGCAGCTCGGCGACACATTCCTTTATAACATTTATAGTTACACTCAGCCCTCCATGGTGGGGAGGTGCCGCGGGGGTGGGGGGGTTGGGTGCTGCCTAATGAGTGTTGTTATTTTCACATATTAGCTGCAGGTCTGTCTAAGTTAATTACTTTAAAACACCTTTGAAGGTCCACGTGTGATTTATGATGACCGTCCTCGTGAGTTAAAGAGCATAAGAGCATTAATGATTAATTAATGATTAACCAACAAACACGAATATTGTAAAGGTTTCCAGTACTTTAAAAATGCCCACTCTGTATACAGTAGCTCATTACTCCGCATTGCCTGCCGTGCCCCTTTCACCCCTCATCTCCTGAGCGACAGTTAGACGTATAAGATCATAGTCATAAAGGCGTAAAATGCTCAATGCAGCTGAACCAACTGAGCGCCAGTACTGAGGCCAGGTGAAACAAACAGTTGAGAGCAGAATAGGCGAGATTCAGGCACTCAGGCATTCAGGGGGGGGGGGGGCACTCCTTTCGGAACTTTTTTTAACAATATTTCGGGGACTTTCCTTTGCACGGTGCTTCCACCTGCACATGTTTGAGTCCCGCTTCAGGAACATCGTATTGCGTTAATGGTAAATGGAGAAGCTACGGGTAAATGTTAGCTTCAGCTGCCATGTTTTTGTTGCTCAGCGAGCCCACCTTCCTCATCTGACCCTAATTGTTTTGGTTGCAAAACAAAAGGTTTGATCAGCATGATACTGACATCCAGAAAATGAAATTAAAATAATATTGCGATGGTGGAGCTACTGCGTTTTTAACTTAAAAATGTCCATTCCTGGCCTACCTGTGAATGTACGGACTTTACTGCCCAACAGCATCATGGTGAAAGACTCTGTACTATGGGGACTGGGCTTGATTTTTGCTAACCACTGAGTTATTCTTCCCCTGTCTGGTGCTTCTGGAGGAAGAGGGGTAGTTCTTAAAATAGCATTAGAGCTACAGTCATCTGGTTTCAACTTTATTCTCATGTGCCTTGTGAAATTGCTTGATAACCATCCATTAACTCAAGTAACCATTATTATCATTTTACATCCTTCTACACTCTTACTGACACAAAAAATGGTAAAAATTCATACCTTTGCTTGTCACTGGGACTGTACCCTTGTAATTGTATCTTTTAAGGGACATAAATGGACTCTGAGGAACATCCCAAAGATACTAGCAGCATTAATGTACCATTAATGCACCATCAATGGTACAGTGCATTTCTGTACCTTAAAAGTTCTGTACCTACAACTAAGGGTACAAGGGGCAAACCCTTGAGGGTATAGCCCCAGTAACGAGCAAAGATACAATTTTTTACCCTTCATTCTGAGAGTGTACCTGTTTATCTGTCTGTCTTGTCTGTTCATCTATATGTTTATTTGAGACCTTCTATTTCATCCGCAATTTCCATGGCAATTGTATTATTTAGGTCTTCTTTGACTTGACATTTGTGGTTGAACTTTGTTATTTTTGGATGAAGTGCTTCTCTCTGCGTTCTGCTGCTTTTAACTTCAACCAGACACCAATTCACGATGTCAAAGGTGGTGGTGAGTTTATCTTGCGCGTTTGGCACTTCTGTATGATTTGCATTGCCGTCATTTGCCAGCTGCTTGCTCCCATCCATGGAGTCACTGCTGGGAGGGATATGCATGGCGGACGAGCGAAATGAACGGGAGGCAGGGTCCTCTGAGTGCGCTCTGGGCGTGCTGATGTTTCTCTCTGTCTGTCTCTCTCTTCATTTCCTGAACTGGCTCTGCACCGGAAGCTCTGGCGGAGAGACGTGTTTATAAACGTTTCCCCAGAGACACGAATGGGTAGGCGGTTGCTCCTCTCCACATCTCACAGCGGTCCTTTTTTAAGCTCTCAACTTCAAGACTTGGCCAGTGGGTGACAGTCACCCTAAAAATATCCCTTTTATGTTGTTTATGAACATGTGCCGGTTTGTAACATGCTCAGTGCACCACTGTTTCAGTAGCTCATTAAAGGTGGATGTGGATCTGTGATATGATGCTGTGTTTGCTCATTCGTACAGATATATACTCGTATATATAATCTCATTAACACTGTACTCGTTTCCCTCTATCATTAGGACATTTTGTACAAAAGGATACTAGGAATAATTCACGAGCAAGCTTAAGCTTCTTAAGAATAGCCTGATTTTATGCACTTTGGTTTTCAGCGAAAGACCTGCTGTTTAAATCCTTCAGTCAACACAGCCATAAAAGTTTGTTCAGAGTGACGACTTACTGTTCAAAAATGGTTCAGTTGACTCACAGACATGGGGATGAGAAGGTGGCTCTAATCTCAGGGCATGCAGAGTGATTTTACCATTGGGCCCTTTAGCGAGGCCCTTAGCCCCCAGTAGTTCCAGGAACTGTCTGACCCTGCTTTCTCAGAATATGCATCTCGCTGTTGATAAAAGTGTAAGTTAAATATATAAAATGCAAATTTACAGCACTGTGCAAAAGTCTTAGGTAGCCAAGGGAAACGTTTAAAGCTGTTTATCTGGGTAGTAAGTGTGTATGTGCTCAGAACAAAAACACAGTTTAGCGTTAGAACATATCCGAACTAAAAGAGACATAACCAGAACCAGTAAGAATGTCTTCTGTTCTCCAAAAAGTCACTGATATCTAGTTGTATGGCGAGATGAACACGGCTTCTGTTCCCAAGACTCTCCTCAGGGGCACCCAGCCATTCAATGTGTTTGTTAAACTTCACCACCGGCTCACTTAATTACTTTTTAATTAATCAAATAAAGTAACTGAAGTACTGATTAGCGAAATGTGCCACTGTGCCAGTGGTTGAGTCAAGAGATATGTGGGTGTATTGAATGGCTACTGGACATACTGTGGTGATTTTAGGAGAGGTTTCAAAATAACCAAGCTGACACACTCTGATGGACTTAATATCACATTTTTACATCACTTGAAAGATCATTTAAGCATAATTTTCTTAGACTGCCTAAGACTTTTGCACAATACTGATAGATTTGTTGCCTTGTTGCTCATACCCTGACTACCCAAGGAGATGAACAAAGTTAAAGGACTGACAGAGAAGCAGCCTCTTTGAACTAGAGGAGGTTTTGCCGCACAGAGGAAAACTACATGGTGACGTGTAAAGCCGGTTTATATCCCAATAAACAAAAAACATTAACGACTGTTAGCTTTGGTCCAGATTTCTGATCGCTTATTGCTGCCTTCACTGACCCTTGGTTCTCTCGGTTCTCCCACAGGCTAATGCTGAGAGCTCAGAGATTGCAGTTTACGTCAACATAGAGGCACTCCGGAAGAACATCCACCAATCACCCCCCGCACCTGCCGTGCTTCCACACCAGTCCCTGGACTCCGAGGGATGGGAGGTACACACTGACCAGGAGAGCGGACAAGAATATTATTACAACCCTGTAACTAGACAGACCACCTGGGAAAATCCCTTTGCCCCTCACACGGACCCTGAGTTCTACCTAGAGGATCTTCCCCCACCCTCGCCGACCTACTCCCCTCCCTCAGCTGATTTTATAGACTCCAACTGGGAGAAGATATTTGATGAGAGCAGCGGTTGCCACTATTTCTACAACCACGTGACTAAGGAGACGTCTTGGGATCCCCCAGAAGAGCTTCCTCCTCCTTCCATGGAACCACTGGATACGCAAACGTTCAGGCAGGATGGGCCCGTAAGTACATCTCACTTGTTTACTATATTTTACCTGACTTCTTGTCAGGTAAAAGGTCCCTCATGAACAGTCTTCATGGCACCTTTGTCGTCCCTGCAGTGCCTGCAAACATTGACGTGACACTGAAGCCTCAGGCACGCCTGAAGGTCAGGTGCTCAGCCTTGCGTATTGAAGGGATATCAAGCAATCAAGGGTCAAAGGTCGCTCACGCAGGCGGTGTTATTGTTTTCGTGGAACGTTTTGTAGGTGTGATGCATAGTTCGAGTGATGTGTTATGAATGTCTTCCGTCAGACCTTTCGTAGAAAGTATGAAGTTTTACTCACATAAACAGGTCGTCACATGGTTCATGACCTAAACTGAGCCTAACAAAAAAATAGATATATAAGGATAGATTTTGGATAAGAAAGTGCAAGTGATTCTAATAAACAAACCGACGGTGAACTGTGGGCGCTGATAGTAACCTAGTGTTGATTAAGTGTCAGCTGTAATAAGGATGCATGTCCACTTTCTGAAATTTCTTTTGAAAGCAGTTCCCAAAAGAGTGGTCTTTGTTAGGGACTCAAGGAAGAGTGTCTTTACAGTGTCTCACTGCAGGTCTGGACTTCCAGTGAATAAATCCAGCAACTCTGGATAACAGTCCTATAGTTCCACGGAAGAGAGAATCTTACTAGCATGTCTCCGGCAGACTGTAGGTTAACAGCATTTTCACAAAGAGTCAGAATAAGTTGTAGTATTAGATAATAATGACTAAAGGAACCGTATTTCTTAAAATGTGAACAGTGTAAATTAGGACTTTGCCATCCTGTTCATTTGACTTCCTCTGTGGCAATAAATGGTTGGTCTCCCCCCCTGAGTCTGGTTCCTCCCAAGGTTCCTTCCTTCTAGGGGGTTTTTCCTTATCACTGTCGCCTCTGGCTTGCTTTCTGGGGGCTTTCGGTGGGGATAATGTAAAGCGCTTTGAGGCAGTACAGTGTTGTGATTAATTTTATTGATTGATTTATTGATGTAACGCAGGCAAATAAAGACACTAACTATTAACGATAAATCACACAAAACGACAGAAGAATCGTACTGTGAATTTTGATGATAGATAATGCGTACAAATGACCAGATTACGCTGCAGTGCACTTACAACCTTTTGTCCTGTAGGTAGAAATGGTTTCTGATCTCTGTGGTTGCAGTGCTGCTGTTTTTGCCACTATATGCCAGAAGGGCTGAGGGTGAAAAGTGGCTGTGTCTTGTCATTATATGAAACCAGTGGAAAGACAAAGCTCAGGTTTCACAGTTCAGGAGCTTTTCTGAAGTGAAATGGGAGCCACTCACCAGCTGATGAAAGCCACTGTCATTCTCCCTATATTTGGCGTGCAGCCCCCACTACCTGAGGAGGATTATCTTGACAGTCCCCAGGAGACCGGGCTGGTGTTGACCTTTCCTAAAGAATGTCATTTCACCCGAAATGTCATCCCACGAGCCAGCTTGGACCCTGGCACTCCTCCGGGCTGGACGCAGTCTGTGGACCCAGATGGCCTGCTGGTCTTCACCAGCGATATCACGCAGGAACAGGTAAATGAGGAGGTGGGGGGTGGGGAGCGGGCAACGTGACTCATCTGTTTATATAATGATTTACATCAGAATGCAGGCGCTCCCTCGGTTACAATGGTGTGACGTTCTGATAAACCTATCGTAAGGGAAAAATATCGTAAGGCGAAAATGCATTTTATTACAGTACACCTAACCCAACAAACATCAGAGTCGAACCTAGCCTACCTTAAACATCCTTAGAACACTTACATTAGTCTACAGCTGGGCAAAGTCATTAGCACAAAGCCTATTTTATACTAAAATGTTGAATATCTCATATAATTTACTGAATAATAATACCTGTTGTAAAGTTGAAATATCGTAACGCGAACCATCATATCCCCAGGAGCGTCTATATATCAGATACATGTTATCGTTCCACTTGTGTTATTATGAAAAGGTTTGAACATGAACTTGACAGCCAAAGGAAGCAATCCCCTTGGCACCAAAGACTGCGTGATGCATGATGCATTTTGTGGTTAAGATTCCACAGTTAATTCTAAGTCTGAATAAGCTCATTATGGGAAATAAGCTACATGTGACAATTGAACGCTGCATTATGAAAGTTACACTGTTTTAATTACACTATAATTAATGATGACGTTTTAATAGCATGTAAATCATTTTGCCACCGCATGCTTGTTGGAGCAGCTCATCACATAGGGCATATAGTACATGTTCCTGCTTGGCATCTCTTCTTCCTTTACCTCTGAGATCTCTCAGTTTGGCGTCATACCATCCTAACGACCATTGTGTGCAGGAACGGAATGACTCTTCTCTCAGCCAAATACTGCAGTCGCTCTAGTTTCTTTTCCTCTTTATTTTCATATTTTCCCCAGTGACTCTTTTGTAGTAGTGTTATATATCTGTATACATTTGAAAATAGTACTTTGACTGCATGATAATTCAGATTGTAAGAGAGTAGCTCAGATGTAGATGTAGATTTGAAAACAGAATTTAGCGCAGCTGTATTTTTTGTGCTGACAGTGGATCAAGTCTGTGGATGACAGGGGTCAGACCTACTACTACCTAAGGGATGGATCCAAATCTCAATGGAACTTGCCGGAGGTAATGTGGTGCATTAAATACACCATTTGTGTTGTTAAAGGACATTTTTGGGAACAGTTGTCTCTGTAGTCAAATTCACCACGTTACTTTGCATGCCATTTTCAATGTTAAAATTAGCTGGAGGCTGTCAGTAAACCATCTCGTCCTGGAGTAATCAGTTTTAGGCTCTTCCTGACAAGAAGCATAAGCGATGTGATATTCCAGTATATGGTACTAAATTTCTCTATTGGTTTCCATTGTCCTGCAGCTTTCTATGACCAGCCAGCTCAGGATGGGGAATGGCGTGAATCAGGAGGGTGCGTCAGTGTTCAAGAACTGGAGGCACACAGTGGACCCGTCCCAGTTCAGCTCATCACATGACGACTTGGTACGTGTCAGTGAAGGATGGTGGGTCTCCAAGCAAGCCAGGAAGGGGAGGGGGCACAAAGCAAAGAAAAGGGCTTTAGGCTTTTGGCTTCCTCAGCGCAGCTTCCACAGCCATGCAGTCATGTGCACCCTGGTGCAGCCACCCAGACTAAAAGGAAGCATCAGACCTTGGCAAAGCCTGGTCCTACGTCCTTCACAGTGGCTCCTCCTTGCTTCTGTGATACCAGTTCCTGAACATGAGGAAACACCTGGCTCGGGCCTGTGAAGGCACACATGCAAATTGCCTCCTAGGTAACAAATGCAAAACCAAAAATGAGTTGCCCTCGTCTGCCGCTTTCCTGCAAAATTCAACGCCGGGCTGTGGGTCCCCGTTCACAGCCTTCCCAGGTTGCTGACTAAAGAAGCAACAACATGTTATTCCTCTCCTCATCTTCAGCAGAAGTTCCTCCCGACTCACAAGAGGAACGTCTCTGATCATGACAGCGATGCATCCAGTTCAGGAAATTCCTCTGAGCAGCAGCATCATGTAAGAGCATTTCTCTTATCCAGCAGTCTGGAGATGAAGATTAGGCATGACGATGGGAGTCCTGCGTGCAACTCAGCATCTGAGTACCCGAAGTCAAATTCTGCCCTCATCAAAACCATGTCCTGTGTGTCTTTTCTCCCTCCCCCCTATTCCCCTCGAAGCCGTACAGGTTCAGGCATCGGAGGAATCCCTCCGTTCAGAGCTACGAGCTTCAGCAGCACAATGTGGGTTTTTATGACTGCCCTGACCTGCAAAGTTGCATGGTTCACTCTGAGAGCTTTGGCTTTCTGCTCATGGTGTAACAACCGATGAAGCAGTGAAGACTGCATGGCTCCTTACTAACACAGCTAGCGAATAAGGGAAGCAGTGCTTCACGCGTTGTCGTTCTTCATAATGGGAGCTTCTGAGACATCGCTGTCATCTGTGTCTTTCTATTTCAGCTGGCAACTAAGCCTCGTACTACTTTCTGTTCAGGATATTCAAATGATCAATTTGCTCTGTCAGTTTCTTCTTGCATAAACGTCCAGTTGCATGCAGTGCAGCCCAGTGTGTGTTTTTTTTTAATGTGTGACAGCATTGTTGAGGTTGTAGGCTGAGGTGTAAGCACAGCACACTGCCACAAGTGAGAAATATCAACGCCCTGAGCAACAAGAAAAAAGAAACAACTAACAAACATGGCACTCAACAGCAAAAAGTGTCACACATGGATAGCACCCGGGTGGGAGGAAGGACAGTTCTGTACATCCAACGCCCATCCTCCTGACCGCAGTTTTCCATCCCTGTTCATCACATTCCGAGAGCTGATGCTTTCAGCACATTAATAAAATCTAAGATGGTGGAAACCCAAAGAGGAATTTAAACACCTCATCAAAACCTGTAGTAGGAAACCAAGGGCTGATTTGGTTTTCAGAAATATTTAAATTAATTATTTTTTTCTGGCCTGGGTTGTGGCTTACAGTCACTCCTTAAGAGTTGGCAGCATACAGTTGTCAATTAGTATGTATGTACCATGTTGGCATTATCTTATCACTATGATTCAAGGTGCAGTCTACAGTGCCTTGAATAGAGTTTTTTCTTTGCATACATCAACCAATATCTGATGATGAAACAAATGAGATTCACACTTTGAGATTTTTTATATTAATTGTGGCTTGAGTTGAGTGAAATTTACACCATACTGTGCTATTTAATGTTATTTTTATTTCCAAATGTATTTTATATTAAAAATTCCTTCATCATTATACAAATAATAGGAAATTATTTCATTTATATAGTGAAACTAACCTCTGGTGTTATAGCATCTTGGCATTTTGGATCTGTTGTCCTGAACAGGCATAATTCACGGTTACAACATTTCTGTCTATTTGCTAACAAGGTTTGCATCAGCAGATGCCAACTACATTTTCTGAGCTTTATCAATCTTGATCACTCTTGGACTTGTTTGTTGTCTCTGTTAGCCTTTGTCCTGTTAAGAGGGTCACACTAACAGGGAAATGCTTTTCGGTGTTTGGCGAGGGGGGTTGGGGAGTGCATGCCAAATGAAGATTTTCCCATGATTTTCCTGGAGTTGAAGCAATGCCCTCAATACTTTATTTGTCTTTCAGATTTTAGAAAAGGCTGGAATTCTCAACAAAACCAAGGTCTCTGAGAATGGGAAAAAGTTAAGGTAAGTTTGGCTGCTGATGAAACTGTGTGGCAAACATAAAGGTGACTTAGGGTCACTAAGGTGCATTTTAATGTAATGTGAGTGGCCAATTCCAGTGGTCTATCTTTGGTCTTGACTTTTATAGGTCCAAACAGCGTTTGTCTGTAGTGTCTCTTCAGTTAGTATGATTTCTGCAGGAAAAACTGGACTCCGTCTTGGACTGTACTTCATGGGGGAATTCTGACTTTTCACAAAGACCCTAAATCTGTCCCAGCAGGATCCTCGGTAAGAATCACCCTTGACCACCCAAATCCTGTCAATGAATGACACTGTAGTTTTCATCTTGGGGATTCTGCTGCTCACAAACTTTTCTCAAGCACTGAATTATACCAAATCCCATGACGAATTTTAGTATTCCTGAAGAAAGGCACATGTCACAGGGGTGGCTGATCTTATCCAGAAGGGCCGTTGTGTATGCAGGTTTTGCTCCAGCTAGATTACTGATTAGAGTACTGATTGGCTGAAGAGTCCTCACACCTGGGTTTGAAGAGCTGACCTAAAGGTTACCCTGTGCGGATATGATTGTCCCCTGGCCTGAAGCAATCAAAATCTAACACAGTTTGACATTAAAGAATTCCACCAATTTCAATAAATGAATTTATTTTAAGGAAATAATCATTCAGTGGTGATGTTATGACCAGTCTTTTATGATTATTGTAGGCAGTACCATGTACATCATGAGATAAGTCTGATTGTTGAGAACAAAGTTTCAGGGCTCTGTAACACTGTAGCAAATGTCTTCATGCATGCAGAACAAGATAAATCAAATAGCCCCTGAGTTCACCGTGGAGCTACGAGGGGCGACGATATCCAGGGCTTCGAGAGACAAGTCCAGCAAGAAAAATGTCCTGGAGGTACAATAGTTTCCTCCATTCAGTGTAGCTTGGAGAATATAATCTTGACTATAGATATAAATTAATTCATGTTTCTGTAGACATTTTCTGTAGAAAATGTTTTCGTCCATCTGTAAGGATGTTGTAAAAACATCTCTGTTATTAAAAATGCAGGTCCTTTGTATATTTTGGACCCGAGGTCTTCCTTTGACACTGTGACTATCTTGACTGCTTTCAGCTGAAGACGCGGACGGGGGCTGAGTTTCTGATGCAGTATGACACCGAAAGCACCATCAGCGACTGGCATAGGGCAATTGCAGAAACAATTCAACAGCTGGTGAGTCCTGCCTTTAGAACTATTTTGACCTGAGCGACATTTTATGAAGATGAAACCCAGATAGGAAAATATCACCGCTGATTAATTGTTAACTGAATAGGTTAGCAACATGGATTTGTTCTTTGGCTGTTTTGTTAGTAATTTTATTTTTGTGCTAGTCTTAAGATAGGAATATGGATATGTTTCATTAAAATTGTGTGTAATTGTGTAAGTTACACAACTTTGACATTAGACTTGCGTTTTCCTTCAAACAGAGCTCATTTTCTTTGGTTATAGAATGAATCTTAATTAGTAGCCTCATTCAGCTTGCTAACAGTTTGCTGTTTTGCTCTGTAATTTTGTAAAAGGAGTTGCACTCCTATGAAGAAGAGGACGGGGATAGCTTGAGAAAGTCTGGTAAGTAATCGTGTTAATATATTTTCATGTGATAATATTTGCCATCACTGCATCTGTAGTTAAGGCGCTGGTGCGAGATCCTTTTCTGCCAGCTCCCCGGCTTTCCTCCTGTGCTAATCTCTCTGCTCCTTCACCTCCAGTCAACAAGCCAGGTGCTCTGGTCACAGATCCAGAGCAGAAGAAAGTGCGAACAAAACTCCTCAAATTCTTGCAGAAACGACCCACACTGCAGTCCGTCAAGGAGAAGGGTTATATCAAAGGTAAAACTAGCACAAGGCTGTAATTATAATATATACTGGGGTGGGGGGGATGTTCTCACAATGTCCCCCCAATATGTATTACAATATATATTATACTTACGGCCTTGGTCCACGTTGCCATTGTTGACTCCATGGCTATTGCCTTGACCTAGCATCAGTCTATTACCTGTGTATATAACACTGGCCATCGCTTTTATGCCATAAGATCTATCAAGGTCTTCAGTGTCTGTTGCCTGCTTCATTTCCCTTTTTTTTAAGATAATGTATTTGGATGCCCTTTGGTGACGCTGTGTGCCCAGGAGAGAACCACTATCCCCAGATTTGTAGAAAAGTGCATTAATGCAGTGGAAAAAAGAGGTGTGTAACACTGGCTTATATTTTACAATAGTTGAATAGATGTTAATGAGCATTTTATGTTTTGTTTTTTTTTAAACTATGACAACAATGGCTGACAGTACGATTGTAATGAATGAATGCCCCTTCTACTCAGTTAAAGAAAATGCAGGAGAGTAATACCAAGTAACATTGTTATCCTCACCTAGAGTTATTTTTTGGGTAAAAAACCTTTATAAATAGAGCCATTACCAGCAGGCTCATAAATGGCTACATAATCACTAAATAAATTTTCGATTTTGTAGGTTTGGACATTGATGGACTTTATCGAGTTAGCGGGAACCTCGCCGTCATTCAGAAGCTGCGACACAAGGCAGATCACGGTAATATTACTTGAAAAATCCCCTGAATGCCCAGCTTCGCATTTGAAATGCTTAATGAGGTGTCTGAAACTGTTATTTTGAAAGTCATGTGTAAGAACAAGGTTGTGTAGTTTGTGAATTCCAAATTAAGGCCCAAATACCACGATGCGTCTGTTCACTGCTGGCCTATGCGGCTGATTTCACTGATCGACTTTTGCAGTAGCGTGTGGATCGTTTGTCTTAGTTGTTGAACTGTTGCCAAATGGACCCCAGCAATCATGGCTCTTTGAAAGCCTCACCCAAGAGATGCAATGGAACATTTCATGGTCTCATTGCTTGCGTGCAGCATGTTAATCGTTTGGCATCTTACTGTATGCAAAGGTGTCTCTGTTGTTGTTACAACACTTGAGCTGCTGTTTGTTTCCTACCAGACGAACTAGACCTGGAGGATGGGCAGTGGGAGGACGTTCATGTCATCACTGGTGCTCTGAAGCTCTTCTTCCGAGAGCTGCCTGAGCCTCTCTTCCCTTACAGTTATTTTAACAACTTCATCGCAGCCATCAGTAAGTTTGGTCATCTTCACAGTGCCACCAAGAGGAAGAGGTCACACCAAGAGGAACTCTTCACTTCCTGTATTAATTTTGCAGAACATTTTGAATTACTATCAGCAGAATTAGTTTCACGCTCAGCACACTGTGAATAACTGTTCTTCAACATGCTACATTTTAGCATTTTTGGTAAAACATCCAGCATCGCATAGATCCTGTCAGAACTATTTGATGAAGTAGGAAGTGGAAGGATAGTTGATTTGGTGACCTGCACAATCAGCTTACCTTAACCCCACTGAGCTGATCTGGGATGACATGGAGAAAAAAGGTCAAGGCTAGACTAGTCAGCTAATGCAGACATATGTGGCCACTTCTCCAGCAATGTTGCAGTGAACTTTCAGTAAAACACCTTTAGTCTGTAATAAAATGTCTAGAATTTGTTCAGTTGTAATTCTAATAAAAGGTAGCTGTTTTGACGAGCCTACGAATTAGTCAGTTTATTATTACATGGATGATGTTCATTACTTAGGGTTTCCTAATCTAGTTATGCAGCATGGCGTATGTGCCTAAAATGTAATGAAATATAACAAACAACAAAGAAAAAAACTGTTGATTAGCAGTGTGTAATATAATTATGAATTTAAACACTGTTCGTTTCTCCTTGCCTTCCCAGAAATTTCTGATTACAACGAGAAGGTAGCCTACATGTCTCAGCTAGTGAAATCTCTCCCTGCACCCAACCATGATACAATGGAGCTTCTCTTTAGCCATTTACGCAGGTGAGCAGTTTCTGTGCCCAACACACCTGCATCACTTCTCAGTAGACTGCATTAGCATTTTGTATTGATGAGTTCAATGCAGTTACTTAATGGCTGTTGTGGAAAGGAACAGTACATTCCCAGTAATTTGGTATGTCATCATAAAACTGCGGGATAATTAGTGTTGGCTTCTCCCAACCAGCACGTGTGACTTGTGCTCTGAAGCTTCTCCATTTTTTCCTCAGAGTTATTGAATACGGGGAGGCGAACCGCATGTCAGTTCAGAACGTGGCCATCGTCTTCGGACCCACGCTGCTGAAACCTGAGACGGAATCTGCCAATATCACGATGTACATGGTATTCCAGAACCAGATTGTGGAACTTATCTTGAACGAGTACAACAGCATCTTTTAAGTACACCGAATTCCTTCCTCCCCTCAACTTCAGCAACTTTGATGATGTTTATAAGGGTCGCCAAGACAACGATTGGAAGCTTGTTTAGAGACTGCAGAGGCTGGGGGGGTCTGTATTGAGGGGGTCAGGCGGTGTGCAACAGCACTGTGATTCCAGCACTTGGTCCTGTAATCTTATCTTCACCTTTATATATTTGGTTTTGAACCAGAACTTTCTGTGACAAACCACATCAAGTGGTAGCACTCCCTTCCTCCCCTACCTCACTGTCAGTTCATATGCTATTAACTGCATGGATTTTGTTTCTGAATGAGTTGTTTACTTTTAACTGTCATCTTTAGTCCATTTCCTGCTGGTGACTCTCCACCAGCTGAAGACGCTGTGATATTTCAGATCATTATGCAGGGAGTCGCCACATCTTAAAATGCTGAAGTTTTTGCTAACCTTTAGGAACATGCTAAAACAGACATTCAGTACAAGCTATTGAACAGTTTTTATGTAGTTGTATCTGCATTGTAACTAAAGAATTAGTTTTTTTCCACCACAGTATAGAAAGGATTTTGTAAATTTAATTTTTATAATTTTTTTTTATGTAAACAGGCAGCTGTACAGTTGTGCCTAATTAAATTTTAAAGCAGTGTTTATGACCACAATCTTGTTTGTAATATTTAAATAATATATTAATTGTGAATGAAGAGCAGAATATAGATGTACAGTTTGTTAGCATTAATGTTACGGAAGTTTAGAAGAGTCAAAATCAGCACCAGTTAAAGGCGAGTAACAATGTTACAAGGATGGAGTCTGTCATTGTAAATAAATATTTA